>NW_017805379.1:359003-359428 GCF_001891065.2 Hippocampus comes
GGGTCATCTTTGCGCCACCCTAGTTTACATTCGTAGTCATCATTAGATGAATAAATATCAATGAGATTACCTTGTAAGCCTTTTGGGAACTCACCCCTTGGTCCATATCTTCCCAGACATGAAGAAAGTATTAAACGGCTATTTCTGTGAGCATGTAAAATCCCTTTTTTACTTTCGAGGTTAGCTGAATGATCCCACATTTTTTTTTTTTCATGTTCTTGTTGCCAAGCCCCAAAAATGTGCTAAAGCAAAAGCTTTCAGCGACCTTATCTGTACCTTTGAAGCCAGGGTGAGGTGATTGACAGGTCAATTTGTGATTGTATCGCTCGATGTACTTGCCGGCCTTAATGCTCTTTTTTTTTTTTTTCATGCCAGATAAGTCTGCCCTAATATGAAAACTGTCATAATTCATCCCCGTGTACGAT
>NW_017805379.1:359455-372769 GCF_001891065.2 Hippocampus comes
CGGAATCATCAATCCGGTCACCTGTCAAGAAAGGCATGTCCCATTCTGCCGACGTCCGCCCTTGTGTGATTTCACTTTATGGAGATTATCCCTCACTACAAAGCAGTTAGGATTATTTTATGTTTGAATCAAAGTTTAGTTCTCCCCCCGGCATGTGAGGTGCGCAGCGTGGTCGTTTTTGCTTGGCTTTTCGTCCGCCGCCCCTTTTCAAATCGGCATCGCCGCTGCCGTCCGCTCGGCTCAGTCGGCAGTTTCCTGGGCAAATTAACAGTCTCAGTGGTGAATGAGATTTCCAATTTCGAAGGCAAAGTCGACCGGCGCGCGGCGTAAATGAGCTCACGGGTGGCGTTGTTTCCG
Organism: Hippocampus comes; assembly: GCF_001891065.2. NCBI lineage: Eukaryota > Metazoa > Chordata > Actinopteri > Syngnathiformes > Syngnathidae > Hippocampus > Hippocampus comes. The sequence goes on from NW_017805379.1 coordinate 359,813, forward strand.
GCTGGGACAGGTGCAAATGTGATCTCTGAGGGGGGAAGCGCCATCGTGTCCGTGCTCCAGCCGAGCCCCATCTTTGGCTTAATGAGTCCTCAGCTTGAAAAACAGGCGGCACTTTGGTGCTTGCTGGTTTTTGGGCGGTTTTGGCAGATTTTCCAAATGTATTCCTTTGGCAGATTTCCAGTGAGTGTTGATTGTTTGTGGTGATGGTAAGCGTGGGTTTTCGCAAGAAGTTCATAGGATTTTGTATGCTAATGGTTAACTTGTCTGCCTCACAGATGGATGGCTAGTGGCGGGTGGATCCATCCAAAAACATCGATAACAAGTCGGTATGAACATCGGCTCGATATGGGCATGACAAAATCTTTACAGTCGTTTCAGTTTTGCTGTTGTGTTGTTTCAACTTACACTTGATTTATTCTTTTTTTTTTTTTTTGGGTGAGTTGCGATCATTTTTTTTTTTCCGAGAAGAAAATTGAAACTTTTTAAGTGTTTACTAACAAACTGTGTCCTTTAGTAAGAAAAAAAAAAAAGAAACATAATAAAGAAAGAAAGTCACGATGAATAGATTAATTGAGATTCAATGATGCATCTGCCTTTGTTACAGAAAAGTATCTGTATCAGTATTATTACAGGCGATACTGGAGCTTGATGTACTTGGTATCGGATCGGTACCATGCAGTATCGCACACCACGATGAACGACACTGTGAGGTTTTTTTTGGTTTGTTTTTTATCGTGAGTGGTCGGTGTTTGATAAGTTTTAAGAGTCATCCTGAAACACAAAATGCCACCCAGTATTAGAAAATATGAACATTCACAACAAGTGCATCCGATTAATATGAAACCCATCACGATTGTTCATGATGACAGAACGTATGAAAACCCATCCATCGTTTCATTTTCCAATCCGCTTTATCCTCACAAGGGTCGCGGGAGGTGCTGGAGCCTATCCCAGCCATCTTCGGGCAGTAGGCGGGGGACACCCTGAACCGGTGGCCAGCCAATCGCAGTGCACACAGAGACGAACAACCATCCGCGCTCAAATACAGTCAAGGGCCAAAACGAATCGATACTTTACCTACTCTGCGTTGTCTGTGCGCCCATCATAAAAGAACGGACGTTTGAAATGGAGCCCGAATTGTGAAAATTCTCTTTTTCGGCGACTGAGTCAATTGCATCCCATCTTTGGCATCCTGGGTGAGGGCTTCAACGAGACCGAGACCAGTGACAGATAATGAGCTGCCTTTAATCATGCCAGACAGTACTTTGAGTCGTATTTGCGGAGCAGAAAAAGGGTGGGGGGTCTAATTAACCGACGACAGGAAAAAAAAAAAATATCACACGGCTTCGCGTGTCCGTTGGAACTGACGCTGAGGCCTAACCAACCTTGACAGGAAGTGACAACAAAGGCTCTCGCTCTGTTCTCGAACCGTAACGCGCCAAAACAAAGACAACAAAACTGGAGGCATTTTATGATTGGGAAGGTTGAAATTAATGACATCTTTTGTGTAGTTTCGCTTGGGAATCAGACAGTAGGTAAGATGCAGTGTGTTGTTGACAGCACATTTTCATTGACTTGTTCAAAAATTGCAATCCTTGACAATCAAATAGCAACGTGCAATGTTATTTCAGCAACGCTTCCCTTTCCCACTGACAGACCAAAGATGAAACGGTGCACTTCAAAAACGAGAACGTAACAAAATGGAAGCTCCAGTCGACTAACCAGGCTGCAATTGGCAGGCTAGCGATGTTGTCAAAACATGCTTCTAGTGAATTTCAGTATCGTGGATTGACAGCGGATGGCTCAAAAGACAGAATTCCGATGTTTTGTCCTAATTGCGACATATATATATATATATATATATATATAGTTCAGTGGTACCTCTACTAACGACCGTCTCTTCATACGAAATTTTCAAGTTACGAAACGCCTCAACAGTAAAATATTGCCTCTTGTTACGAAAGAAATTTCAAGATACGAAAGGTAAAAACACAGTATGGGCTGCTACTCGCAGCAGCTCCGAGTTTCCTGAATGCAACATACTTATAGCTGCTCTGTCATTGGCGATTACCTGGCATCTTCCTGGCATCCCATTGGCTAAGAGGGACCTCGACCGTTTGAGTGTGTGTGTGTCGATAGATCGATAGATGGATATGTGTCTATGCAGCGTCCTCGTCATTCGACCCTCGGGCCATGAGGCGTTCCGAATGTGAATCCCCCAGAAAAAGTGTACATTAGTCCGGCGATCGCTCACTATGCTGATGTTTGCCTTGGACATTTTTGAAGGATTGTTAAAAGCTGACAAAAGCAAACGTCCTTGGATCAGTTCTTTCCAAAACGCCAGCCAAAAACAAACCAAACGCCAACCAAAAAATGAGGAGGACGCAGTTCAAAGTTAAATGGCCATCATTTTTATTTTTTATTCTTTTTTTTTTCACACTATGCACAACTCTCATTTATTGCGCAATAATCTAATTGTAACATGTATTTTTTTACATATTTTTCTGTATTTTTTTGCTTTAGGAAACGTTTATGTCTGAATTTTGGGGGCCTTGGAACGGATTAGGGCATTTACATTGGAAAACGTGTCTCTATTTCCAAAATTTTCTCGTTACGAAATTTCTTCCAGAGCCAATTAATTTCTTAAATTGAGGTACCACGGTATATCTATATTATGATATCTGATGTTTTTTTCCCGCACTTATTGAACTCGACACCAACCTCAAACAAAACATCCGTGATGTCATGTTTCAAATAGGAGCGAACCGACTTTGATCATTCTAGGAATCAGATTCCAATAATACCGTATATACATTTGTTTCACGCGATAATCTGGATCCTTCCTCACCGCCACGTACATTCCATTATACGAACGTAGCTGACTGAGATAAGTCGTCCGCTATTTTACGCTCGTCCCATATCCATAAGCGGCCCAAAAGATTTGTATTGTAACGCCGAGTGAGCATTTGCATCTAAAACGATATTGGACGTTTGTTATCCCCATCAATCAATACCATCTTTCCCACCTTATTCTATGCATAATCTCAGAAGCCGTATGCAAAACGCTCAACAATAACGCGTGTGTTATACAAAACGCCATATATCATCCCTGGACGCATTTACATGGTGTTAACAATTTCTCCGGGCGGATTAGAGGGCGCTGAGGCAGCAGCTCAGATCCCATGAGAGGTGGGCTTTGGGAGCTGATAAGGCCATTGCCATAGCCGGGCAGGATTAATACGTAGGACCAGGACACATGGCGGCCCCCTCTGATCACGGCAGCGGAAAAACAGCCCTCTCCCATCGGGCCCGGCGTGATTAAACACGGCCCGAGTGCGGACACGGAGGCAGCGGTTTGCGGAGATAACCGCTTTTTAGATATGCGAGCAGGGTCGCCGGTCAGATGTGGCGTCGGGATTGTTCACGCTATGGCGGCGGGGGGAAGATTGCACAGGGGAGGCTCACCCCTGATCTCACGCACGTACATACACATACTTTGCCAGCTCGCTGACTTTCTTCTGCAGAATTTAGATCACAGGTGTCAAAGTCAAGGCCCGGGGGCCGGATCTGGCCCGTCACATCATTTTAGGTGGCCCGCGAAAGCAAATCAAGCACGTCAAGTTCCATGATGCTTTGCTAAAGTCTGAACCAAAATTTTAAATTGTCATATGTGATCCACAAAATGAGTTTGACACCCCTGATATGTTTTGAATTTTCCAAATACAAAGACCATCACGGGCCTTGAAAAGTTTCAATTGAAGTGTAGATTCTTTTTCGACTTCACATCAAAATGGCTACGGGAGCAATCCTGATTTCTTTTCCCAGCGACCCGTAATGAGAAGTTCCGACAGTTTTTAAGCAGTAATTTCACAGTATGTTCTTGTACGCAGGCCTCTGTGGGCGCGCAGATTACCTAATTAAGTCCCTCAAAAACATCTCGTTATGGATTGAATTCCTTTTGGTAGTGAGGGGAATCTTAATTAATTAATTGTGCTAATGACCCATTAATGGCGCTGCAACAAGAATTCTAATGAGACGTCTTAATTAAATATTATCTCAATGTTTAAGCGTTGGGTTTTAATTATTCACATTATATTTTCTGCGGAAGCAATTTGGGGGGGTGGGGGGGACACGTGAACTTCCATCGCTGACTCAGTTCAGAAACACCCTTGAAAATACGCCATGTTTATGGGAATGCTTGGATGAATTTGAATTGACCCAGAGACTTTGTACTGATTATTTTCCTCTGTCAACGCTCAAGTCAAATGCATGTTTAACAAAAAAAAAAAAAAAATCCTTGGCGGCGAGCAGCTTTGTCGAAGTGCGGTGAGGAGCTTCATTTAGTCAGGCCATCGCTTTGTCGAAAAGAAGCAAAAGTGCTTTGCCGCTTGTCAATTGACAGTGAGCATCAACGAAACGTATTTCGTTGGATTGATTTGTCACATTTTGGTCCATCCTTGGAATCTGCGCTACAGCGAGCCAGCCGACTTCCTTTCGTCTGCCTCCTCCCTTGCTTCTCCAGGAGGACAAACTGGAAGAGCTCAGTCATCATCCTCATTTTAGCTAAAATTTGGTGGGATCAAAGGTGGCCAGCTGGGCGGGGGCGGGGAGCAGATGGTTGCATGCTCATGGGGGGCAGAGAGGAGGAGGTGGGCCGGAGTGGGGGGGGGGGGCATCAGGCAAAGGCCCTTCAGGTTTTAACACCTCCTCTCCCCTGGGTGCCCGCTTGGTTTGGAGCGTGGGGAGTTGGTAAGGGGGTGATCCGGTTATGAGCAACTTACCTGAGCTCAGTGGCAAGACTTCCAGGGGGGGGCACCCCCTGTTTCGCTCACATATGGCACAACCACAGGGGCGCCTGACCCGAAGACAATCAAGAAGAGACGATAAGCTTCGCTCATTAAAATGAATGCATGATAGTGAAGCTTTTTATGCGCAAACTCAACTTTTATTTCACTTTAAAACTTCATTCAGATCGACTGCCGAATATATTGGGTGTGCCCCAGACATTTGCGTCGATCTCAATTTTCATTAAAAATTCGTCCCTTAAATTCAAACAATTTTCGGAGTTCAAACCGTGAGCTGTGAAGTCAGTGTGCCTCGCTAGACAGTCTTTGATCTGCATCAAACGGTTCGTCAAAGAATGAAACGCTCTGTTTTTACTTTTTCTTTTGCTTCCTTTCTGGTATTGAGCAGTTTTTGTGAACTAAGGACGTCTCTTCAAATTTTCGAGTGACAAAACTCTTGTTACAAAAGAAATTTCAAGATACGAAAGGTAAAAATACAGAATGGGCAACATACTTTGCCATTGGCTATTACCTTGCATCTTCCTGGCATCCCATTGGCCAAGAGAGACCTCTACCGTATGTGTCTATATGTATAGATAGATAGATAAATAGATATATGTATATGTCTATACAGCGTCCTCGTCATTCCCCCCTCGGGCCGTGAGGTGTTCCGATAGTTTTACGTAAATGTGAATCACCCCAAAAAAAGTATTACCAGTTGGGCAATCGCTCACTATGCTGATGTTTGCCTTGGACATTTTCGAAAGATTGTTAAAAGCCGACAAAAGCAAAAGTCCTTGGAGCAGTTATCAATCATCTAATTTGTAACATGTATTTGTTACGTATTTTTATGCTTTAGAAAACATTTATTTCTGAATTTTTGGGGCGCTTGGAACGGATTAGGGCATTTACATGGAAAACGTGTCTCTGCTTCCAAATTTTGTAGTTGAGAAATTTCTTCCAGAACCAATTAATTTCATAAGAAGAGGTGCCACTGTACTACAGTACAAACACCTTGAAAAACCAGAATTACACCTTGAAAAACCATTTATTTTTTCCTTTACATTCTCTTTCTTGATGATTTCGCTCATCTTTTTTTGTTTTCAATCGATGCAACCAATTAATTTCATAAGAAGAGGTGCCACTGTACTACAGTACAAACACCTTGAAAAACCATCTATGTTTGCTTTACATTCTCTTTTTTGATGATTTCGCTCATCTTTTTTTGTTTTCAATCGATGCAGATATATTTTTCTTTTGTCCTAACATAAACAAAATGTAGTACCTCAGCTAACCTGGAAGTTGACGGTGAGTAGAGGCCAGCTCTGGCTGGCAAGTCATGTAGACTCCAGGTGCTCGGAAAGATTAATCCTTGTCTAAATCAGCTCCGCCTCAGCAATCTCAAAGTTCCCAGAAAAGGAGCCTGCTGGGAACGTCAAGTGGTACTTGTGGCCCAGGATTATGACTTTCAGATTTGCTGTCCTTGAGAACCCAAATGCAGCCCCTTGAATCGTATCCACAAGGGGCAGTAGGTTTTTGTATGGGATTGTCCTGGCCAGCGATTTGTTTTTTTGCGGGGAACTGTTTTTCCCAGAAATCCTTCTTAAGAAGTCACATTCACCCTGTGGCTAATAGGATCATGATGGGAATAATCTTTGCAAATCTGACAGAAAAAAAAAAAAAAAAAAAAAATTCCCCGCCCTTCCCTTTTTCCTTTCGGACACCCTGATCAGGAAAGGTCAGAGCAGACTTTTCCTACTCAGGAAACTGAGGTCTTTTGGGGTTCAGGGGTCACTCCTTAAGACTTTCTATAACTCGGTGGTGGCCTCGGCCATCCATTATGGCATTGTCTGCTGGTCAGGCAGCATCTCGGCCCGGGACAGGAAGAGATTGGAGCGACTAGTCAGGAAGGCTAGTTCTGTCCTGGGCTGCTCCCTCGACACTCTGGAGGAGGTGGGCAACAGCAGGATGCTAGCTAAGCTAAAAGCTATGTTGGACAGTCCCTCCCACCCCCTCCAGCCAGCCCTGACAGCACTCGGTAGCTCCTTCAGTCAGAGACTGTTACACCCGCGTTGCAAGACGGAGAGATACCGCCGCTCGTTCCTACCGACTGCTGTCAGGCTGCTGAATAAAAAATGAATAAATAAATAAAGCATAGAATTATTTAAATGATATGACAACATATGTGAATAGTACTGTGACTATTGTATTATATTGCACTTAATTATTGACCTTATCCATGTTTGTATTTATATTGCACTTAATTGAACTGTGTTTTCTTTTTCTCTTCTTTCTACCCACAATCTTGCTGCTGAAGGCTGTAAATTTCCCCAGTGTGGGACAAATAAAGGATATCTAATCTAATCTAATAATTCACATAGAAATGTAGCATTTTTTTTGGGGGGGGGGTAGAATAGAATAAAAACGTAATTCTAAAAAGTAAAAGTGTACAGCTGATACGGCGACAGCGAAGACGGTGGCCTGCGGTGTCCCATCAGCCACCATTTTCTAATTCAGAAGGAATTCAAATGGAAATGACAAAAGAGTTCCATCAGAACCAAATTAATTCATCAAGAAAACTTGGTTACTTCCTCCTTTCGCAACTTCATCCTTTCTTATTTGTGCTGTCACACCTGCTATAGTTCAAGCGCCGCACGGTCTGTCAGGGCGTGAAAGGAATTGCAAAAATGACCAAGAAGTTACACTTACTTTGCTCTGGAGAAATGCAGAACGATATCGGGAAAGAAATTTGATTGGGTTTCTTGTTCGTCCAAGGATTCCTAAACTGAAACACGTTGACAAAAAGCGTTTAAGGGCCCCTTGCTTTATGATTGAGCTCCTTCCTAAATTAATGACGAAATCCAATTTTTACGTGGGTCCGAATTCTGCTGTAGGCTACCGCTAACCAATGCTAATGTACTCGTGTTGTCATAATTATATGATAAATAATTTGATGAAAAACACATCTAAAAAAAACACATTTGGTCTACTCGATTAGTTTTCATGGCGCCACGCTGGTCGGCTGGTGAGCACATCCGCCTCACAGTGCAGAGTTGCAAGGTTCGAGTTCAGCTCCTGCCTTCCCATGCGGAGTTTGCATGTTCTCCCCGGGCCTGCGTGGATTTTCTTCGGGTACTCCTGTTTCCTCCCGCATTCCAAAAACATGCATGGCAGGTTGATCGAGCACTCCAAACTGTCCCTAGGTGGAATTGTGAGTGTGAATGGTTGTTTGTCTCTGTGTGCCCTGCGATTGATTGGCAACCGGTTCAGGGTCTATCCTGCCTACTGCCCAAAGAAAATGGATGGATGGATTAATTTTGAACCACAAAAACATGGTGAGGTTGTCCTCCAGCCCCCACCGCCCAAAAAAAAAAAAAAAATATATATATATATTATAGACTACAAACTCAATTTAGAGAGCTCTAAACTATCAAGACTTTGGCATTAATTGCAAAAATCATGTGGTTGTGTGGAAATGGAGCAAAGTTGTGCACCTGCCATGAAAATCGTGAACTGGAAAAAAAATACAATCAAATAAAAATCGGAATAATTCCAGGGTGATTACAAGATCAGCCCGCCACGGTACAATGACCATCACTTTGAATTTGAAATGGCCATTTAAAGGGCAGCGGAGCATCCTCGAAAATTAAAGCGCAGACTAATTAGAGCACTCCAACCTGACAACTCTGCGCAGCTTTCAGCCTGGCTGAGCAATGCGGTCAAGCGAGAGGGAGGAAGTTACCGAGCGACGGACCCGACCGAGGCTTGGCCCTCCCGGTTCTGAAGCCAAATGCAAAAAATCAGGAACTTCTCACTCCATTTCTGACACTTCCTTTCCACATTTCCTCCTTATTTACCATGATGGAGCTCCAGAATGTCTTCCATCCCTCAAGGCCCGTGACCCCTGAACCCCTCACTGTTAAATTAACCCCCCCCCAATCGGGTGTTGTGTCAAATGTCAAAAGCGACCCTCCTAATCCTGTCTGGCTGTCAGCTCAGCCACTCAGCGCCCAACCAACCCAACCCTGCCGGTGTACAAAAGTGCCCCTTGGCTGCACATAGCAAACGGCGAGCTCATCGAGGAGCGGCTACCGTCTACCGCGCCTGAATCATTTCGTTTTTCATCCGCCCCGACAAAATGACGGAGCGGACGAGTTCGAGGAGTTTCCGGCTGAAACTTTGACTGTCAAAGTGAGCCAAAAGTGGAATTGCAAAATCCTGCCTGAGGGATATAAAAGTGCTGAGGGGAGGTGAAACTAGACACTGTCAAGACAGCTCGCAGTGTGTGTGTGTGTGTGTGTGTGTGTGTGTGTGTGTGTGTGTGTGTGTGTGTTTCTCTGAGCCCTAAGGTCTTTATTTCAGTGTCGTCAAAGAAAGCGAGAGCCCCCATGGCTAAATCTGTCACAGACCACAACAGGTCGACTGTAACTTTGCCAGAAAACTTCGCCCAGTAAGTTTGGTAGTCGAGCCTTGCATGCTGATCGACGTCTTTTTTTTCCTTTTTTTTTTTTTTTTTTTCTCAAAATGGGTCCAAACATGAGATGATTCCCAAGGAATGTCGAAACACTTTAATCATCTTTGTTGTTTGGGTTTGTGGAGCACACGTCAACGGCCTCCTTGGTTATTTTACACTGCTTAGAAGTTTTGGAATTTGGTTTGGGATTCAAATTAGTCATGGACAGTTCACGGAATTCAAATTGACGTTGCAATGTGGAGTAGAATGCGATTTTTAAATGAAAAGAATTGCAATTTGTGGGGGGAAATGGAGATCATCTTTATTTTGGTTGGTCTCTCTCGGCTTTATCTTTTATGTATATCAATATTTTATATATTTTGATAGTTTCTTGATAAATTCAGTGCTTATTAAGTGCAGTCCACACAATTACATCACATTGTTTCATGAAACACAAAGTGTTGATGTGATTTTTTTTTTTTTTTTTTGCATTTTTGTTGTAATAGGACTTCCGACTTATTGAGTTACGCCGCGCTTATCTGTTAAAGTTTTGCGTGCTTGTCATTGCAAACGCATAAAACACGGCAAGTCAAAGCGTTTAACTGAAGCACAATAATTGAATTAGACAAATGAACTGTCTTCCATCAATTCATGGTTCATTTGTCTTTATTTTAGCATAAGCCTGACCTATAAGATGAAAACATTGCTGTAGAAGAAAGCTGATGTTCTTTCTGGTGATACAAATGAATTCATTGCCTGTGTGGTTGTTAAAAAACACAAAGACCTGAATTAAAATATATCTTTACACCAAGGGACAATTTCAAGTGTTCCGTTAACCTGCTGTGCATGTTTTTGGAATGTGGGAGGAAACCGGAGTACCCGGAGAAAACCCATACAGGCCCGAGGAGAACATGCAAACTCCACACAGGGTGGCCAGGGCCCGGAATCAAATCCATGACCTCTGTACTGTGAGGCGCATGTGCTAGCCAGTCGAACATTGTGCCGCCCTATGGATGACCATCAAAAAGTCGATGGAGAACGACCGGCTGCCTGTGAGGATTACAGTTGGGGTAAAAAAAAAAAAAATTCAATTGACATAATTGTTAGTTTTGGGCACGGGCTGCTGACATACTTTTTTAAATTTTCCTGTTATTCGTTTTTTAAAAAAAAAAATCTGAATCAATCAATAAATAAATGAATGAATATAGATATAGATCTCGATATGGATATAGATAAATATTGCAATGCATTTGTGAAATTCCAAGTCAACAAATATTTTAAAGTGGTTTGTTACAGCAAATCATCACTGGGGACTTTCATCATCACTGTCTTAACATCAAATTTAAATTGTTGTTTTTTTTTTTTTATTTGCTCGAACAAACTGGATTTTTTTTGTTTGCCTCTCTGCCTGCAGGAGCTACATTCCACCTACAGCAAGTAGCAGAAGTTAGCTAGTTAAAAAAAAAAAAAAAAAACTCAAGCGGCTCTATCTGTCACAAAGTAGCCCGTGCTAATGTCTCACGCAAGGTTCAATACTTTTTGACTACATTTCTGTAAGGTACAATTTTTTTGGGCGGAAGTCACATAAAAAATGGCTGAAAAATGCAATCAATCAACTTGAAATCAAAATGACATCAACCACCGTTACCTTTTTCCACGCTCTTGTTTGACATTCCTCTTTTCTTAATGCCTCTCTCTCAATTGGAGTGACGTGATCTTTTTTTTCCCGCGCTGAACCTGACAGCGGCTTGGCTGCGCTTTGCCAAAGTGTATTGAGCTGCCGTCCCGGCGAAGAACACAAATTTGCAATCCACACATGTGCGTGGCCACACACGCACACACACACACACACACACACACACACACACACACACACACACACACGCACACGCACTAAATTCTGCCAATTATCCGAAGCCCCCGTTAAGTGATAACTCTGCGGCCACTCGAGCGTGAAACAAGGAGATGAAGATGAATCTTCCTCTTCCCCATCATTCCGTCCCATTTAATTGACAAGCGCTCGCTCGCTGTGAATTTTTATTTTTTTTTGGAAGATTACAAAATATGAGCGGAATCTCGAGCACCCTATCCAGCCCTGCTCTAATCGCACACCGTAGCGGTTGCAAATTCATCTACATAGTTTAATAAGGTGTCAGTGGCGGAGGAAGGTGTTTGCAGATGTTTAACGCTGTCCCCTCCCGCAGTTGAGAAATTGAATAAATATCTTTGCTCAAATGCATCGCCGGTAACCGCGGTGGGACCATCGGCAAGCTCCGAGCTCTTTTCTCCAGTTTCCAGCCCTCAACCTGATCATGGTGTCGATTTGTTTCGTTAGTTGCATTGATGTTTTCAAAGGCTTTCAAGCCTTTGAAAATCTGCAAAGTCATTCAAAAAGTCAAGCATTTTCAAGAATTTCGAGCACCCATGAGAACGCGCTCCAGTGTTGACCTCGGGAAATGCTTCACAAGAATTTATTTTATGATCGTGGGAGTCCTCTAAGGCGTTGGTCCCCAACCCCCGGGCCGTGGACCGGTACCGGTCCGTGGGTCATTTGGTACCGGGCCACACAGAAAGAATCAAGAGCTGAGATTACTTGTTTTATTTTGAAAAATTACCAGATTCTCTGTTACATACCCATCTCCAGTATGTGACTTTTGACGCAGATCAAGGCGCGCTTCTCGTCACATGATTGGTTACCGCTGAAATGAAACCCAGGAGCTGGCAAAATGAGTAAAAAAACAAACATCTTTGGAAAGTTACTTTGGGAAGTGGAAAAGGCCCAGCCAGGAGACAGAAGAGGAGCCAACGACCTTCGAGAAAAAGTAGGCTACATTTAATAGGTAGTATCAGGAGCCCTACTTAAAATATCTCAATGGGAGTTTCCCACCCACCAAGTCCACTTTGCATAATATGCGGCGATGGTGAGTCGTATTTTTCATGCACTTTGTATTTGCGCTGTATCTTATTTTGAAGGCACGTTTAAACATTACCATAGCGACCAGAAAGTGTTGCGGCCAGATAGGACGTTCCTCGTGCCATGATTCGTGTTTATGATTATGTTTAGAAAATACCATGGTTTTCGCACAGTTCATATCATATTATTTTGTCGTATTTATCCATCACACCCTAAAGGCCGGTCCCTGAAAATATTGTCTGACATTTGTCATACGGTTTTGTGGGTCATTTTCAGCATTTGAAGGTTTTGCAGTCTTTGCGTGAATCTTCATAGTTGGCTGTTTCAGGACGATTAAAAAGTGGTCACTTACCACCGCTTAACTGAAACGAATCCCCATTTTTTTTTATTTTTTATTCCTCGCATTTGATGATGACATATCAATCTTCTCTTGGATTCGGAAACCCATCGCACTGTATCCTAATTTTAACGCTTTCTGATGAAGTTCTTGCACCGGATTTCACGTACGGCAGCCAACACAAATCTATCCGCCGCCACCGCTCGCTCGCCAAAAATGTTCAGTCCGTCGTCAGGAGACGTACGCGAGTGCTGAGACAACAAGGTGACGAATCGGCGTCGTGACAGGGATCGCGTCGTTTCCGAGCGATTTGTCTGCTGCTGGCCCGAGTGAAGATGTCACAAGTCAGCCGTGATTGACAGCTCCCACTCCAGTCGGTTCGCTGCGGGGGAGCTGCAGGGAACGATAAGGACATCTATCCGCGTTGTCCCTAAAGACAGATCTGGGGCTTCGGGGGAGGGGGGCTGGG
>NW_017805379.1:372788-381583 GCF_001891065.2 Hippocampus comes
GGGGGGGTCACATGAAGGTTCCCTTTCCCTCTCCTGGATCTCGTAGGCCTAGTTCATGTCTTCCCTAACACCTGTCTCCTGCTGACCTTTCACTTCGTGACATTTGACTATCTACCAGGATATTTCTCGTTGGAGTCAAACGGATTCAAAATAGAACTTTTCGTCAGGATACTTCCAGGTGGGATAAAATGATTGACTACTGCTGACTTGAATTTAAAATGGGTGCTTCACCCCTCGAGTTTGCGCGTAATCCGGTAAGTAGCTAACAAACAAACGACCACTGAATACGTAACCCCCCCCTTAATTAGCATTAAGTAGCTGAACAAAACGAAGATCTTAACACACAAGTAGCAGGGCCAGACGACACAATACCATAAGTGTGTTAGTGGATTGAAGTGCCCTTTTCTTTTTATCTCTTCAAATCTCCTTATTTGGCTTCATACAAAAGCAAATAAATGAAGCTTTGCAGGAGTGCTGTGAGGGTAAGGGGGTATGTGGCGTGGGCGCCATGGGGGTGTGCAATGCCACTTAACCCTAAAGTACCTTGTATTTAAATCCTGCAGCATATGTAGTCTGGGCTCAACGTCCATGTCGGTTTGTTGAAATGTTGCTAATGGCTCCTTTGTGATATTCTCAACTCAACTCAACTCAGCTGTATTTATGGAGCCCTTTAAAACAACCACCGCTGTTTAAAAAGTGCTGTATTTAGAGCAAATATCATATATACAACTATAAACACAAAAAACGGGAAATTAATAACAAAGACAATAGAAAGCACAAAAACAGTCAAACTAAAAATCAAGTCTGAGATGGTTTTTGAGATGAGTTTTAAAGATGGGCAGCGAGGGGGCTTGCCGAATGTTCAGTGGGGGGGTCATTCCAAAGATCTTATAAAGAACTCTAAAATGGATTGGAAGCAAGTGTGAAGGGATGCCAGAGTAGGAGTGATGTGCTCCCTCTTACGAGTACCAGTCAAGAGGCGAGCAGCAGTATTCTGGACCAACTGGAGACGCTTCATGGAGGATTGGCTGACTCCAAAGTAAAGTGCGTTACAGTAATCCAGCCGGTATGTGTATGAAGGCGTGAATTACTGTTTCAAAGTACTCGTGAGAAAGGAGAGGTTTTACTTTAGCCAGCTGCCTAAAATAGAAGATTCTGATATTTTTTGATGTTTTCTGATGTTCTTGTGTGCATTTGGAGCTCCTGCTTCCCCAACAGGCCAAATGCCTTTCAAACACGTGATGATTTACAGGAACACCCGCTTTAAAGATGAGATAGGTTCAAAGTGAGCCACAGGGCAATACGTCACGAGGAAAGCAACGTGCCCACGTCATGTTTAAATTTGGCAACGTAGCGTTCGCTCGTAAACGCTCCTCCTGTCATCGTGAAAGCAGAATTCACCAAGCGTTGGATTATTCATCAGCTCGCGATCCATCTTTGATGCATTTTTCGATTGAGCGGCGGTTCTGATGTGACCCGCGGGCCGTAGGTTGTGCCCCACCCCCAACCCTTCTACTGAAGAAGTGGCCTCAAATCCATAAATGACCTCGTTTGAAAGAAACCAAAGGATAAATGCAAATAGAAAACGCAGGGAGTGACAAGTGGAACAACGGGACATTTTAAGGAGAGGGGAAAGTGTCGGGGGGTAGCGGGGGGGAAAGGCCAGAAAGAGAAAGCCTGGCTTATTATCTCAATCAGCGAGCGGAATAATAGCACAACAAAAAGCACGAGCGAGTGTTGCCAAAACCTCAGAGCTGCCTGCCAGTTCCGACCTTGCTAAAGAGAGTTCGACAAATCACTAGCGACCCCGGTGACCCCGGAAGAGCCGTCTTGGTAGTCTTCTGCGAGACCCCCACCGAGCAAAACACAGCAGGCACATTTTGGGAGTATTAGTCGAAATGGCAAGAACTGTTCTTTTTCCGTCTGTGAGGTTTGGGCCATTGGATAAATTCCAGTGACAATCCATCGCTACTAAGGTGGAACGAGTGAGGGCACAATTTGAGTAGCGGAGGGTCATCATTAAAAAAAAGAAAAAATTGTCGTCTTTTGCTGAATATTTATGTGCTGTATTCTTGTCTGGCCACCTGTTGTCATTTCAATAACTTCGCCCCTTTTGCCTTTTCCTTCATTATGATGCATCTAAAACTTGAGATGTAACTTGTATCCTGCACTGCACTTATTGGACTTGAGTCTGTGAACTGTTAGCTGCATTTGGTTTGTGCAAGGTTGTTTTTACAATCTTTTTCAAACGCAAAACTTTTTTGTTAATTTTTATTATTATTATGATATTTTTTTACAACTGTTAATATTTACTGTGGTGGTGGTTTTTTTTTTTTTTTGCACACAAGAAATGCACCAAATTAAAACTAAAACTAATTAAAAACTAATAAAATAAAAAAATAAAAAACTGAAAATGAGACAATTAATTATAATGCAGCACGGCTGCAGGGTGGTCGAGGGGTTAGCGCGTCGGCCTCACAGTGCAAAGTTTGCAGGGAAAAGAACAGTTGACCTCAATCATTATTTGACCCAATTGAATCCATTCCTGCCATTGACGAGCGCATGTAAACTTCACACCGCAAGGAGCTGATTCAGATTCCACTCATTGCCGTCCCTTTGGCAAGAATTCCTCCATGAGGAGCAGCAGACAGCAAAGGTTCCATGATCGCATTGGAATAGAAACGTGTTATTATATAAATACCGCTGCACTTTTGACTCCAGGAAGCGACTTCCTGAGGTACAACCCTGAGTCATACGGCAGAGTCGCTGATTTACAGTAAGTGGACGAGAGTGGACGCGCCTCCCCCCACACCTCTTTACTTCTGCCCTCCCCTCACTCCTCACAGCCACGTTTCCCCCCCCATCTAATTTTAGGCCCGCGAGTCTCACCCTTTTTGACATGTCCTGGGGTTGATTTTCACCTCGACCACCAGCGCAGCTGTCCATCCGCGTGACGTCCTGAGGCGTCCTGCTTTATTAAAAAGTGTGAATACTAAAAAAAAAAAAAAAAAAAAAAAAAAATCGTGGAGGGGAAAAGCAAGTGAGACACGCTTAATAGAAAGCGTGTTGCCAATTAGAGCTCTCGTTGAGGCAGTGATGATGATGCTAGTTTTGTAGCATACCAATGACGGAACGAAACGCTGTTAGTTACGATAGTTAACTCACTTGTACGACATGTTAGGGAGGGTTAAATTACAGTCCATAACATGGTTATTATAAAATTTTTTTGGGTCGTATTATCGTCAAATTATTGTTGACCTGAGTGGCAAAATAACTGCAAGGAGAAATTTGCTGACTTTTGGGTCCGGTTTCATTTCCTGATGCTTTCAACTTTTCGTTGACTTAGCCATTTTCGACTGAGCACCCAGGCCTGAGACACGTGTGCCAGATGAGCATGCCGATGCCGATTAATTCGTCTGACAAACTTCTCGGGCAACTTGAGGTAAAACACAATAACAATTTACATGACACAGCGAGTGAGTGAGCGAGCGAGCGAGCGAGGGTGGAAGAAGAAGGAAAAAAAAAAAAGATGCAAACTCCGCCGCCAATCAAACTTGCTTTTGTGTTCAACACAGCAGATAAAAAAAGAACCTGACTTCCAAATCAAAAGATCCAAACAAAAGCTCCCTTGTCGAGTGTCTGTAATGGCACCAGCTCTATCCGGCTAGTGATTATATAGAAAACAACTGCAATTACATTAGTGGCTTCACTCGAGAGAAAGAGAGAGAGAGAGAAAGGGAAGAAGGCCCAGGAGAGGTGATTAATATTCTTCTTCTCATTCGGATGGAGCCATCCTGTTGACAGCCACACCGTCTCACCGCTTCTCTCATCAGCCAAATGCAAAGCGTGGCCACCAGGAACCCCCCCCCCTAAAAAAAAAAAAAAAAACAGTCTTGCATTTGATGAGAGCCGCGTTGTAATTTAAATGTGAAAATCCCAGTTCTCTGAAGGCGAATGATGTCGTTTCTCCCTCTCCCCTGTGGCTCCCTCACATCCACACTTAGCCCATTTATTAAAAAAAAAAAACAATCCTGGATGACTATTTCACAAAAAGTTGTAATTAAATTAATACTCGATGTAATAATTACTTGGCGGGTTCCAGTTGTTCGCACAGGCTGCTGCCTTTGTTTTCGCAGTTGCTAGCATTTGTCTGCGGCGATTAGGGAAGGCAAATTCACATGAGATTATTCGGATTTTGAATGAATTTTTCCCAACAAAAATGTGGTGAAGAAGTTCACACTTTTTTTTTTTTAAACGATTTAAGGTTGACGTATGTGGCTCTCAATCTCAACACGAATATCCGTTCCGGCTCGTGAAGAATCACGACATTTGTCTCGTGCCTGTCACGGAACCCAACTTAATGCTGAGTGATGGGGTGGCCTGCCGTTTCCATTCACATTTCTGACGCTCGTTTGAGTCATCTCATTTCACCCACCAATTTCGGAGTGCTTTGAGTTTCATCTTTCTGGCTCCTTTGATGAAGCGTTCTCTTCAGTGTCAGATCTGCAGCAATAGAATTGATCCGTCCGTCAATTTTTCAGAGGGAATTTATAAGACGCGGTGATGTTGGAAACGGAATAATACGATTTGGAAAACTACTTGTATTTTTTTTTAGCTTTTAATAGATTTTTGCTTGACATATATTTTATATGTTATTTGAGGCGATATACAGTGGTACCTCTACTTACGAAATTTATTGGTTCTGGAAGAAATTTCTTAACTAGAACATTTTGTAAGTCGAGACGTGTTTTCCATGTAAATGCCCTAATCCATTCCAAGCCCCCCAAAAGTTCAGAAATAAATGTTTTCTAAAGCATAAAAATGCATCAAAATATGTAACAAATACATGTTACAATTAGATTATTGCAAATTTACAGACAAATTTTTTTGGTTTTGGTTCTGAATGTCGAGATGTGATTTGGCTGCTGCTCAGTGCAGGGTCGAAACAATTTTAGGTGGTTGCCCCCAAAATTCTGAAAAAGTATTTGCCTGTCAAAACAGCTTTTCAAAATAGCTAAAGTTATAAAAAGAATAAACGTCATAATTGCTCGGATTGATTTTAGCATATTTCAGAAATTTAAATTGAAGAATATTGAAGTGGCTCATTTCTCCCAAAGTTTGGACACCTCCTCATTTAGCCTTCAAAGAACCTAACGTGAATTTAAAAAAAGAAAAAAAAAATGTAGGAAGCTGGAGTCCCAGAAGGACACCAACACAAGCACGGGGAGAACATGAACACTCCACAGGACGGTTAAGCCGAAATTCCGACCCTGAACTTCCGAACTGTGAGATGGACGATGTCTAAATATGTCAGTTTGTCAATAGCAGCCAGATCCTTCTCCTACTCCAGCCCTTCCTGGAGCCTGACAGATAAGCCCATCCATTTGTCGTGACAACTGTGTGTGTGTGCGTGTGTCTTACAGTGGCCTGAGTGGTTGCTGACAGGCAGGTGAACCCTCAACACCGCCCCCGCCCTCCCACTCCCTTTCTTCCTCTTCCTCCCATCTTTCTTCATCTTCTCTTCTCTCCCGACACCCTCAATTCGCTTGTACTGTCACTGCGGATGAAAACGTCCCCCTCGTTATCTTTGCCCGTGTAATTGCTGTCTTGTTTGCGTAGGAGATTAGCGGGGCCTGAAACTCTTTGTGTGGTCTCCCGCCGATTGAACAAACACGCAGTGGCAGAAAGGAATCCCCGCCCTCCGAAAACCACGGGGCGGCCGCCAGCCAGATGGACTGGCGCGGGTGATAAGTGCGGTCGTCATGAGTGAAGTTGTGACACAACACTTGTGAATACACTTGTTTAAAAAAAAAAAAAACACGCTAGGTTTGTGCATGCTCGAGAAACTCTTCAGCCATGAGCGCCGTGGTTCTGCCAGTTGTTTTTGCTTTATTTTAATATTGGATGCGGTTTATGGTTTTGTTGTATCCGCACCATACCAGGAACTAAAAAAAAAAACCCTTTCTGTTATGTTTATGTTCAACAATCTTTAGGTACAGCATTTTCTTACTCTTACCTCTTACTCAACTGCGGTTGCTTTCTAAATGTAAGAGTTATAATGTTGATTTGAGAGGTGAGTGACTCAAAGATTTTCACATATAAATCTGAAAACTGTGCCGTGAATCTGAGATTGGCTCATCCGATCAGATATCGATTCCTTGATACTCATTAAGTGTTCTTTGAATACTGGTTTGGCTAGCGTGCCATTCGCAGTAACTTTTCCAGCAGACGGCGGTTAAACGTTGAAACGGTTGAGGCTGTCACTGTTGTCACGATGTCGGACTACCGACTGGAAGTTAACCTGCCACCTCACGCCAAACGCAGAAGTGCTGCGTGCTTTTGGCCACCTCTGGCTAGCTGCAGTTGCGGCTAGCGCTATGTTTTTGGCGGTGCATCAAACTTTCATCCGCCGGCCATTTTCGAGGTATTGATGGAGAAACGTAGCGATATTGTAAAGTTTGTTCCCATTTTTGTGTCTAGTTTTGAATTTGGAAAACAAGAACGTGGCATCCAGACTTGGATATGTGTGTGCGTGTGTTTCTAGTGTCACATGACCAGCGTGTAGAAGTTCCAATCAGAAAGTTGGATCAATCGTTAATGCAATTCTCTGATCCCAAAAATCCGACCCGTGGTTTCTATGAACCCAAACAACACATTTTAAACATATTTCCGAAAAATCCGTTCTCTGTGGAAAGCGCTCGGCGCAAATGACCCTTTAGTTTCAAGCGTACACCGCAAGCGCCTTTTCAGCAAACCGTGCACGAGCGCTGCACCTCAAGTGTGAAAGTTGGGCCTTTTGTGCGCGTCAGCCTGCACTTTTACTCCCCGTCTCCGAGGGTGGCATCCCGTCAACGGCCTTCACTCGTGTACAATGCCACACTCCTCACTCTTAATGGCAAATTTCCATCCCAAGCCCTCCTTCTCGCCTGTGGACTCCCCTTCGCTTTTCTTCCCCCTCCGCTTCGCTTCTCTTCCCGTCGGTCTCCTCTCGTCACGGTGGGCGAAGCTCGCGTCTGATACCGTCAGATGGCCCGGAAAATTAAAAACCCAATTAAAGTGGCGGTCCGGGAGGTCAGCTCTTCTGCATATCAAAAAGCGGCCCCTCCTCTGGCTATTCGCCGCAAATTATGTCTTAACGGTTCGCGTTTGCTGAGGCTGCAACAACGTGCCACTCAGGGGAGTAATACGTGCTCTCCTGTCTTAACAGTTCCAGAAAAAAAAAAAAAAGTCTGCTGAGCTGGAAGAAGTAACCACGAACAAACCATGTCCAAAATCTTCTGTTACACGTTTGAGACAAAAGTTTTGCAACCCCCGAGCATGATACCTCGAAGGTGTTTGTTAATATTAGGTACCCATGGCTAAAAAGTGAAGTGTGGAGAGTCTGTGTCGCACAAATGCACAAGACAATGAATGTGGCAGTCATGGCATAAGGCCTCTCAAATAAACGCACTTATTTTTATCCGTTTCTTCTCTTTCTATGGGATTATGATAAAGCTACAGTGGTCAGCGGTCTTCCCTGACCATTGCACCATGTTGTTTATGGTTCTCTTGAGCCAAGACGTTTCTTCAAAAAGAACACCAGCAGGCAGTTGGTACAAATGCCAAGTTGGAATGTGTTGGTGATTGTCTCATCCAATTGCGTTCGGCCACTTCGCTCGATGTCAGGCCTTATTTTTAGAATAAAATCAGTTCAATGTATTCATCACAGTTAGTCTTATTTTCGTCAAATAGAAACGTGGAAATCAACATTTGTGTGATTTTGGTCTCACACCGCCAAATTCTCATCTTTCAGCCAGAAAAAATAAGCCTTGCTCATGCTAATACGTTTTATGCTAATGTTAGCTGCGCGACAGAAGAATCAGCCTTTTTGCAAGGGCTTGTAGCCTGGTTGACAAAAGCTTCCAAAACTAAGTCAGTCATGACCAAGAAACTTGGAAAAATTAACCTGCTCCACTATTTTTCACCAGTTGACAAAATTGGGTGGACACGTCTTTCATAACAGGATGCGAAAAAAACATCGTAAAGACTCACAAATCAAGTCAAACAGGGAGCCATTTTGTTTTGAAGCAGCCATATTGGGAAAAAAATCCTATATGTTCCAATCATGCTACCTGGTAATTGGCACAATTGAGCCATTCTGAAGTGAGTATTCTTGACAAATGGATGATGCTACTCTGTGATTGCTTACTTTTTTATGTATTATTTTTATTTTTTTGCCAGAGCATGGCGCCAAAAGCGGTCAGCATGAAACAGGGGAGCAACTGTCCCTTCATCGCGCCTTTCTCCTTCAATTCTAGTTATTCTTTGTCCCCATGTGACAAACTACACCTCTGCTGAAGTTCCTGCTTCCATTTTTGAAAAATAACTACCCAAGCTCAGCACCCAAATTTCTCTCTTCCTCCGTCTCTCCATCTCCCCTCGGTTCTTTTGTGTTCACTGTTTTACCCACGATTCATTAACTCCTATACAGTGGTTGGAAAAGGGCAGAGAGAAATGGCCAGCCAAACTTAATGGCGTACGTCTCGGACTGGCACATTAATATTCAGCGCAATTTTTCTTCGAAGTGTAAGGGGGGGGGGGAATTTCTCTCTTCCTCCGTCTCTCCATCTCCCCTCGGTTCTTTTGTGTTCACTGTTTTACCCACGATTCATTAACTCCTATACAGTGGTTGGAAAAGGGCAGAGAGAAATGGCCAGCCAAACTTAATGGCGTACGTCTCGGACTGGCACATTAATATTCAGCGCAATTTTTCTTCGAAGTGTAAGGGGGGGGGGGGGCTTGCTCGTCCAGACGGT
>NW_017805379.1:382726-393511 GCF_001891065.2 Hippocampus comes
TGTTCCCATTTTTGTGTCTAGTTTTGAATTTGGAAAACAAGAACGTGGCATCCAGACTTGGATATGTGTGTGCGTGTGTTTCTAGTGTCACATGACCAGCGTGTAGAAGTTCCAATCAGAAAGTTGGATCAATCGTTAATGCAATTCTCTGATCCCAAAAATCCGACCCGTGGTTTCTATGAACCCAAACAACACATTTTAAACATATTTCCGAAAAATCCGTTCTCTGTGGAAAGCGCTCGGCGCAAATGACCCTTTAGTTTCAAGCGTACACCGCAAGCGCCTTTTCAGCAAACCGTGCACGAGCGCTGCACCTCAAGTGTGAAAGTTGGGCCTTTTGTGGGCGCCAGCCTGCACTTTTACTCCCCGTCTCCGAGGGTGGCATCCCGTCAACGGCCTTCACTCGTGTACAATGCCACACTCCTCACTCTTAATGGCAAATTTCCATCCCAAGCCCTCCTTCTCGCCTGTGGACTCCCCTTCGCTTTTCTTCCCCCTCCGCTTCGCTTCTCTTCCCGTCGGTCTCCTCTCGTCACGGTGGGCGAAGCTCGCGTCTGATACCGTCAGATGGCCCGGAAAATTAAAAACCCAATTAAAGTGGCGGTCCGGGAGGTCAGCTCTTCTGCATATCAAAAAGCGGCCCCTCCTCTGGCTATTCGCCGCAAATTATGTCTTAACGGTTCGCGTTTGCTGAGGCTGCAACAACGTGCCACTCAGGGGAGTAATACGTGCTCTCCTGTCTTAACAGTTCCAGAAAAAAAAAAAAAAGCATCCTGAGCTGGAAGAAGTAACCACGAACAAACCATGTCCAAAATCTTCTGTTACACGTTTGAGACAAAAGTTTTGCAACCCCCGAGCATGATACCTCGAAGGTGTTTGTTAATATTAGGTACCCATGGCTAAAAAGTGAAGTGTGGAGAGTCTGTGTCGCACAAATGCACAAGACAATGAATGTGGCAGTCATGGCATAAGGCCTCTCAAATAAACGCACTTATTTTTATCCGTTTCTTCTCTTTCTATGGGATTATGATAAAGCTACAGTGGTCAGCGGTCTTCCCTGACCATTGCACCATGTTGTTTATGGTTCTCTTGAGCCAAGACGTTTCTTCAAAAAGAACACCAGCAGGCAGTTGGTACAAATGCCAAGTTGGAATTTGTTGGTGATTGTCTCATCCGATCGCGTTCGGCCACTTCGCTCGATGTCAGGCCTTATTTTTAGAATAAAATCAGTTCAATGTATTCATCACAGTTAGTCTTATTTTCGTCAAATAGAAACGTGGAAATTAACATTTGTGTGATTTTGGTCTCACAGTACCGCCAAATTCTCATCTTTCAGCCAGAAAAAAAAGCCTTGCTCATGCTAATACATTTTATGCTAATGTTAGCTGCCCAACAGATGAATCAGCCTTTTTGCAAGGGCTTGTAGCCTGGTTGACAAAACCTTCCAAAACTAAGTCAGTCATGGCCAAGAAACTTGGAAAAATTAACCTGCTCCACTATTTTTCACCAGTTGACAAAATTGGGTGGACACGTCTTTCATAACAGGATGCGAAAAAAACATCGTAAAGACTCACAAATCAAGTCAAACAGGGAGCCATTTTGTTTTGAAGCAGCCATATTGGGAAAAAAATCCTATATGTTCCAATCATGCTACCTGGTAATTGGCACAATTGAGCCATTCTGAAGTGAGTATTCTTGACAAATGGATGATGCTACTCTGTGATTGCTTACTTTTTTATGTATTATTTTTATTTTTTTGCCAGAGCATGGCGCCAAAAGCGGTCAGCATGAAACAGGGGAGCAACTGTCCCTTCATCGCGCCTTTCTCCTTCAATTCTAGTTATTCTTTGTCCCCATGTGACAAACTACACCTCTGCTGAAGTTCCTGCTTCCATTTTTGAAAAATAACTACCCAAGCTCAGCACCCAAATTTCTCTCTTCCTCCGTCTCTCCATCTCCCCTCGGTTCTTTTGTGTTCACTGTTTTACCCACGATTCATTAACTCCTATACAGTGGTTGGAAAAGGGCAGAGAGAAATGGCCAGCCAAACTTAATGGCGTACGTCTCGGACTGGCACATTAATATTCAGCGCAATTTTTCTTCGAAGTGTAAGGGGGGGGGTGCTTGCTCGTCCAGACGGTCTTATTAAGCAGCTGGAGTGGAATGATGCTGGCTGGGCAATGCACACGCACACACACACACACAGAGGACAATTCAGAAAGCATCAGGACCACTCCCACCATCCAGCTGCATCCTGAATGCTTTTTGCGAACTTGCACGATCTCTTGACACATTTTTTTTCTTTACCAGCCACCATACTTAGTGTTTACATTGCTATAAATGAACAAAGCATTGACTTTTTTTTTTTCTTTAGATCCATGTTTTTATTTCAACCTCACCCCCCCACCCCCCACAATTTTTTTTTTAAAACCCTCCAGCAAGTCACAAGTCGTCCACATCGGGCCTTTTAGCTCCATCTCATTTACATTTAATGGCATGATAATACACATTATCAGACTATTTCCAATAATTACAGTCTTTCAGTAGCTTTTCACCCTCACCCTCCGAATGCTCCCTGACAGCCTTTTCTCCCCCCCCCCCCACCCCTTTTCTGAATTTTCACATTTCTAATTGCAATCATTGTAGATAATTTGCCCTGAGGAATCACAGGAAATAATAATAATGTCACATGTACTCGCACAAAAAAAAAAGAGAGAAATTTTCCAAATTGGTACAGTGAATGGGATACGATGCTTTTTGCAGTTTCGGCCATGAATGGTAAAATTGGCGTCGTTTATGCAGACGACAAGGGGACAGGTTCTCTTTCTGGTCAACCGGAGAGAGATTAATTCTCTTGAAAGAATTACCATGTTCGGATAAAAGATATTCTTTGTTTATTTAAACCCTGCTAAAATACAATGCTGAAATAAAATCACTGTATATTTCATCCTCCACACCTCAAATAAACATGGTAGTGTCATGATGTGTACCTATGTGGATTTTTCCAGTTCCTTGTGTTAAGCACTCGTGTCTCATCCGGGTTCCGAGAGTTATTTTTTTTAACCCTTTCATGCACCCTGTCAATCACAAGACTTGTTTGCACAGTGTAATACATTTGTCCAGATTCTGCGACATGCCTTTGTCAAAATATCCAAAGGATTAAACATTTCCAGCACACTTTACGCACTCTGATTTGGGTATTGCTGAAATGAGCCGCCATGTTTGCCCAAGATGTCTGCAAAACCTTGCTAAAATAAAGCAATAAATTGCCGCAATTCCACGATTAGCAATCAATTAGACACCATGTCACAAATTGGACGCCAAACTTGTTACACACATGAAGAAATAAGCACCACTCGTCAGGCAGGCGCTACCACTGTGCTTTTTCTATTGACTGATGCCACCATGTTTTATGCCTTACAAGTGTCAAACTCAAGGCCCGGGGGCCAGATCTGGTCCACCACATCATTTTATGTGGCCCGCGAAAGCAAATCAAGCATAGCAACTTCCATGATGCTTGCTAAAATCTCTACCAAAATTTAAAACTTTCATCTTTAATAAATAAGAGACATCTTGCAAGCATTTTCTTGTAACCAAACCCTCAGTACAGTAACTTAAACAATAGTGAAATACTGTGATAACACAATTTTAGAAAATATTGATCATCGCTAATTGAAAGATAATTTTCACAAAGCCTTTTATAATCGCTGACGGTGTCTGCCCTCCATTTCTTATACCGTATTAGCTCGTTTGTAAAAATGGGGAAGGGCTAAAAATGCCCTCAGCAGAGCAGGAAATGATTGGATGCTGGTTGTTGAAAGATATTCCAGGTATTTGCAGCTTTTGGGTCCTTGTGGGTGTATTAGACTTATTTTCAAGTGCTCCTTGTCTCTCTAATTAGTGCCACCCCATGCCAACCCCTCGCCCTGAGCCGCAATAAGGGCATTGACGAGATCGAGAGAAAAGGCTTTCTCCAAATGATCATGTGAATGGATACATACCTGCAGGGGTGGATTTCTGCACTGTTCCTCATCCTGTCAGCCACTCGGGCTAACACTGGGACTTAATGAACCTGAAAACAAGACACTGTGTGTGGCGCAGGCGGAAGAGAGAGAGAGTGTGTGTGTGTGTGTGTCTCTGTGTAAATCCGGAAATCTCATTGTCGCCAGTAATAAATTCCGAGGTCCAATCTCAAATGAGCACACAATATAAAGTATGCATATAGTGCAGTACATCCATGCAATTGTTAATTGACATCGTACCTCTGCACTGTGAGGTTGATGCGCGAACCACTGGACCACCGGGCCACCCCTCACCTCAAATAATGACCTTTTTTTTTTTTTTTACCTTATGCCACGGCGCATAAATTAGTATGGCGAGGTTAAATGCTGGAACTGGCTCATGTTTCACAAGAGGACCCTACCCGGCAGTTAAAACAACGCTCGTAAATACTGCCGCCGACCGACCCGATTGCCTAGAGCCGCCGTCGAAAATGAACACGTCATTTCATGGATATGACGTGATATTGTAAATAACGTAGTCTTATTTTTTACATTTCTTCAAATGACAGGATCACAAGATTTGTTTGCACAATGTAATACATTTGTCCAGATTCTGCGACACGCCTTTGTCAAAATATCCAAAGGATTAAACATTTCCAGCACACTTTACGCACTCTGATTTGGGTATTGCTGAAATGAGCCGCCATGTTTGCTTTGAACCCTGCGCTCCACTTTTGGCTTTAAACCCCGAGCTCCGCTAATTGACGCGACTCTGCAGACTTCAGAGTCCTAATAGGTTTATATTTCAATAAATTTTAATTGATTCAGGACCGAAGTCATTCAGTGATTTACCGACCAGTCGCATCATTTCAAAATCCATTGTCCAACACATACGAACGGTAGTCAAGACCCTTTGCTGTCTACTCTTCACCATCCCAAACCAGAAATGCGTTCTCTCTGTAATAAGCATGACCGATGAGAAAATTCATCAACCACTTTTTTTATTTTATTCCTCTTATTTTTTTGCCCTGACAATAATCTCGCTCATCTTGTGCCACAGACAGACACCCGCGCTTGCACTCAACCCAGAAATCATCAAGCGCTAACTTGTGGAGTTCACAGACGATTTGATCATCGCTAATTGAAAGATAATTTTCACAAAGCCTTTTATAATCGCTGACGGTGTCTGCCCTCCATTTCTTATATCATATTAGCTCGTTTGTAAAGGGGAAGGGCTAAAAATGCCCTCAGCAGAGCAGGAAA
This sequence comes from Hippocampus comes, assembly GCF_001891065.2. NCBI lineage: Eukaryota > Metazoa > Chordata > Actinopteri > Syngnathiformes > Syngnathidae > Hippocampus > Hippocampus comes. The sequence continues at coordinate 387,991 of NW_017805379.1, forward strand.
TGATTGGATGCTGGTTGCTGAAAGATATTCAAGGTATTTGCAGCTTTTGGGTCCTCATGGGTTGTATTAGACTTATTTTCAAGTGCTCCTTGTCTCTCTAATTAGTGCCACCCCATGCCAACCCCTCGCCCTGAGCCGCAATAAGGGCATTGACGAGATCGAGAGAAAAGGCTTTCTCCAAATGATCATGTGAATGGATACATACCTGCAGGGGTGGATTTCTGCACTGTTCCTCATCCTGTCAGCCACTCGGGCTAACACTGGGACTTAATGAACCTGAAAACAAGACACTGTGTGTGGCGCAGGCGGAAGAGAGAGAGAGTGTGTGTGTGTGTGTGTGTGTCTGTGTGTGTGTGTGTGTGTGTGTGTGTGTCTCTGTGTAAATCCGGAAATCTCATTGTCGCCAGTAGTAAATTCCGAAGTCCAATCTCAGATGAGCACACAATATAAAGTAGGCATATAGTGCAGTACATCCATGCAATTGTTAATTGACATCGTACCTCTGCACTGTGAGGTTGAACCACTGGACCACTGGGCCACCCCTCACCTCAAATAATGACCTTTTTTTCCACCGGGCCACCCCTCACCTCAAATAATGACCTTTTTTTTTTTTTTTAACCTTCAAAATAAAATACGGGTTGTGCCACTAAAGTGGGACCTAATGATAATACCTGAGAGATTACAAGGTAGATGCACCAGAGCAGAGGTTGGCATCTATAAAGCTGATTCAAAGCTAATTTTCTGATTATTTGTTTTTTTTGTGCTTGCAAATACTTGTTTTGATTTTTCTATTTTCTCCTTTTCATAATTTTTGCTGCTGTAAATTGCAAATTTCTCCATTGTGAGACAAAGTTTTTCTTCTTCTTCTTCTTAAAAAACAAGTGACATATAAAGCGGCAAATTGATTTGTACATTTTTAACATTCAGTTCAAATTCAACTAAATGTTCAAAATGTACAAATCCCAATGAAGTTTGGACAACATAAATAAAAACAGTCTCAAATTATTTTTTCTTGGAGGACTATATCCGACCGGCATATTTCCAGTCGTAAAATTTGGATGACCAAATGTATGTAAAATTACAACAAAAAAGTCACCGCATCATCCCCTCGAGAACTGAACTATACTATGTCGAATCCAAATTGCATTGAGTCAAACCGAATCGAATCCATCGACTTTCAAATTGAATCCTCAAATCGTTTCGCAACCCACATAGCGAAAACCATATCAAATCACACATATACATATATCGTGAAATCGTGGACGCCCCCCTGGGGTGCGCGCTTCACAGTTTGGAAATGCTGTCCCCAAGACTTTGCAAAGCAAGTCCTACATTATGATTTTATTGTATCTGTGCCGAGGGAAGCACCTGTGCAAAAGCGATGGCGCGCACGACAAAATGTGAAAGTAGTGCATCAAAGAGAGAGTAAAGAAGACGGTGAGTCGGCGATGGAAGAAGGGCCAACACAGATGTGTCACGGCCTGGGGCGATACAAGTCATTATGGTGTAAAGTGCTCCGAGTGGTGATGTTGTCAGGGAGAGCCGAGAGGTCACCAGCTCGGGGAGGAGGGGGAAGTCAACTAGTTTACACGCGAGTGTGTGTGCGTGTGTGTGTGTGGGGGTGTGTTTGTGGGGGTGGGGGCGTGGCTTTGTCCCTTTCTGGATGTACAACCTTCCTGCAAGTGTGCGCCACTGGGAGATGTTGGAGGACACGGTGCCGAGCGAGGAGTCTGCAAACCAGATGACATACTTGACGGGGATTAAATGTGAAAGTAAACGACAGTGTGAGCTCGGAAAGGAAGTCTCTTCTGTCAACTTACCTTTCGCTGTGGGATCTCTCCATTTTGCCGCAACGCTACCCTGAGACCTGGGGTAGCGGGCCGCGCTGGAGCCTATCCCAGCCGTCTTTGGGCGGTAGGCGGGGTACACCCTGAACCGGTTGCCAGCCAATCGCAGCGCACACAGAGACGAGCAACCATCCGCGCTCACACTCACACCTAGGGACCATTTAGAGTTTTCAATCATCCTGCCATGCATGATTTTGGAATGTGGGAGGAAACCGGAGTACCCGGAGAAAACCCACACAGGCACGGGGAGCACATACAAACTCCACACAGGAAGGCCAGAGTCGGAATCGAACCCGCGACCTCTGCCCTGTGAGGCCGACGCACTATATTGAACTATGAAAATATTAATATTTAAGATGTAGCTTTCTCCCTTACCATGTCACATCCAACACCACAATGCTGTAGGAGTCACACCCTCAACCCAGATCTGAACCAAGTGTAAACCCATGTAGGGCGGGAGGACTTCAATTCCTTCAAATGAAACACTGACCAAATTTCAATGTAACTCGAAATCCACAATAGTCATTGACTCGCCTAAAAGTCCCATTTGAAGTTAATATTTGTACGAATTACATTTAAATAAAAACAGTTGAAAAGAATCTCGGACATGTTCTTACACCATTTACAGCCCCACTATTGGGGACTCTCATTCCCCTTCACTGCCGTTTGCTCGTGTGTGAACATTCACCGCCGCATGGGGTTTGCCGTGTCCTGCAATACAACCAAGGTGAGAAGAGTCATGCGAGTACCTGCAGTGGAAAAGCTGCAAAATGAGAAAACTGGTGCCCATCTGGCTGCAGCCCAAGTAAGCACGGCACACAATAATTGCATTCATTAGGGTTAATTAATCATGTTGTGTAAGCGGGAAAGCGCCACATAAAAATCTTCCGCACTGGGAAAACCTTTGGGGTACAACGCCAGCCCGTTCCGTGTTGAAATAAACGTGGCAAATAGAAGAGCGGGATTTCTCGCGCAAGTGAGAAGAAGGAGCCAAAGGAGAAAGAAAGGATGTGGATGTCGGGCGGGCGGGGGTCAATGAGCAAGGGGAAAACAGAGGCACGTGACGAAATATATTCTGATAACTGAACAGCAGATGTCTCGCGTGGAGTTCCTTTGTTGCCCGAACAGCAGGACCCTACACTTCAGTGGGCTCACTTCGCACCGCATTCATTTGCCTGCCAGCTGCCAATTTGAGGGAAGAACAGGTGGAAAAGAAGGCGAGAGCGAGGGTCCGTCCCGATTTCCCTCCTCCCTCGGCGCTCTCGTCCCCACCGGTGGCCTGCACAATTAGTGACGTGAAGAACCACCCTCACCTCCACACGTGGCGGAGGGATGCGCGCCGCCTTTGTCTTTTGGCCGCTGCGCAGCGAATCCCTTTTGGACTCGGTCGAAATCCAGTCACGGCGACACAAAACTCTGTTCTTGAAAACCAAAAGATCAGTGTCACTTTGGCATCTTCAGGGTCGGGAACGAGAGACGGGGCCCCCTGAAGATTTATGGAAATCACAAGCACATCGCATGTTATTTTCACTCTCATTAGGCCCACGCAAGCCCCCACAGTTCATTAACACCTAGGCGATAACAAATTTGCACCCCTCCGCTAAGTGACGAGGGGCGAGGCGTGACCCCATGGAGTCTCGCTGTTCAAGGCTCAGGTGACTGCAAGCGCCACATTTGAGCTCACCTGATGACTGTGAGCGCACGGAGAGCCAAATCACATCTCACTTTGCCCCGCCCATCCAAGATAAGACAAGGCAGTCAGATTTCGCAAATTAGTGGTCCAACTTTCTTGCCAGCGCGTCTTTTCTTGGTCACTCTTTCCCAGAGTGTTCCACAGCTGCCTTTATTTTCACTGCATCTCTTCAAAACTCTTTACCTTGTTCACGTTAGGTTTCAAAATCTCGGAGCAATGGTCCTGCCATCTACCAATCCGTTCCCTGGGTCTTGGAGGGAATCGGTTGAAGTTGAGCTGACCAGATGTTCTACCGCGGCACGTTAAGGCCATCTGTAAGACGTGCTCCCTCCAGTGCGTCCTAACTGCCCTGAGGCCTCCTACAGATTTGACAAACCAGGACAACCTCCCCAGATGCCAGAGTGCCACTCATTGTGGAGCGGTGGTTCTACTTCAAGTCTCTCCAATATCCCATGGCACCGAAACCGATCTCCGACGTAAGGGTGAGCACGCACGTCCTGCAATTGCCACTTGTGCCTGCAAGCTTGTTGACGAGTGACTACCCGCAGCTTTGGTCACCACCCAGAGTTTGTCACCATCGGTGAGGTTGAGGAGATAGATCTGTCGGATGTAATCCATTTTGGGACATAACTCGATCATGACTAGCGCTAGACTGTTTTATCGCTTTGACTTTCCCGAGCTGGATACTGCGTATCTTTTCCTCTCTATTTGTAGTCTTTGCACACCATGACCAGTTAAAAACCAGTGATGATGGTAGGGTCACCCATAAGAGAATTCCTCCACATTGCTAAGGTTATGCCACGCCCCTGCGTGGGCGTGGCTAAGACAGTATCTTAACAGGGAATTACTTTGGACACATTAGATTTTCTTCCGCCTCAATGTGTGGTTGCTAAAACTCCAGTGCTGCGTGTCGATCTTCCCGGAGCATTAAAGACATAAGAATCGTCAGAAGTTCGGACAGAAGATTTCCGATCGACCGATGTAGTGACCACGTTTCTGGGGGCACCACATCCATTCTTTCTTCACCGAACACAGTTGAGTGGTCAACTCCGGTAAGAATTGACTGGAGAGTTGGGAAATGACCTCATCACTTTATCCAACCAAGTTAGCGGTTCTTCCGATTTGACTTTCGTTGTGGCCGAACTTCTAACTCGGAGAAGATCGTGGGAAAACTGCTCCGTCAATCAGTGGGGCCTAATAATCAAAGTTCAAAAGGCTGATTAAGGGCACAAGAAAATGGACCGCCGCAGCAAATTGTTACCAGAAATAGGACCTTGTCTTGCCAGTGGAAAAACATCAGCAACAAGACTTGTGTAGGTAGCACGGGTGTTGTTGTTGGACACCGAAAAGCTCATTCCAATTGTGCTCACTTGTTTGAGTCCAATGATCCCTCTCGTTGCCCTCCCCAGTGTCAACTCACGGGACAAAACAAACGAAACACGCATTATCCCGACGTCCTCGGCTGGAGGAGGGGACATGATAAAATCTTTTAGATGAAGGGAATCGTCTATTTCGAATCCGAGCAGCCGCAGAAGTAGCGGCTGGGTGGGGAGTTGGCGGGTGGATTAATCTTAAGGCGGTCCTTTTTATGCCTGTCCCCACTCCTGTCTCGCAGTTGAGGAAGCGGCACTGAATAATGGGGTGTCCATCAGCTGTGGGCTCAAGAGCAGATTGGGATTTTCTCTCGGGGATGATACAAAGCAGGCTGACAATTGATGATTGGTAATGTACAGTTTTAGCCCACATGGCCGATAGCGCTCGCCATTGTGGAGGGCTCAGGCTTTTGTGTCGCGTCTGTGACGAGGTGACAGGAATTCCTTTGAAGGGCGCTTCTGCTGAGGATGGGAAACATCCTGATTTTTTTTTATTTTTTTTTTTATAAATATGGATTTAGAACGTCATGTCGTCTGTAATTCCTGTGATACGTCATGTGACAAATGGCACTTTGAAGCCATATGGGGTGGGGGGGGGGGGGGGGGTG
>NW_017805379.1:404577-424446 GCF_001891065.2 Hippocampus comes
GAGGTCGACCGATACATGCTCCCATACACATAAGCAGATACGCGTGCGGGGAGGAAATTGAGAGAACATCTGGATATGTGCCACCTGCCTGGAGGAAGTCAACTAGTTTACACGCGAGTGTGTGTGCGTGTGTGTGTGTGTGGGGGTGTGTTTGTGGGGGTGGGGGCGTGGCTTTGTCCCTTTCTGGATGTACAACCTTCCTGCAAGTGTGCGCCACTGGGAGATGTTGGAGGACACGGTGCCGAGCGAGGAGTCTGCAAACCAGATGACATACTTGACGGGGATTAAATGTGAAAGTAAACGACAGTGTGAGCTCGGAAAGGAAGTCTCTTCTGTCAACTTACCTTTCGCTGTGGGATCTCTCCATTTTGCCGCAACGCTACCCTGAGACCTGGGGTAGCGGGCCGCGCTGGAGCCTATCCCAGCCGTCTTTGGGCGGTAGGCGGGGTACACCCTGAACCGGTTGCCAGCCAATCGCAGCGCACACAGAGACGAGCAACCATCCGCGCTCACACTCACACCTAGGGACCATTTAGAGTTTTCAATCATCCTGCCATGCATGATTTTGGAATGTGGGAGGAAACCGGAGTACCCGGAGAAAACCCACACAGGCACGGGGAGCACATACAAACTCCACACAGGAAGGCCAGAGTCGGAATCGAACCCGCGACCTCTGCCCTGTGAGGCCGACGCACTATATTGAACTATGAAAATATTAATATTTAAGATGTAGCTTTCTCCCTTACCATGTCACATCCAACACCACAATGCTGTAGGAGTCACACCCTCAACCCAGATCTGAACCAAGTGTAAACCCATGTAGGGCGGGAGGACTTCAATTCCTTCAAATGAAACACTGACCAAATTTCAATGTAACTCGAAATCCACAATAGTCATTGACTCGCCTAAAAGTCCCATTTGAAGTTAATATTTGTACGAATTACATTTAAATAAAAACAGTTGAAAAGAATCTCGGACATGTTCTTACACCATTTACAGCCCCGCTATTGGGGACTCTCATTCCCCTCCACTGCTGTTTGCTCGTGTGTGAACGGATACATTCAGCGCCGCATGGGGTTTGCCATGTCCCGCATCACAACCAAGGTGAGAAGAGTCATGCAAGTACCTGCAGTGGAAAAGCTGCAAAATGAGAAAACTGGTGCCCATCTGGCTGCAGCCCAAGTAAGCACGGCACACAATAATTGCATTCATTAGGGTTAATTAATCATGTTGTGTAAGCGGGAAAGCGCCACATAAAAATCTTCCGCACTGGGAAAACCTTTGGGGTACAACGCCAGCCCGTTCCGTGTTGAAATAAACGTGGCAAATGGAAGAGCGGGATTTCTCGCGCAAGTGAGAAGAAGGAGCCAAAGGAGAAAGAAAGGATGTGGATGTCGGGCGGGCGGGGGTCAATGAGCAAGGGGAAAACAGAGGCACGTGACGAAATATATTCTGATAACTGAACAGCAGATGTCTCGCGTGGAGTTCCTTTGTTGCCCGAACAGCAGGACCCTACACTTCAGTGGGCTCACTTCGCACCGCATTCATTTGCCTGCCAGCTGCCAATTTGAGGGAAGAACAGGTGGAAAAGAAGGCGAGAGCGAGGGTCCGTCCCGATTTCCCTCCTCCCTCGGCGCTCTCGTCCCCACCGGTGGCCTGCACAATTAGTGACGTGAAGAACCACCCTCACCTCCACACGTGGCGGAGGGATGCGCGCCGCCTTTGTCTTTTGGCCGCTGCGCAGCGAATCCCTTTTGGACTCGGTCGAAATCCAGTCACGGCGACACAAAACTCTGTTCTTGAAAACCAAAAGATCAGTGTCACTTTGGCATCTTCAGGGTCGGGAACGAGAGACGGCGCCTCCTGAAGATTTATGGAAATCACAAGCACATCGCATGTTATTTTCACTCTCATTAGGCCCACGCAAGCCCCCACAGTTCATTAACACCTAGGCGATAACAAATTTGCACCCCTCCGCTAAGTGACGAGGGGCGAGGCGTGACCCCATGGAGTCTCGCTGTTCAAGGCTCAGGTGACTGCAAGCGCCACATTTGAGCTCACCTGATGACTGTGAGCGCACGGAGAGCCAAATCACATCTCACTTTGCCCCGCCCATCCAAGATAAGACAAGGCAGTCAGATTTCGCAAATTAGTGGTCCAACTTTCTTGCCAGCGCGTCTTTTCTTGGTCTCTCTTCAGAACTTTCTTTACCCGAGTGTTCCACAGCTGCCTTTATTTTCACTGCATCTCTTCAAAACTCTTTACCTTGTTCACGTTAGGTTTCAAAATCTCGGAGCAATGGTCCTGCCATCTACCAATCCGTTCCCTGGGTCTTGGAGGGAATCGGTCGAAGTTGAGCTGACCAGATGTTCTACCGCGGCACGTTAAGGCCATCTGTAAGACGTGCTCCCTCCAGTGCATCCTAACTGCCCTGAGGCCTCCTACAGATTTGACAAACCAGGACAACCTCCCCAGATGCCAGAGTGCCACTCATTGTGGAGCGGTGGTTCTACTTCAAGTCTCTCCAATATCCCATGGCACCGAAACCGATCTCCGACGTAAGGGTGAGCACGCACGTCCTGCAATTGCCACTTGTGCCTGCAAGCTTGTTGACGAGTGACTACCCGCAGCTTTGGTCACCACCCAGAGTTTGTCACCATCGGTGAGGTTGAGGAGATAGATCTGTCGGATGTAATCCATTTTGGGACATAACTCGATCATGACTAGCGCTAGACTGTTTTATCGCTTTGACTTTCCCGAGCTGGATACTGCGTATCTTTTCCTCTCTATTTGTAGTCTTTGCACACCATGACCAGTTAAAAACCAGTGATGATGGTAGGGTCACCCATAAGAGAATTCCTCCACATTGCTAAGGTTATGCCACGCCCCTGCGTGGGCGTGGCTAAGACAGTATCTTAACAGGGAATTACTTTGGACACATTAGATTTTCTTCCGCCTCAATGTGTGGTTGCTAAAACTCCAGTGCTGCGTGTCGATCTTCCCGGAGCATTAAAGACATAAGAATCGTCAGAAGTTCGGACAGAAGATTTCCGATCGACCGATGTAGTGACCACGTTTCTGGGGGCACCACATCCATTCTTTCTTCACCGAACACAGTTGAGTGGTCAACTCCGGTAAGAATTGACTGGAGAGTTGGGAAATGACCTCATCACTTTATCCAACCAAGTTAGCGGTTCTTCCGATTTGACTTTCGTTGTGGCCGAACTTCTAACTCGGAGAAGATCGTGGGAAAACTGCTCCGTCAATCAGTGGGGCCTAATAATCAAAGTTCAAAAGGCTGATTAAGGGCACAAGAAAATGGACCGCCGCAGCAAATTGTTACCAGAAATAGGACCTTGTCTTGCCAGTGGAAAAACATCAGCAACAAGACTTGTGTAGGTAGCACGGGTGTTGTTGTTGGACACCGAAAAGCTCATTCCAATTGTGCTCACTTGTTTGAGTCCAATGATCCCTCTCGTTGCCCTCCCCAGTGTCAACTCACGGGACAAAACAAACGAAACACGCATTATCCCGACGTCCTCGGCTGGAGGAGGGGACATGATAAAATCTTTTAGATGAAGGGAATCGTCTATTTCGAATCCGAGCAGCCGCAGAAGTAGCGGCTGGGTGGGGAGTTGGCGGGTGGATTAATCTTAAGGCGGTCCTTTTTATGCCTGTCCCCACTCCTGTCTCGCAGTTGAGGAAGCGGCACTGAATAATGGGGTGTCCATCAGCTGTGGGCTCAAGAGCAGATTGGGATTTTCTCTCGGGGATGATACAAAGCAGGCTGACAATTGATGATTGGTAATGTACAGTTTTAGCCCACATGGCCGATAGCGCTCGCCATTGTGGAGGGCTCAGGCTTTTGTGTCGCGTCTGTGACGAGGTGACAGGAATTCCTTTGAAGGGCGCTTCTGCTGAGGATGGGAAACATCCTGATTTTTTTTTATTTTTTTTTTTATAAATATGGATTTAGAACGTCATGTCGTCTGTAATTCCTGTGATACGTCATGTGACAAATGGCACTTTGAAGCCATATGGGGTGGGGGGGGGGGTGGCGCTTGCATACAAACGGTCCACAGTTATGTTCGCTCGCCTTGACTCTCATTTCTTACATGCGTGAACTGAGAATCGTCCCTCTAATAAAGTTGTCTGGCTCTCCAGTCATGTGAGGAGCACCTGTCGTTTCAGGCAGTGGGTGGGCGGGGCTGCGGGGGCTTTTTGGTGGGGACGCTATCCGTCAGTGCTTCCATTTGATATTTAATTTCGACTTTTATGAGCTTTAAAGGATAGGCCATGTCATCTTTCTCTCACAGGCTTCTCTCTGTAGAGATGGGGGATAAATTCCTCCCATCCGTAGTACAGCCCCGGTAAGGTTGCTGCTGATTTATAACGATTGAATGCGTGTGCGAGAGTAGACGGGCGAATGGCCTACATTAGGCTCTGGATTGTACACTCTGTAAGATATTCAGGCAAAAGTCCTGAAAAACCTGCAGAAATTCTATATAAGCAGCGGTTGCGGCTATCTTTAATCATTTCTACGATTTATGGCTATTCCCACAAGGATTTAGGCGACTTTCAGACGAAAACGTTGACGATCGTTTCAAAGGTTGTATAACTCGACTGACTTTCAAGAATAAGAAAATGTTGACTTAGTTGACAAAAGTTTCTCATTTATGAGCAATTAATTATTATTATTATTATTTTTTTTTGGACAACCTCAACATGTTTTTGTGGTTCAAATATAATCCATCCATCCATTCATTTTCTGGCCCGCTTATCCTTTGGGTCACAATTTTGAGTGTTCCATTTACCCGCCATGCATCTTTTTGGAAAGTTGGAGAAAGCTTACACAGGCACGAGGAGAACATGCAAACTGGTGTCATATTGAGTAGCAGAAAAAAAAAAAACTATAAAATCATTTTTCCCTGAATGTTTTGAACTCAGATTGCCTGCTGCGTGGATGGCGCTCCAACTGCCCATGGGTGAGGTCATGCTTGGCCACTAAATCGAAACATATTCTTTTCTTCAAATCTTTTTTTGGTTCCAATCATAGTGTACATCCTTATAAAATTCAAGCCCGTCCAATTTAGTCAGTTTTTCGCCCAACGAAAAACATGACATTTTTTTTCAACGTATACTTGTTGTTGCATGACGACGTAAATTTTAGTATTAATTGACAACGCTAACTGGTGTGTTTTTAGATTCCACAATTTATGGATGTTGGAACCTACCCGGGGTAATTCTAAGCAGCGGCAAAGCGTTTTATAAACTAATCCTCTTCTCATGCTCTGTTTTAATGTATCGTTTCGCCTAATTCATTACCCGCCTTTTTGTACGAGTAATTATTTCTAAAATACCAAAGAGCCATCTTTTCTTCTCCACCTCTGATTTATCGCCTCAGCTCTGGCCTGACGCTGTCTTCCCGAGGTGTGACATTTCCAAATATTTATAGCTCTGGCACATTAAAACGAGGCCTTCCTTTGAAGGTGACCCACTGCTCTTCCACACCGGCGTAATTAATAGAACCGCCGCTTGTTCGCCGTGTGTTATCTCGCCGTTGCATTCTTTTCAAACTGCATCTGGAGCTCATAAACATTTCTTTTTTTTTGTTACACCCTGGATGCACTGCTTCTCATGCCAGGAGACCCAAAAGTTTAATATTTTATTGATTAGATCTCAACCTTCTGTCCAAAGTGGCAATTAAAATTCAATTAAATTGACTGAAAGCATCATATTAAATTTCATCTCTTTTTGAACCCCAGATAATGTCGCAGGAGAAGACTTGAATATCATCACACCTTTTTTTTTTTTTTTTACATGATATCATCCTGCTCATTGACGATAAAAATGACACTGTGGGGTATACTTTCGATATTTCTTAACTATAGCTTTGTAATGAACACAATTTATGGATATTAAATCTGCTGTTATTGGATTTTAGGGAATAATGAGGCACAGCACTCCAGAAAAGATAAGTGGGAGAGATCATGTTTATAACTGGACGCTTATTCAGCAACGTGCCAAACGGTTTGGGGAGTCCAGCTGTGACGTAACGTCCACAAGGCAAACATGAAACACAACAGTTTGTCTCGAAATTGCTTTGGAAATGTGGCGTTTCATTTTCCTTCATATTGAGGTGGAGAAACTTTGTGTATGAGGGCGGTCTTATGGAAAATAGCCACTCTGCCTGCGCTGAGTGATGACAGGTTAGCTTCTTGTGCTAGTTGCTAGCTAGTTTTTATCTTAAGATTTTGTGTTTGTTCGGAATTACAGTCACTAATCATCAATGTGTTGTTTTGGTTCACAAAACATATCTTCCTTGATACCACTGATGACAATTTTAAGGGTCTGATGTGGTGGAGGTTGCACTTACCCTCTCACCTCTCCTCTCCAGTGCATCTTCAAAGCATCCAATGAGATGCAGTCGTAAGATAGCTGCTTCCCGTCATCATGTAGCAGCCCATCTGGCTTTATTTTGTTTGAGTATATGGCTCACTCATCCAGATTTTAATGTTTTCTTCTCGAGGCGGAGGGGGAGCGGCGGCGGCGGTGGCGGTGGTAGCGGGATTCCCCCCTGCCCCCCCCCCCCCCAATATAACACAAGTTCGTGACTCGGCACTCGGTAATTTAAAGCCGTTATGGAATTGCAATTTCAGGGCTCACTGCTTGTTTTTCGAAAAATGTACTCAAGGAATTAGCCACTCCAGCCACAAATCAGCCAAATTTATGCACAGTTGTAATACACTTTATGGGCTCATGGTACATTGCTTCAAAAACAGCAGATGTGAAATGATGATAAATATAATGAGGAGCCCCCACCCCCCCACCCCCTCACCTCCTCACCAGCCTCCTTCGCCGCAGCATGCGGCGGCGGAGAAGGACGTGGAGCGTGTTTACTTACCCCGTACAATGCATTTAATGTCTTAGTAAGGGCCGCCGACAAAACCTGATTAATGTCCTCATCTCTTTTATTAAAGATAAGCGTGCCACTGCAGTCGCGAGATAGAGGCAGCGCCATAAATCTCGGGGCAAAATGAGCAGTCAAATAATCACTCATCAGAAATGAAATCTACATACATTAACGCGCTCGCGTGAATGTAAACACTGGCCGTCGTCTCCATTTAGCCTGCTATTCTTGCTTAGTGGTGGGGGTGAGGGGGTGGGATGTGGGGGGGGGGTGAAAGCGTCTGGAGACGGGGTGTTGTGCGGGACTCGCGTCCACCATTAGGGCGGTGGATGACAGAGGCAATTAAGCATCCCCCTGAATGGGACGTAATGTTGCTCCATGCCTTGGATTAATCAAGGCAAGCATTAGACAGTGATGGGTGACCCCGTGCTTCGGCAACAAAGTCATTCCTCATCCCGTGTTTGGGGGATTGGGATCCTGAGGTTCCCCTAATGCGACCACAACCCGCCCGCCCCTCCCTCCTCACCCCATCCCATCATTCATTTCCTTTGACAGCTATCCACTTGTCTTCTCCGAGCTAAGGAACATTATCTGAACTCCCAAGGCGCTCAGCGACAGGGACGGACAACCCTGAGTGGTGGTTGCACACCAGCAGATATGTCGAGTAACCCCGCTGCCTGCCCTTGGAGCCGTGGCAGACATCGTCTCGTGTAAATGACGTGCAGACACATGTATAGATATCGAGATTTGTTGTATGGGGTGTGGTGGCGGGGTGGGGGGGGGTGGGGGGGCTTGATAGAGTAGAGAACACTCATAGTGGTGCCGATACAAGCTCAAGCTCCCCGGGTAACGAGAGATCACGACTCGAATGATACCTGATGTTGACAGTGTATAACTTGCTTGATTTGTGCACTAGGTTGCACCTCAAGATGCGAACACTTCAAAATAATTCTTAACAATCACTTTAATCAGTTGTCGAGGCGACCCCTTTTCTGAACTCCTCCGAAGTTATTCTCGTAATTTGCAAAAAGGAAATTGTGTGACTTGTATTTTTTTGTATGTCATTTCCAGAGGGTTTTCTCCTTTACTACAATGTGTAAATTCCCTATGAAGTGAATTCAGATATTTGTTTCTACATATACAAGATACAGTATGTGTTTGAAGATACCACTGAGAACTATGTAGGACTGAATTGTAGTGATAAAATGACGAAATGAGGCTCCTCCCCTACCTAAACGTTAGTCCTTGACCCCAAAATGTCACAATACAAAAACTATATTTTTATATTAGACATTGCTTTAACCTGAGCACAAAAATATCACATAGGTGACTTTTTTTTCCAGACTAGCGGAGGATAGACCTCAAAATGTGCCCATAGGCAAATTCGCAAGTAACAGACATGGGGAGGATTTGTTATATTCATATTTCAACATTGAATCCAAATGTTTCTATTCTGCAACAATAGTAATAATAATAATAATAATATTATTATTAATAATAATAATAATAATAATAATCTATTTAATTTTGAAAGCGCTTTTCATCATACTCAAAGACACTTTACAAGAGTTTCAAACACGGGATAAAATGTACACTTTAAAGCCAATATAATAGAATAGAATAGAATTGGCCTTGTTGTTCCAGTACTTGGGCGGGAGTGTACAGGATCTAACGGTACAATTTATGTACAATAATGTAATTGAAAATGTGCGGTCGTTCTGCTGTCGCTGTATTTTCCCTCCCGTCCATCCGGTCACCTACTCCGGCAGGTCATTAGAACGCCATTAACTCAGTCGTTGAGCACGCGACGAGGGCCCGTTAGCATGGCCGCCAAGCCGAGGCCCCGGTGCCGATGCTGCAATATGCTCCTTGTTATTCCAGGCTCATTGGCGCTAAACTCTGGCAATCAAGATCGCTTTGCCCGAGCTCATTGGCCCGGTGGGCTCTCTCGTCTGGCTCTGGGTTTGGGTCGTTAGGTAGAACTTGTCGGAATAATGGCACATTAGAGCCTTGCAAATGAAAGCGAAAGAGTTTCGGAGCATGTGCGATGTCATTTGCGGAGAACGGAGAGCCGCGGCGTATAAAGACCCATCATTTTTGGCTCGTTAAAACTCATCACTGACTGCCTAGGCACCTTGGCTATTAAATGGCCTGGTAGGAGCAATACTGAAAATCCTCCAAAAATCGTTTGAAAACAATTACCCAAACATTGCAAGTTCCTTAATTGACAGCCACATAGGGTCATTGAAGCAGGATTTTAATTCAAATTGATCCTCTGCTACACACGCATACACGTGTTGCAGTGTCTCCGCCATTGAAATTAGCAAACAAATATTTACGGTGTAACATCTGATGAACCGCTGATTAGTTTGAATTTTAATCTCTTTTTCCAAAGGGAAATTGATTTAAAAAATGTCCTGTATGAAATAAAAATGAGAGCATATTCTAACATTGATAATTAAGTTAAAAACCCTAACCCTCAATCAGAATACGTTTTTCAAAAATAACCACCATCAGTAAACATTTAACTGGAGGGAGAGGAACATGTCATACAAGTGTAAAAAGAGGCTAACAGCCATTAAAAAAAACAAGATACAGCAATAAAAAATACCGCTACTGTTTCCGAAACCCCAAATTAGAGCAGTTAAACACAGGCTCACAACAAAGCTATGCGGCCGTCCAGATTTCGCTCAAAAATTAGCGGAATATGTTGAAAATTGGAATGATGCAAACCGGATTCATGAAATGGAAGAAGATGCATGTCAAAATAATGGGTGGAAGAAAAATAGGAGTAACATCGCTCCTGTTAGCTTGTGAATGGACGGAGATGGTTCAGTCTCTCTCTCTGAGATTATGAATCAAACAGCTAACAATTTGGTCGTGCTAGCGAGCTTAGCCAGCTATGGCAACGAGACGAGCAACATACTATATGTAGCTATAGCAACATTGTTGGTTGGCTTTTGAAAGCTTGTAATTGTACATAAGGAGCTAGCCGGCTTTCCAAGCGTCTTTATGTTATTGTCAATTGCTCTGTGATTTGTTTGAGTTAGCTTAGCATCACTTTGAAATGGGGTGTGGAACCATCATAGGCATCTTGCAGAATCGTGTTAATTTTATGAGATTCGTCCTTTATTTCCCGGCATTTTCTGCCAAGAAGCTGAGCAATTTGATGCTAACCTTGATTGTTGTGCTTTGGCTGCTGTATAACCAGTATGGAGTGGATTTAGTGTGTTTAATAAGTCGAAGAATGTCCGAGTGGCCCTGACCGTCCCGTGTTCTGCTCAAAATTGTCCATAGATGTTAATGTGAATAGTTGTTTGTCACTAAGTTGATTAGTGACCAGTCCAAAGTCAGCTTTGAAAAAAGCTTTAAAGTCAGACTTGAGCTCATCCGCAATCCTCATCAAGGACTTGAGAAAATGGTTCGGTTTGTATTTTAAAAAAAAACTCAAGTTTGTTCATCGGATTCGTGGAAGCATCTTTAGATTATCCTTCTCCCTGCGGGGTGTCGACTTCTAAGAGGTGGGAGGTTGAAGTGGGGGGGCTGCCACCGCAAAGCTCCTCCAGGAGAAGACATGTTGTCAGTGGGCATTAATCATCAGAAACACATTTCCCTCATCAGCGATTCCACTCATTAGAATCAGAGAGGTGCTGTGCTGGTTTCGCAGGGGGTGTCGGGGAGTCGCGTGTGCATTGTCACCGTCACTCACGTAAACGGAATACATCAATATACAATACAGGTAGTGGGAGGCGGGGTGGGAGGTGCTCATTTGCAAATCAAGAGTCCATTTTAGTTCGGGAAAGAACATCGAGGACCCTCAGAGCGGAAACACGAGCTTGCCACAGAGGCAGTCAAAAAAAAAAAAAAAGCACATGGCGTGGATGTTTTCTGAGCACTTCCCAACCGTTGTGCCATAGACAAAACATTTGAGATGTACAGCCACTTCAGTCTGTCTTTCCAGCGTGATGGATGGCCTTCCTGGTAGGTCAGCTTTTAAAAGCATGCTCTCAGTTACCCGGCAAACTCACGCCATTCAAGCGGCGCTATGAAAGGATAAGTGATGCATCGTGATAACTGCCACATTTCCTTTCTTCATATTCCACTCCCCTGTTGACATGAAAAAACCCTCTGCCGTTTGCGTCGACGGATGCCACCAAATCAGCATTTGATAGATGTTTACATGTCTCAGAGTGGTGGCTAATAATTGCATTTCCATGACCAAATCCATTTTTTTTCGGGGCAACGAGGCGAATGGGGATTTTGGGGATTGATTTTAATGATCACCCCCCCTCCCCTCAAAAAAAAAAAAAACATTTGACTAGTCTGACTCAGAAGGATAAAAAATAGCAATAAAATCGGCGAACTAGCGAATCGCGAAGCAGCTAAGGAACACTGTTACACTACATTTTCACCAGGATAAACTTTATCAGTGAGTTTTCTGTATTTTGAGGTCTCCCCAAAAAGTGATTCACTCATCAGATGTATTGATCTGGTGCTTGGATTCAAATAATATTCTCTGCCTTCTCACCGGATGTTATTGTGTATTTAACAGCGTGACTATTCACTAGCCTTGACTAGACCTTATTCTGTTAGCTGCGTCTTCTTAACTCTCGATCCCTCGGACTGCTTCTCTCAGCTCCTTTTTTTTTTTTTTCACTTAACTCGGTGGTTTTGCAGATTCCTCCGTTTAGCCCGGCAGCCGTGGAGAAGTCGTTTTACAGTTCAATCAGGAATTCTAATAAACTGACCTGCGCTTTAATGACTAATTCATTGTCTCCTTTACTACCTTCATGGGTATAAAGCGGATTAATGACTTGAGCAAGGTTAAAAACAGTACCGCTGCGCTTTGCCGCCGTCCACCATTCATCACCCTTTAGATTCTTCAGAGAGCAGTGGAAATTGAAGGAAAAATTAGTTATGCTTTTGATGGATGATGGCATAGGTGGGTGAAAATTTAAGTGGGGATATATAGCACTGATGGGCGAGGGCGCTTGCTTTGCGAGCGGCGATGGGACGATTTCCATTTGGTGCCTCCACACTCCATAACTACTTGGAAGTCCCATCCAGTGTTGGTTATAGAATGCTTATCCATGATGTTGTCATATCAGTGCTCAGTCGACCTAGGTTGTGTGTAGTACGCCATTTTTATTTTATTTTTTTAAGATCTGCTGAAACTTTGATCGTCAAGCAAGACGATCCAAAATAAAAACACACTTTGGTGACTTTTTTTTTACTTTGGTTTGGATCATCGATGGCCTCTGTTATGCATTTCGGTCAGTCATTTGTGTTGCTCGAAAAGGAGGAGGACAGGGAAACAATGAGTACTGCTATGTTTGCTATGTGAGCTAGCTCCCGACTGGCGCGCTGCTATACGCTTGTCACCCAGTATAGACCAACTTTTTTGGAACATATTACTTTGATTTGCATAATCTGTGACTAGTTTGTGCCTTTGAGTCCATCTCTTTTGTGCTGTTTGACAAGAAGGAAGAATGAGCAAGGATGTAGGTTGCTACATTAGCTTTACCATGCTAGGTGGTAGGCCGCGGAGCTAGCATAGTCACGTGGAGTAAATCTTGATGTCTTACTTAAAACTTCAGTTCTACAATGAAAGACTGGTTCTTATTTGGACTCTTGGGTGAATTCTTATTATACACTTGATCTCAATTTGTTCCCCCCCCCTCTAAGCAGAGACCAAATCTGAGATCCACCAGCATCATGGAGCGGTTACACGTTGTATTAGACTGTTCCTGTACTATGAGACTCATTGATGCCAGTGACTGAAATGTCCTGGAGACACACAGCAAATTATGGTTGAAAAAAAAAAAAATTCCGGTGACTTGTTCAACTTTTTTGACAGTTTATTTACCTTTCCTCACTTCTTCCTTGTCGCTCGGAAATCCCGAGGAGGAGGCGATGAAAACACAAAGGGGAAGCAAGTTCAAGGCTGCGTCTCTTTTGTTTACCATCCGTTCCCGTCGCACGTGCCTCTACCGCCTGGTGGGAGGAGTGCGGGGGGATGTTGGCTCACTTCTTCCCAGTCATTTCTGACAATGTTAATGATTTAGTGGCGAGGCCTTCACGCCGGATGATTCGTGACACGTCGGAAGGCTGCAAAATACGGGATGGCGAGGCAGGCAAGAGACTGTTGGGGATCCAGGGGATGCCTCGCAGAGAGCGATTCATTATATTTAAGACGAGTGTGACATCCCACTTCAAAAAGCCGGCGCACATATATGTACGGAGGGGGGGATTTTTGGGGTTGGTCAAAGCGGGTGGGGGCTGGCCGAGTACAAAGGAATGCCTTGGTGTTTTTTGGATATGACATCGGAACAGTAGGCAGGCATATGGAGACAGCGCACTGGAAAATAATGGCTAATGGAGGGATTTAGCCCGGGGCTATATGCCTGCTTTGCCTACGTCTGTATAACTAGTATATTTATAATTCAAATACATACCTTTAATAATTAACAAGCTGTTAAAATTAGAGCAGAATGCAGGATATATTTTCTCTCGAATGGAGGCAGGTAGAAATTTTTTGACAGCTGCTCAGAAACAAAGAAGGAGGCAAAATTTGGATTTTCAAACTCCTGCGGGCAACTAAAGCTCGTCGTCGTGAGTGTGTGACTTTTCCTCCCTCCCACTGGACAGTACGCGCGCCTGTGTGTGTGTCTGTGTGCGTTTGTGAGGGTAGGGAGATTAAAAGTGTCAAATATTAGCGTTGCGGCGAGGCACACTGAGCCCATTGTGTCTCGCTTCTCCTCGAGAGTTGCGGCCACCAGCTGGGAACGACTCCCTGGAAACTTACACAAGCGAGTGCGTCGTGGGGACCCGCTTTTATTGATTGTTGTCTGCATTAGGGATACCCTTTGTTTTACTGTGTTTCCTTTATTACTCTGGGTTCAAGGCAACAGTGATGCTGCTAGTGATGGAGGCACCTTGGGGCAGTAACCCCCAAGGTGGGTGGATGGTTCCAGTAGATATTAGGAACAACAGCCGACATCTCCGTGCAGCAGAGCGCAATAAATGGAGGGATTTAGCCCGGGGCTATATGCCTGCTTTGCCTACGTCTGTATAACTAGTATATTTATAATTCAAATACATACCTTTAATAATTAACAAGCTGTGAAAATTAGAGCAGAATGCAGGATATATTTTCTCGCGAATGGAGGCAGGTGGAAATTTTTTGACAGCTGCTCGGAAACAAAGAAGGAGGCAAAACTAAAGCTCGTCGTCGTGAGTGTGTGACTTTTCCTCCCTCCCACTGGACAGTATGCGCGCCTGTGTGTGTGTCTGTGTGCGTTTGTGAGGGTAGGGAGATTAAAAGTGACAAATATTAGCGTTGCGGCGAGGCACACTGAGCCCATTGTGTCTCGCTTCTCCTCGAGAGTTGCGGCCACCGGCTGGGAACGACTCCCTGGAAACTTACACAAGCGAGTGCGTCGTGGGGACCCGCTTTTATTGATTGTTGTCTGCATTAGGGATACCCTTTGTTTTACTGTGTTTCCTTTATTACTCTGGGTTCAAGGCAACAGTGATGCTGCTAGTGATGGAGGCACCTTGGGGCAGTAACCCCCAAGGTGGGTGGATGGTTCCAGTAGATATTAGGAACAACAGCCGACATCTCCGTGCAGCAGAGCGCAATATTGGGCCTCTGGTAGAGAACTCGAGCTTGAAGGTGGCAACGTCTCACGAGAGACCTTAATGACGGCCAATAAGGACGAATGGAAACACCTGTGCAATCATTTTCCAGGTTAAAATAAAATAATGTGCAATTACCGTGTTTCAGTGACAACTAAATAATTCGAATATGTTAAAATCCACTCTGCATAAATACCGATGCCGTTACCCTGCTGCAATTTGTCGTCAAAATGCGTTGAAATGCAACCCATTTATGAACCTCTCGTGTTCCTGTTTCAAATATCAAACATCCCAGAGGACAGTGTGTTTCCTAGGCTGTGCATAAGTAGCATGATAACGATTAAAAAAAAAAAAAAATGTAGCGAAAACACTAGAACTCAACGATAACCACCTTATTTGCATATTCTGGATCGGAAACTGCATTCAGTGCCATCCCCGTTGTTTTTTCACCCCCCACATCTCCGCTCTTTGATGTGTCCTCATACATATTGACGAGCCACTGTTTGAGACACAAACGCACTAGCTCATTTCAAGCATCCTTTTGTATTAAATTAAAAAAAAAAAATGGAGCATTAGTTTGTCCCATTTATATTTCCGAGGATAATTAGCAAATGAGAGATTGGACAATCAGCTCATGCGTGCTAATTGATTGCAATATTACAACGGCGGCCATGATAAGACGAGTGTGAGATTCCTTGTTCCACATTCCTCTGAGGGATTGCTAATATATACAATGCTTGTGTGTAATGAGGGTTTTAAAAGGGCCAAATCAGCTGGGGAAATTGTTAATTCTATTCTGCTCAAGACTCAAAATGAATCGTATGTGTGTGGCGAGTGGGGGGGATTGGAATCTTACGGAATGACAAATGCTCTGTTTGATTTGGGCCGACGTCAGCGCAAAATGATGAACATCAGACCTCGGCCGAGTTTTTTCCCCACAAGGGTTTAGTCGGATTTTGTACAAAAAGGCTCGCCCTGCCGTTAGAACGAAACGGCTTACTTGAAAAAGCTGATCTCTTGGGCAAGTCCTTCTGCCATGTAGACTGTGCGCCTCTCCTGTGCTGAATTTAAAGGGAATGAGGGGAGTCGCTTCCATTGGCCGGGAAGCTGGTTGACTGTGTTCACGCCCACAACTGCACAGACGCCCCTTTCTACCAGTACCTGTCTACAAAGATACCGAAAGAAAGTAACCTAGGGGACAAGGAGTGCCGTTTGGACATTTTTTGACATTCTTTTTCTTTACATTTTAAATGCTTTTAATATACGGTATGTTTTTGTATTCTATAACTATGTTATATATTGGCTATTAACATTTTTTTTTTCATTTTTTTAAGGGTGCATGTTTGGGAGAGGGTGTACAGTCAAGATCTTGAAGGGCCTTTTGAAATTTAATTTTTTTATGTATATGATCTCATTTGCATAAATACTAGCTGTAAACTGTCTTTTTCAAAATTATTTTGGGATGTTTAAAGGCGAGGGGGTGCACCAACCTGTCAAGGTAGTTAAGGTAAATTAAGTCCTTTTTTTTGATTGGTCTTCTCACATGGTTTGACCACAGTGACTGATCGTCGATTTTGTGAGATTATTGGCTATAAATTAGCTTTGTTTTGTATTTTTAGGGTGTGTACATGGCAGAAGGGGTGTGCCAACTCTGTGTGACATCACCGGTGATGAAATCACAGACGCAGAGGACGCTCATTACGCTTTCATCAAAAAGCGCGACGGGACTATATGCAGTGTATTTGAAACCTCCGCGATGCAATTTGCTCTCCATTTTTTGCCGTTGACTTCTTTTTACACTTGCATGGCAGCTTGCTCATGCAGCTGGAAGCCATCAAACTGTTCCTGAATGCATCAACATGAGTTGCCTCCGTGTGCTGGACAGATTTACCACACAACAGTGTTCATACAGTGCCTTGAGATGCACTCTTTCACCATTTTACCACTCACACAGGCCTGCTTCTCTGCCGACTTGTCAAATAGTGTGTGTGTGTGTGTGTGTGTGTGTGTGTGTGTGTGTGTGTGTGTGTGTGTGTGTGTGTGTGTGTGTGCGTGTGTGTGTGTGTGTGTGTGTGTGTGTGTGTGTGTGTGTGTGTGTGTGTAACGATCCGGCGTGGACCTCCTAACCGCCTCGTGTTGGTGGGCCCCTCTCCACTTCCACGTGGACGAGGGGAGCCCGTGACAGTCTGTCAGGCACCGCTAACCGCGGGAAAGTGCGGCGGGAATGTGACGTTCACCTGAAAAGTTGGGTGTGGGAGTCTGCGGGTGTGTGTTTGTGCGTGTGTGCAGGAAATAACTTCTAAAGATTTACATTGGGCTGTGGAGATGTTGAGGCCCCGGGTGAATGAATGATATGGACCCTGTCGAGAATTTAATGTATTTCCGGCACCCTTGGAAAGGTGCAGCTTATATATCTTTAAAAAAATAAATAAAATAAAATGATGAAGAATGGTGTGTCTTGGCTGTGCTTAATAATTAATACCAGCCCATTCTGCCTCTCTATGAATATTTACAGGGAGCGTACGTGCCAGAGGGAGGGAAGCTTGTGTGTTTAGAGCATTAAACGCTCCAACATCGTCGTCGCCATTTCGCCTCGGAGCACGCAAAGACTCCTGGCGGAATGCATTTTATTTGTTGTGGAGCACATTGTTGCCTTTTCAACTTTCATTGACAGGTGTTACGCAAGTCTCATAACAGGTGCACCAAACCCATGACATGGCGGAAAACGGAATGAACGTCCCCGGGTATCAAAGCAAACCACTTTTTTTGCCAACGATCAGGTAAACTTGATTAAAAACACACCACTAAATTATTTGGAAAAATGCCTTTCGGCATTCCGATAGATGTGCCGTACCCCCTCGACTTTATACGCATCTTGACAAAGCAATTTTCTTCCAAATCTGATGAAGCGGATCAAATCCTTCGTCCGCAAAATGAGAAACCCCACAGAATCTCAATTGACTTCCTATTCATTCATTCTACCAGCCGTTGTCAAACCTTTTTCACCAAATATCACCAAAAAAAAAAAAAAAAATAGAGTGCTCCAAGAACCACCATATTGATTGACATTAAAGTACAGTTGCGTCATAGGTCTGTTCATGAAAATCATATTTTTGCAAGCCACACCAAGTACAATATTTTATTTATTCTTTTTTTGGGCATGGGGGGTGTGTTTAAGAAGCTCTGCCTTACACTGAATGTACTGTGGTTTCGAATGCATCAGATTCATGCGCTACTGACCTTTGACCTGGACCGGGACTGCAACAAAACGCTGCTTGTTATAAAAGAACTCTGCGGAGACTCCAGACCCTTCGAAATAATGGCCAAGCGGGCAGCGTGTAGTACAAATAAATATTGTGTTCCTCCTCGCCCCCGCCATGTTTGGCTTCGCCACCGATGCCGCGGAAGCCCGTCGGCGATATTTATCCAAGGGAGGGAAAAGCGGAACGTTGTTGTTTCCTCCCGGCGGGTCCCCGAGCCCCTCAGATCTTCTTCTTTGGTGACTGAGAGCCGGCTCCAAAAGGCAGCCCTTTGCTGATGACACTCCATTCTCTGTTTGACAAGGCCAGATAATTGCCTGGCGAACCTCAACACTTGATCATAACCGATGCATTAAAAAAAAAAAAAATCATCATACCCTTCCATCTTTTTTTTTTTACTTTCATTATTTTTCTCTGCAAGTATTTGATGACTTCACTGATGTAAGCATGAGATCATATGGTTGCCATGGAGATGCATTCACAAGTATGTGCCATTCATTACAAGGTATCCATGTGTGTACAGAAAGGAGCCAGCCGCAATTATACTTTCAAATCATTTTATTCCAATCAAGAACCAACCAGGAAGTCGAAAACAGCGAGTCATCGATACGCAAATGCACTTTTGTTTAAACAACACCGTTGAATTGCAAGAGATGAGTTTTCCGTTGTTTGTTTACACACAATTTGTGTGTTTAGGCTCATGCGCGAATATATGGACTCTTGTCAATGATGGTTATTGAATAGGAGAGCAGTGTTTACTCGGCTGTGTGACTAGAATATCAAAATGTGTCACAGCGTGCATGCTGGTGTGTGTGTGTGTGTGTGTGTGTGTGTGTGTGTGTGTGTGTGCGCAGCTGCGTTCAAGCTAGCTGGCTGTAAGCTCACAACCTGCGACTATAACACAAAATGGCCTCACGGACAGCAAATTAGACTAACGTGAAGACTGTTGGGTGGAAACTAGAACAGGAAGAAATGCATTCAGGTCGAATACAAGACAATAACAGAGAGCTATTCAAAGTCATTCAATAGCATTTGTCAAATTAAAATGTATTCATTCGGGTAAAGTCACCCCCCACCCTCCATGGGAAAAAAAAAACAAATCTTGGAAAAAAAAACATGAATATTTGACTCCCCTGGAGTATGCAGCGGTCCACTGTAAATTAAATTTAGTTTTTTTTTAATATGATAATTGTCTCAATAAAGGAAAATAAAAAATACAAAAAAAAAAATCTAAAAAATATTCAAATACATTAAAATAAAGGGAAAAACATACAAAAGCTGGCCAGTAAGGCAAGTAAAGACACGATGAAAATCAAGAAAAAAAGCCCTCCAAAAATCGGATTGTAAATTAAATAAATAATACCCAAAATTTAAATCAAGTAACATAAAAAAAATAGAATACTGTAATTGTACAAAATAAATACAAATAACTACATTTGGGTAGAATAAAAACAAAGTTGAAATAATTTTGATGGAATACAATAAACAAGTATAGGAAAATTATCTGAAATAATACCAACAGATTCAAATGATAACAGGCCAAAGTTTAACGTAACAGGGTTGCCTTATGTGCCGCGCTGGAAAATTCAACATTCCACTGAAAAGAAAGCAAACAATAACGCAAACCATAAAGTCCAATAAAGTGGAGGCAATGTGGCCCATTGTCAAAATCAACACATCGGAAGAAGAGAAAGTCAAGCTAAAAATGTAGTTCAAGTCTTTCTTTTGAGGGGTGTACGCAACATATTTACAGGTGATATTTCAAGCTGCACTTGTTTAACTCTTTAGGCCTTGACAGCCTCCGAACCCTCCTACCCCCCACAAGATGTACATGCATGAATGGTGACAAGTGTTGCTTTTATTATTTATTTATTTATGTGCCAAAAGCCGCATTCACCCTCCGGTCCTCTCTCTTTTGTTTTTATTGGACATGTTTCTATTTCCAAACGGGCATTAACAACAGTCAGCCATGCATGCAAGCACACTTCCCATAATGTAGATAAGGCAAGAGAGGCCGAGGGGTAGGGGGGGGGGGGGCCTAAGGATTGGGGGGGGGGTTGA
>NW_017805379.1:424456-481790 GCF_001891065.2 Hippocampus comes
GGGGGGTTGATATGTAATAAAAGGTGGGCCTTTGCTGCCTGTTTAAGCCCTTTAAGCTTGATAAATGATGAGCGACAGAGGCGCAGCGAGAGGGTGACCGCTATTAACTCCTCAACCCACCCCACCCCACCTTCAAGCCACCCCTACAACTTTTGCTCCCCAGCTGCACGCACTCGCCGCCCCTCTGATAACACGCCGATTGATATTTTGCGGTTGTATACGTGCGCTGTTTGGATCGGGTGATTATGTTGGGATTAGGTCACCCGCGCTGTAAGGGCCATCGGGTATTCTGGGACCCACTCAAGCGCATTAAATCAGCATTTGGCGTACACATAGCCGAGACGTGCACACACAGGCGTGAACGACGACCTCTAATCTGATGACCTGCTCTTAACTCCACGCACACACACACACACACACACACACACACACACACACACACACACACACACACACACACACACACACACTCTAAATACTTTCTAGGGCGAAATGTATTTATACAGTTTACTCTAAAAACTGTTGGGTCAAAAATAACCCAATTATGGGTCAAAAAGGGACCAACTGCTACTTGGGTGAAAACATGACAAACAACGCAAAACATTGGGTTGTTTTGCACCCCCCCCCCCCAAACAGAAAGACCCTAAACGAAATTGAGTCAAATTAATCAATTTCACGGTTGGACCATTTTTTTTTTACCCATTGTTGGGTTGTTTTTGACCCAACTGTTTTTGTGTCGTCAAAATATTAGAAATGGCTCTGCAGTCCACGTTTGTAAACATAATGCTAAACATGTTATGCATATGATTAGAAAACTACATATAGTAGTTAAATCTTGCAAAATGGAGCTTTGATTTAAATTGTAAGGTTCAGTGCAGTGGAACAAATTTAAATGAACTGGGGGGGAAAAAATGATGTGTTGAAGTTACTCAAATTTATTACATCAAGTGGTTGCCTGAAATGAAATCATCTGGATCCAGATACATTTTTTTTTAAGTTGCCGATACATCTGCCCAAAAATATGCATCTAAATCAAGATGATTCGATTGTGTGCAGCCACTTGACAGAATGAGATTGACCAAACTCAACACACCAATTTTTTTACAAGTGTAGGCTGTGTAATGTATTTGTTCATTTAAACGAAACATGATTAACACTTAAATTCTAATAGAATGGAAGCCTAATGCATCAAATTATGTTTTTCATGTGATTTTGTTCATCCAATTCAAATTTAAAAAAAACTACTGATGTAGTACATACCGTTTGTGTATAAATCAAGAACACGCTGCATCAAGAATTAACACTAGCCAATATGAGTTATTTTATTTCATTTTTTTAGTAATTCTGTTTGTTTTTTTTTTGTGGGAGTATAAAAAATATGAGACATTTATCATGTTTGACATAAATTCGAATTTTAAAAACGATTATTTTTCTGCATCTTTACATCAATATGAACGAACACACCGGTTGTTTTATTTATTTTTTGTGGTTATTGTTTGGCAGGCGTTTGTTTATTTCAATGTATTTTTTAACAAAACAAATTATCCTTGGTATGTTTTGGTTGTTTCGTCACGTTAATTTGAATTTTACCATGAATCCACTTTTGAATTCGTCTCTTCATGATCCATATGGTTGCGTTTCCCCACATTTATTTCATTTATTTCATTTTCGAAGGCCTCGCCTCGTTGCTGAGCAGCGCCGGAACGGTGAACCGATGCGCCGCTAGGTGTCGCCAAAGGGCCGCCGAACTGTGCTCAACCTGCAGCGCCTCCTCCTTCCTCCTCCTTCTTCTCCTGCTGCTGCAATATCCCCCCCCCCCCCTTCCGCAAGAAAGTAGGGGGAGGGGGGCAAACCGCGGCTTTTGGCGTCGAGAGAATGGACAGTGAGTCGCGAAAGTTTTCCAAGTATTTGCCTTTTTTGAAACCACATCGTCACATTGCACCGGCGGGGGTCGCCTGGAGTTCAGGTGCACTGCTAAATACTCGCAGCGAGGCGGGGGCTCAACATGTATTATTAACTAGACGATGCAATTCATGTCGAAACGCGACAGGATTAATTGGAATGGAAGAATGTGAGACTGAAAAGGGGGAGATGAATGAGAGGGCCAATTGATTCGTTAATTTGGGGGAGATGTGGACATTTGGAAAATGTGGAATTCTTTTTAGCGAGGAGATATCTCATGAAATTTTTTGTTCAATTCGTTTGTTAAATTTGATGCAAAATGTGAGCTCCTTTAAAATATTTTTGAAAAGTTGGAATTTATGGGAATATTGAACATTTTAAAGTTGGTTTGACTTGTTTGGAAAAAGTGTGTAATTGAGATCATTTTTGGTACCGTTTTTCCAACTTGTGGAAAAGTGAAAAAAGTCCCCCAAAATATTACACAGCAATTCCAAATGAGGTGAACATTTTGCCGATGGAACAGTTTGAAGTGTTTGAAAATCTGAAGTGAATCGGTTCCATTTCACCATGAACTTTTTAATGAGCGTTTAATTTAGTGGAAAATTTGGAATTGCGGAAGATTGTGGGACGTGGAAAAAAAAACGTGTTTTGAAAGATTTGAACAGTTTGAATCCGCGGAGAACTCACAAGATTGACTTGATGTTTCTTTATTCAAATATGGAATGACGAGAAACGCGGAAATTTGAATCGGAAATAAGCTGACATTAAAATGATTTTTTTTCATCTTTCCTCCCGAATAATTACAAACATTAACATTTGTGTAACGTGAAAAAAATATAGCCCGGGAAGTTCCAAACGACCTGAAGGTGCATGGAGTGGGAGTCTAACGGGTTTAGAAACGTGGGAGTTTTTGGACCGTCAAAAAAAAAAAAAAAAAAGAGCACAAATATACTTCAAATGAAATCAAGTTTGTTTGTGGAAGAGGATTTAAAAGCAACAATGCTCACCATGTGTAGCTGTTGCCTGGGGTGGGTTGGGGTACCGTCTCTTCGGGATGTCTTGGGGGGTCATTAAGCCTGCTTGATTGTCCTACTCGTGTTTTCCTTGATATTGACCCCCCCCCCCCCACACACACACACACACACACACAGCCCTCTCCTCGTCCACGTGCACGCACCTCCACGCACACTCTTGCGATGAGTCCAAAAAACGCAGCTGGCCACGTCCCCACACGGACACGGAAAGCTTCAACCCGCCGCTGACCTCCATTTGACACCAGCAGATGAAATGTTACCGGTCCGTTCATGGCGTCGGATGGTTCCGTCCACTATTTATACACGGCGGACTGGACAAGAAAATACTCTTCCAAACAGCCCCATGCACGCTCTCGATGGTGCCGCTTTGAAAATCGCATTAACAAGTCGTTCGACGTGGGAGTGGGGGGGGGGGGGATAGAATGCGTGGACAAATTGAGCGATGATTAAGATTGAATGTGAAAAGCTTATTGTTGAACCTGTTACTTATGTGTCGAATCGTACAATGCACATTAAGACAGGAGGGAAAAAAATCAGAGGAATTGTCTGATTACCAGATTGGAAAAAAAGCGTTTTATGAGTTAAAATAGTGCGAATTTGTTTGACGCTATGTGTGCATTTTATTTCTAAAGGCCAAGAAATGACAGATGTTTAGATTATACCCTGTAGTATAATCACGTGATGCTTTTATTAAACAACGAATAACGCAAATATCCCTACTGTGCTCCAGTTTTTGACTAGTCAATTGAATCGCCACATTTGCATGCCGTAAATGTCTTCAATGCGTTTCATTGTTGAAACGTTGAACACAGAAGTGAGTCAATGTGGTTCATCTTCGGTCAAAAGCCACATTTGCGCAGCCGTTTACAACATAAAAACGTTTTAAAAAAAGACATTTTGTGGAATAACATTTTAAATGAAAACACATGATTAAAACTGATTTTGTTGTCTTTCATTAGGAGTCCCCCCCCCACCCACTCTCTCTCTTTTTCTCTGCTTTTTTTTTTCCAGGCAAGCGGTGTCGAGTGCGCTTGTGTGTGTGCGTGGAAGAGCCTTACATTGGACACGCGTAATTAAGCTCCACTGTTTTCACACGCTCTTTTGCCTGCTCACATCACTCTGCTTAGGGGGGGCTACGAAAAAAAAATCACACACCTATTCCCACCTTTAAATCCACGCGATGGGAAAGAAACACACGACGTGTTATACAATTTCAATATTTTATTTTCTATCAATTTATGCGTTTCTTTTTTTTTTTTTAACATAATGAAAGCATGCAAAAAATATGGCAATGAAGCACGCGCTTGACTTACCGGAGTAATCCAATATTAGTGGTGATTTTTTTTGGGGGGGGGAACCAATTCTCAGAGTGGAGTGGCGTTCATCCACGCTGCTTGTGTTTTTCTCTCCCTCTCTCTCTTTTCTCTCTTTCTCTTTTCTCTCACTCGCTCTCTCGGCGTGTGCGTGCTCCTTCCCGGGGAATTGCTGCTTGAAATGTCCACGCAGCCGTTTGTCAAAGCCTTGCTTGCGATCCTTTGCACTTCCCACACCCGCCCAAGCGACCCCCCAACCCCCACCCCACCCCTCGCTCCACCGCACACGACCCTCCTGTATGCCAACGTAACTGTTGTCACCTTGCATTTATTAACCCCCTTTTTTTTGTTTGTTTCAGGTCGGCCTCCCTACAGCTCCTCCTACCCCCCCCCCTTTTTCTTTGCAACTTCTTCATCATCCTCATCCTCGTCCAATATTAAAAGTCAGGCAAATAGCGATGTGGCCCCGTGCCGAAAGAGCTCCTGGAGGGTCTTTACATGCAAACGATGCCCTCCTTGCTCCTCCTCCTCCCCCCCCCCCCACCCCGTCCGCCTCCTCCTCTTCTTCAGTTTCAATCTCCCCTCATGATTGATGATGCCCGCATGGCCATGCTTTGATAAGTGACCAAATACACCCAGGCACTGATTCCTATCAAGAGAGGAAAGAGAGGAGCATGAACACACATAGAAAAAAAAGAGGCTTGCAATGCATTTCATTTGCATGAGTTAGAAACAAATTGAAAAAAGAAAAATCAACGGTATACGCTGAGAAACATTAGATTATTAACGTTGGCGGCACAGAACGTCTGTGGAGTGAATAATAATGTGTTTGTTGTGTTTTGTGGATCCGATCAACTAGCACAATTATGACGTGACAAGCGATCACCAATTGTGCATATATATATATAAAAATCTGGATTACAAATTGTCTTTTAAATTTCAAAACTGTTAGCAAGATGTGAATGTCACCTCACTTCACTAATCTAATAATGGAGGGTGACAAGAATGTTTACGAGCCAACACCTGACGATCAGAATTTATAATTTCGTGTGACTTCTGAACCATCTAATCTGCCTGCGGCCCCCTCCACCTCCAAAAAGGCAACTCCTGTGTTCACCCTTGATTGTATCGGTTCGTGTTCAATTCCTTCTTTTTGGTGTTAACAGGGGGTGGATATGCCGCGATAGTTTCAGCAAAGTTCCTCAACCCAAGAAAACAAGTCTGCATTAGGCTGCACAGCAAATTGTTGCCATGTTCGGTCTATGAATGGTTGCGTTTTTTTGGGGGGGCACGTTGTTTCTAAAGATAAATAAATAAATCGAATTTCAGGTTCAAAACGGAGCCATGAGGGATAATTATTTTCTCCTACAGATCACTTCACTTTTGCACTACTGTTAGATTTATTCTGGCATTTCATCCCAACTTTATTAAAAATATAAAACTCCCCCTTTCTTTAAAAAAGAAAACACCATGAAGAAAAAGTGACACTTCCAAGCACATTCCAACTATTTCGGATTTGATTTAGAAGCACATCAAGGCACTACGATCGTCAACCAATGAGATTGGCATTCTTAAATGTTTCTTGTTGGAGTGAAAAAGAACTTACCCCTCTCAGAATGAACACAAATCCAACCTGATTTGTGTTGTTTTAGCGTTCAATTTGGATGAAGTAACATTTTTAAAGTGTAAAAAGAAGTCACCACAAGTGGGGAGAAGTGACATTTGCAGCCATCATTTGTTGTTTCCACTAAATTCGAACACCAGAATTGGATTCGGAATCATCTTTTAAGTGCTACGAAGTCCCCGCAATTGTAAGGAGTGATATTTTCAGCGATGTTGTGGTTTTTTACACACCAGAATTGGAAACCAAATCATTTTTAGAGTGTAAAAAGAAATTGGAAAGGTGTCATTTGCGGCCTTAGTGTGTTTGATTTCACCTCATTTATTGTAAACACCAGAACGTGAATCAGAATGATCTATACAGAAGTCACTACCATTTAAAATAGAACTTTCTTAGCCATAATTTGGCCATTTTACCATTCAAATCGGAATCCCCAATCATGTTTAAAGCGAAAGAAAAATTCGGCACAGTGGTACGAAAACGACAGTCTCGCCGCGTTGTCCGTTGGTTCCATTTGAACATGGGAATCATCTTCGTTGGCCGTGTTTTGAAAGACGTCACTACAAGTGGAAAAATGTGCTGTTTATTGCTGTGTTTACTACATTTTAGCCTCAGATTCATCATCATCTTATTGGCTGAGTTTTAAAAAGAAGTCGGTGCACATGGAAAGAGTGACTGATGCCTGTGGACATTTACGGCCGCGCTCTTGCATATGGGTACTACATTTTAACATCAGAATGATCTATGTTCGCTACATCGCATCCATATGATTCTGGTTTACATTTTTACATAGCAATCATCTTAAATGGTCGCAGCCACACGATTGATATTATTACTACTTGTTAATATCAGGGTGTGATGCGGTGTGTACTGTATTTTAAAATGTGACTCAACATTCATTGATAAAATTTTACCCCCCCTCGGGAATCTGATCGTTGCACTATTGCTACGTTTACTACATAATACTATCAGACTTGGAGGCTTTTGTCACCGTACCGCTTACTACTTTGAAAGCATGATCAGAATTGCCTTTAATGGCGCCCATTCGTGATTGCCAAATTTTACTATGTATCTCAACATGTATGTTTCGGAATACTACTACAGTATCATCGAAGATAAAGTCATTAGCAGCGGTAGTGTTACTTTTTACACTATTACCACTTTTTATGAGAAAAAAACAGTTTGTTACCCTTAGGTTGTACTTGGGAGAAATGTCACATTTAAAAAGAAAATGTTAGTAACTATATATGTATGTATGTGTCATAGATAGATAGATATAATATGTTTATATTTAGGTATGTATATCATGTATACACGAATGTGCACATATGTGTGTGCATGTAGTGAGTGTCGCATGTTGCAGAAGTGTGCGGTGTTGTGTTGCTGCTGTCCAAATCCCAAAAGTATTTTGGGTGGGTGGGGAGAGAGAGTTTTGGATACTTATAGTGGGTGAAAGGCAGAAGAGGAGGAGGAAGAGAAGGAGGAGCAGGTTCGTGTGTCTACGACTACACACGGTACACACACACACACATTAGGAGGAAGAGTGGGTCTCTCCTCTCTCTCGCGTGGGAGAGCTCTTCGCCTTGCCTTGGCGCAGCACCACTGGCTGGGGCCAGCACGCCACTTCCGGGATCCGTCATTGCGCTCGCCCACCGCTCGGTGCGCTCGGCGCGCTCACTCAGTGTGTTCGGAGGACGCGAGCCGGCCGCCAAGCTGACAACACTCGCTGACACTCATTCACTCACCAGCCAGCTACCAAGCCAGACAGCACCAACCAAGCAAGCGACGGACCCGGACAGACATTTCTTTTGAATTTTCTTTCCCCGTTTTTTTTTTTTTGTTTTTTTTTACCCTCCTCCCACGCCGTCCGCTTGTGCAAAAAGTCCACACTGGGGCGAAGCAGACATTTAAAGGAGACAGAGCGAAGAGGACTTACGGGGGGAGGACACCGAACTAACGCGCACGGCACCCGAAAAAAAAACAAGAAGGGAGAGGGTGAGCGAGGGAGAGAGAGAGAGAGAGAGAGAGAGAAAACTTGAACATCATCGCCGAGCGTCATTCATTCATTACCTTGACAACCTCTGGCTTTGATTGACAGCCGGAGTGGCAAAAAGCCATGATAGAAGCGACAGTTGACTTTACGCGCCGCTCGTTGATGGGCCAATTGTAAACCTTCCAACGTATTTTTGGACACTTTTGAAAAATTTTGAATATTTTCCTTGGGAGGACAATCGGATGCGACGATTTCGGCGCAACCGCTCCGGCGAATAGGACAATTCGCCCAAACAAAACAAAAAGTTAGTCGAAAAAAGGAGGAGGCAAGAGAGAGCTGGGATTTTTTTTTTCCACGCGGACGAGAGGGATACTAAATATTGCACACAGCAAAAAAATAAAAAATAAATCAGTACGGCATATTAGGGAGTTTATCGGAGCCTGATGGCGCAAAGGGTAAGTACTGTTCCACTGCACTTCTCCGTAAACATCCCACCACCTTTTCCGTCACCACCACTTCCACCAAACTCCACCGGAAAAAGCGCCTAAAAGTCCCACAGCCCGGCGCTAACTTCTATCCCGTTCCGTCCGCTCCCTCAGTACGACGAGCTGGCCCACTACGGGGGCATGGACGGCGTATCGGCGTCCATGTACGGGGACCCGCACGCACCCCGGCCGCTCCCGCAGGTCCACCACCTCAACCACGGACCGCCGCTACACGCCAGCCAGCACTACGGAGCCCACGCTCCCCACCCCAACGTCATGCCCACCAGCATGGGCTCGGCCGTCAACGACGTCCTAAAGAGGGATAAGGACCAGATTTATGGGTAAGCTGTGCATGCTCTTCTTCTTTTTTTTTTTTTTTGCATGCTACAATCTTTATTTTGGTCTCAAATTGGAGCGGACACTTTTTGCAGGGTTTGTTTGAAGGGGTTGAAACGCTTTTTGTCACAAGTCTAAAAAGAGTACCAAGCTCTTAAAAAAATGTAGCGTGTAAAATAAATGACATGACAAACAATTCCCCAGTAAGAAGAAAATATCAATATTAATTATGCGACTTGATAAAATGTACTTCTAGATTACAGTGAGAGTGTCGCGCAGATCACAAATTACGGCGTTATGGAATCTTCATTTTTTTTAAATGTGTACGTGCAATGGTACGTTCTCAGCGTGCAGTACGGGTTTTTGTAAATAACGTTGTGCTCTAGTGCTCACTTTTGCATGTTTTTTTTTCATGCAAACGTATTCTTACGTGTATTTAAAATGCACAGCTCCAAATAAGTTGACATGTTTCACTACATTTGTGATTTCACCACGCAAAAGCGAGTGCGCAGACTCGTGAGTTAAGAATTGTATTTTCAGCTGTCAGCGCCGCACGCAAATTTAAAAACTTCCTCCGCGCCTGATAAATATACACAAAAATAATAGTAAGAGTCTTTGCCCGAATTCTACCCGCCGTGTGTGTGTGCGTTTCACTTTTGTGTTGCACTTCTCACGCTTGTCACGGTGCACTTAAGAAAACGTCAGTCTCCGCCATGCGGATCAATGAGAGGTTAGAAATGTGGTTAAAAGCAGCTTATCATCATTAAAAAAAAAGAAATATCACCGTGCGGGCTTTTAAAAGCATGTAGTAGTTTTTTGGAGGGGTGTATGAAAAAAAAAAGTGATCCAAAAAAGTGTTTGGATGCAGGTTGGATGCGTGCTCCAACGTTACCGACACGCTGCTCGGTGCTCAGTCCGTGTTTGCTCGCCCCCGTGCAGGCATCCCCTCTTCCCGTTGCTGGCTCTGGTTTTCGAGAAATGCGAACTGGCGACGTGCACGCCGAGGGAACCCGGCGTGGCCGGGGGAGACGTGTGCTCCTCGGACTCCTTCAACGAGGACATCGCGGTGTTCGCCAAGCAGGTCCACAACCGACACTAGCACCCAAATGGGATTTTTTCCAATACAAGGCATTCAACGCACAGATATTCACCGAACTTTTCCTTATTGTTGACTTTTAGGTCCGAGCAGAAAAACCTTTATTTTCATCGAATCCAGAGTTGGACAATTTGGTAAGTCCACTTTGGAGTGTCCATGACGAACTCATTATAGATTTCGAATGTAAAAAAAAAAAAATAATTGTGGCAAGTCGTTTTAAAGATCAATATAAATTGCTTCCAACGATTGTCATATTATAACGAGTCTTCATTTTACTGATGGATGTTATTTTTATTTGCATGTGTTTCAGATGATACAAGCCATACAAGTATTACGGTTTCACCTCTTGGAATTAGAAAAGGTAAAAACAAAAATCGTGCGTGAGAATGAGAACATGCACGTTTTTCTTTCTTTGATTTTGTTAAATATAAGCTGGTCTGTGGACGACGCTGCGGTGTTTTCGGAATAAATAGTCATATTTAATGCAGGGCAGCTATTTCAGCAGCTCAAGTAACAATTGGTGCTCAATTAAGCCCCTTTGGTCCACGTTATTGATCCGCATGCACGTATCTGTTTTCAACCGCTGCGCGCTGCGCTTCATTTGGATTTTAGATGATGATTTTATCCTTATTTGTCTTTTATTTGCTTGCGCTTCTTACGCTTTAACTTGTTGCTGCATGTCTCGGGAAAATAATCACAAAGCAACAGTTTGCTTATTGTTTGCAACCCCCATTTAATTGGAGTTATTGTCGGATCGCTTCAAGCGTTCTCCCCACATGCTGAAAACAAAAATCGTCGTAATTGGATTTATTTTTCCTTCAAGGTTCACGAGCTTTGTGACAATTTCTGCCATCGGTACATCAGCTGTTTGAAAGGAAAAATGCCAATAGATTTAGTGATTGACGAGCGGGATGGAAGTTCCAAATCGGACCACGAAGAGCTGTCCGGCTCGTCGACGAACCTCGCTGATCATGTAAGTGAACGCACCACTTTCTGATGCATGTACTGTGTGTGTGTCTGCGCGCGCGTGTTTTAGAAGCGAGTGCGCGCGCGTGTGCGTGTGTTCGTGTTTGTGTGTGTGTGTGTGTTGAGCTTTATTTTTGTCATTGTTTGGTGAGACGCACCACTCTCTTATCGTCTATTCTATTGCGAGTGTGAGTTTTGAGCCCACCCTCGACACGGTTTGTAAGATATTGATTTCACAAAAGACTTGGTTGATGTTGTACGTCAACGCCCCATCTCTTACTCGTTCTATATGAATCGAACGTGTGTGTGTGTGTGTGTGTGTGTGTTTGTGTGTGTGTGTGTGTGTGTGTGTGTTTGTGTGTGTGTGTGTGTGTGTGTGTGTGTGTGTGTGTGTGTGTGTGCGTGCGTTAGATGTCGATTTGAAATCTGTATGGGGATCTTGTCGATTATTTTTCTCGTGTCTTGCCCGCAACACGGCGACACGGCTCATGGTATCTCGTTTGATTTAGTTTTTAATTGTTCGGAAACCTTGTCGATCTTGGACGTGAACGCAGCGTTCCCTTGCCGACTACGCTTTCCACTTGTCTTGAACGCAACACGTCTTGTTGGCTCTGAAATTCTTTTAAGTGTTTGGCCTACATATTGAGTCTTAAATGGTGTGCGCGCTCGTTTCTGCATGCGGGATGTGCCGGTGGGGTCAAAAGCTAAACGCGCTACAATTGCCTTAGTTATTGTTTTAAGTCTTTTGATTGGGTGCACTCATGCGTGCGTAATGCGAGTGTATTTGTGTGTCTGTGTGTGCGCGCACCATGGAGAGACAATTACGCGTTAGCCGCTAAGCTTTAGCTGTAGGCCACTATTAAAAAAAAGAAAGGGAAAGAGTTAAGGGGGGGGCTTTCCACGCGAGGAGGCTGTGGGAGTGTTGCAAAGCTGCTGTGGATCGTCTCCGCAGAGGTGCACGAAGGTTTTGTGTGTGTGTGTGTGTGTGTGTGTGTGTGTGTGTGTGTGTGTGTGTGTGCTTGCCTTATAATGCAACGCCAGGCATCAATGTCAAGTTCACATTGCATATAATGCTTCTCTCAGAGACCACCCCTCCCACTGCCGCTGATGTTAATGTGTTTAATTGTTTCCTATTGATTACTCCTGTATTTCTTTATTTATTTTTTTACACTGCAGTGTACAGTTCTCCTTCCACTCCTCCCGCCTTTGCCTCTCCCTTTTAGTTTTATGACTGGAGGCTCCTTAATGCTGAATTCAATTATAAACACCTATAGCAGCAAGCAAGCAAGCAGAAGCTTGACATGTGAATGCATTTCTGGCTGTGTTGTTATCATCGCCATTCTCGTTGTTATTATTACTGCTGAGTCCACGCATATGAGTTGAATTGATAAAACTAATGTTTTGCTTGCGACCAAGTCACTTGCTCAATAAGAAGCACATTATGCACAGTCACTACTGGGCTTGCATCTGTCAGCTTGGGCTTCAGGCCGCACACACACATGCACACACAGGTGCTCACGCACAGAGGTACACGACCGTGTTGTATTCACAAGCTTGGCCATTGTGGCCCTCGTTACAAAAAGTCACCAATTGAAATCTGTCATTGTTTTATATTGCACATACTTAAGTAGAGGAGAAGCCGCATTGATTCGGATTCACAATAATGCTTCATGAAATATGTTTGTATTGTTATCAAGTGCGAAGAGCTGACCAGTGAGTTACTTTTACATTTGCCAAATAGTGAGCCCGCATTTAGCTTGACTGATTTACTACTTCTGTATGTTACATATATACAGCAGCTCTTAAATTATATTTATTCCTGTTACTTATAATATCTTTTAGTCTTAAACAGCATAAACTCACCTAATGGGTAAGTAGTGTTGCCCAGTCCTCAACTTGCTAAATAGTGAACCCACTTTAAGCTTGAATGATTCTTTAATCGTACTTGTCATTATAGCACGCCCTTTTTTTCAATTATATTTATTCCACTTACTTAACCTATTTAAATTTTAAATGGCATCAAGTGGATAAATGGCACGGCTCTAGCAGCAACTTGCCAAATAGTGAACACACATTTAGCATTATTGATTCATTAATCCTAAATGTCATTATATCACGCCTTTTTAATTATGTTTCACACTTACTTACAATAGTATGAAATGACATTAAGTCATCGAATGATTGAGTTATGTCGCCCTAAACACGAACTTGCCAAATAGTGAGCCAGTGCTGACCGTAGTCATTTTTTAAACCGTTAAACCCAGGTAATCATATTTGGTTAAAACGGCCATTATAATATATCTTTTTAAAGGTGACTAGTCATGCAAATGGTTTAATGAAATCTTTTGAAACCATATTAATGCGGTGCCTCATCATTAAAATGTTCATAAATAGTGCCAAAGTTTTCTGATGTACTGTACTACAAACTAATCTGGAATGATTGACATATAACAAGCATGAAATCACGAAATAGTGAACCTGCACTTTGTTGTTGTGCGCAGTCATGTTTATGAACTTTTATAAAGCGTTTATTACATTGTTATTAATGTTTAGAAACGCTTGATTAACCCCTATTTAAGGTGCTACTCAGAAAAAATGAGATACATTTTCACATACCTAAACGTTGAGGGATTTATTTGCTTCACTGTGACGCGATCAACTTTTTATGTCGGCTACTTTGATTAAAAAGGTGATTCGGATGCGAGTGCAAGTGCAATACGCACCAATGTAAACATTTTCCAAAAAACAAATCATGCCCAACTTGCATTACATTTAATTAATTTGTCTTTTCCCAATGAATTGTCCCCCCCAATTTTTCCCGTACAGGGGTGCGAACGATCTGCGGATATGCTAATGAGCTCCGATCGAGATCCCTCACGTCCACTTTTCTCCGCTTTGCATTTTTAATCGGCGGAGCCCTCCCTGGGCGCCCGCGTCTCATGTGGTGAAAGTTGGTTTTAGTGAAAATGATGAGGAGGGTGCGTGTGTTCTCATGTTCTTTTCCCTGCCCCCCCTCCCCTTTCCTCCTACCTGACAGCGCCGCAAGAAGGCACACTTTTTATTTACACTTGGGCGCGATTGGATTACGGCGCGGGCGAGGAAAGGGGACGAGAGGCTTTCGCTGACACAGTTGATTTGATGACTGTCTCTACCAGTGGAGCCCACCCAGGACTTAACCCCCTCCCCTTTAGACGAACCCCATCCCGTGAAAAACACTCTAAAATAGAGGCGCTAGCTAGCTCTTGTGTCATCTCGTAATGACATTTCCGCTCTGTTCTCCTGCGCCGCATTCAATTAGGCACAACTAAAGGGTTTTGAATCTCCTCGCTTGTGATGAGTCGCAGTGCCTTCTTACTTTTGAGGACCTCGCGGGGTTCTCGGGGCTTTGTTTTGGAGATCCTTCCTCGGAGCGGTAGATAGGAGTTCCCATGGAGGTTTCGCTCATGCTTATCTTGACGCTGTATGGCTGGAAAATGGGGGGAGGGAAACGAGGGGGGTTCGCTGTTTACATTGGATTTTTGGCAACAGGCAGGGAACTGGTTAAGACATTGTGAGCTCACTTGGAGGTGCAGTCAAGTGTGTTGCGATCGTACAGCTCGGGTCTGTTTGTTGCTTGATGTGGCCAGTAGGGGATGATGTCACAGCCTGGTAAAACGGATGACACCATGACATTGTTTTATGGCTTTATTGAAGTGGTTCTCAAATGTTTTACACCAAGTACCACCTAAAGAAAAAACAAAACAAAACTGTGTCTTCTATCTTGACCAACTTTAAAATACAGAAGCGTTCTAGTCCCAAATGTTCATAAAAAACAAGGGGCAGAGAGGATCTTCCTAAAAGGTTTCCTTAATCTTGCCATTGTAGCGTTATGCATGCTTTGAAACATGAGCATCAATTGAGGGAAATAATTGCAAATAAATACTTGACTGATGAATTCAAATTAATATGTATTGCCCGCATAAGTTACATCGAAATGGGGCCTAAATTGGTCGAAAATTGGAAAACTGCGAAAAGATTACATTCAAATGCAATGAGCTATCGTAGCACGTTTAAAAGTTAAATACAACCGAACTGTGCTGAACAAATGTGCCCTTCTGGAATGAAAACAAGTTTGGGCCACTGTAACATGATGTATGTAGAGTTTGAAGAATGAATTCAGTGATTCTTTCATCTACCACTAGAGGGAACCGGCACACCATTAGTGGTACGTACACTGTAAAAAATGTTAAGTGAACTCAAAATTTCAAGGCAACTTTTCTGAAGCTCTAGTTGGGCACGTCAGCTAAAAGTTTATCTGTTGTAAAAATTGGCTTTACAGTTTTTAGGACTCTTGTCCCTTGGAAATATACGTTAAAAAAGACATACTCGATGCGTACGATGATGTGAATATTCTTTCTTGAAGGAATTCATACGAGGATGCAGCAAATCTGTCAGGACCTGAAAATGGTTTTGTGGCCTAAAATTTTGGGGGAAAACTGCTCTGTTGATTTGGCGCATAGTTGTCCCGCATACAACAGACTTTTTTTCCAACTCTTGCTTACTGTCTGCATAGATTTCATGAAGTAACGCAAGGGTGCGTAGAAGGGGGTGCCTGGCAAAAAAACAAAACAAAACACAACAATACAAACCAGTTTCCTTTAGCATTTAGACAGAACTGGCCACAATTTGGTCTGCGAAAACATCTACTTTCTCGTTTAAAAATATTTCCGCTGCCCCAAATCAACATTGTCAAGTAAACAAAACGGCGCACCATTTTTATCCAGCGATGTGTTGCTACGGAGTTGAGTCTCGCCTTACATTTCCCATTTGATTAGCGCTCCCAGGGCCTGTTGGGAGCCATATCTAATCTTCATGGCTGCAAGCGAGAGAGCGGGAGAGGGAGAGAGACTTTACTCACTTGTTGCACACTGCGCACCCTCTCCCAGCACCTCTTGAAAAATGCTTTCCAATGCAGCTGCCACAAGGTCGTACACCATGCAACTCACGTATGTTCAGTATGTGAGCTTGTTTTTTTTTTTTCTTTTTCTTTTAGATAGAACTTTCGCAGGTAATGACAGACATCTCTTAACGTCATTTGTCTGTTTTTATTTGCACCACTTTGCACCTTGAAAAAAAGAAAATGTCCCTCCGGTGAATCCCCTCAAGCATCGTCATCATTATAATAACTTTTTATTGAAGGTATT
The DNA here is from genome assembly GCF_001891065.2 of Hippocampus comes. NCBI lineage: Eukaryota > Metazoa > Chordata > Actinopteri > Syngnathiformes > Syngnathidae > Hippocampus > Hippocampus comes. Next base: position 440,386 of record NW_017805379.1, read on the forward strand.
TGAAAAGGAGCCTTGATTTATTGAGGGGCAATTTTGGTAGTCTGTAATTTGTGGCGTATGAGCGCCTAAGGTAATAGTGCGCAATCCAAATATTAAAAAAAAAAAAAAAAAAGGTCAAGTTAAAAATGTTTGTTATTGTTGTGGGCTGTATGTGTGAATCTCTATCTCTCTTTAATATATATATATATATAATTTTTTTTTTGAACAGCATTCAATCAGTGCAGTTAGAAGTTGCCCTCGGAGAAAGTTTGCAAAGCCGCCTTGTGTTGTCAGAATACAACCATGATGAATTATTAGCTGCCCAGTTAAGGAAGCCATTTATTAATTGTCATAATTGAAGGTGTGGGTGTTATAACACTCAGCTGTTCAATAGAGGCGCACATACACCTTTGTGAGCCTTATGTAATTATGGAACACCCCCCCGCCCCCCCCTTCGGTGTTTATGCCATGTGGCAAGATGCGTCTTGAAATATTAGCCGGCATTATGATTTATGAGCCTATGTGTGTGTGCCTATGGGTTTTTTTTGTAGTGTGTCAGCGGTTCCGTACACGATCAGCGGCGGATCCCCATAACCTCTCCACGCACACCACCTTCCCTTCCCTCCCTCCTCGCAACTTTCAGGGGAATTCGAGGGAAATTCAATGAAGCCGCTAAATCAATTTTCGCCGAAATTTCAAGGGATGCGGGCATAGCGCGCACGAAGCAGGTGTTTGGAAATGTGAGATCAGGGATTCATTCTCCTGCTTTTGTTTCTTCATCATGATAGTTGGAGCTCTATAAAGTGGAACCTAATCTGATGCTGGTTTACTTTTAAGTTCCCACTCCAAAACAGTTTTCCCAGAATTTGTGTTTAGTCAGGATGTTCCAGGCTTTGCGTGTTTGACTTTTGTGACATATTTTCTGGTCCTACAACTGTCATCACTTTTAGGGCGTATGGATGTTCCGCTTCCATGGTTGTCATCCTACATTCCCTTATTCCCATCACTTGTGTCCTTAAAAGCCAAAACCAAAAGAAAAAAGACAAATGATGATCATCCTTTGAAGGATTTGTTATATATTTTTTTTATCATATTTGTTATATTCATGGTCATCATCATCTTTGCCAGAACTGGTAGGGACCATAAAAAGGCCCAGAAAACCCTAAAGAAAATCAAAATAATGTTCAACTCCAATTTTTGTTTTTACTTTTTGTCAGCCATTATTGTTATTGGTTCTATGGTTATTATCCTCTTTGCCATCGGTGGTACCACCTATCCAACCTCTGCATTAAGCAATGGCTATTTGAACACAAACAATGCAGCAACACATGTCGACAGACAGTACTCACAGGCGTCTATTCTTTATAAATTTAGCAGCCAAGGACTGCAGACCAGGAGCAGCACACTGTCACTGGGTATCGGAAGTATGAAATCATGATGCATTCAGTTTTGTAATTAATGTCCTTTATTTATTTTATTTTTATTTATTTATTTTTTTTAACAAAGTTTAATATTGTGCAGTGCTATTTTGCTTATTTTAAAACCATTTTTGGGGGGAAGGGGGAATATATATTTGTCAGGCTGTGTGGATTATTGGTATTTCTATTAATTTCAGTGGGCTAAAGATAATTATAGACACAAATGTTATGAGTTACAAATATGGCCACGGAACAAATTAAAGCTCTAAGTCAAGGCACCAGTGTAATTACAACTTGTATTACGACAGCAAAAGGCAACCCCCCTGAGACTTTGCTCCTTTTGCCCCCCCCCCCCCCGTTCAGTGTGTTGTGTGTTTGCACGCCGCCATTTCCCTCCATCTTCCTCCTATGCTTTTGAAGACAATTAGCGCCGAATACGTTTCTCTTAATTACACCCTTTCTTCAGGGAATATTCGCAGCGTTCCCCCGTATATGCCCTCTTGTTGTTGTGCGTAGCTCCTGCCTGGCGCTCGTTCGCTTGTTGTGTAGATTGACTGTTTGGCTGACACGCACAACTTGTTTGAACTTTATCACACCCACAGGGCCCGCGACAAAATGCTTGTGTATGTTTGTGTTTGCACGGCGTCTGATGATGATGCCGCCGCTGCTGCGCCCTCCTCTCTGAGAGGGGGCGCCGTAAATAATTGATGAGGGAAAGAGAAAGAGGGCTTTTGTCGAGTGCACAAAGTTACAACGTGCGCTGTGATGTGTTTTGCAGGCAGGCTTGTGAATTAGCGGTGAATTATTATTATGATTTTTTTTTTTATTGTGGTTGTGCTCATTGGCTCATGCTGTGTTGTTGTCTATGAGAGGTAAACATTTTTTTTTGTTGGGGTGTTGCGGTGCTTTTCAACCGGGGGTCCACGAGCCACAAAATGATTTGCAATATATTTTTAGGTTGTATCTTTTGAATCAGTGCATACCTGTATTTGGGCACCGGGATGCTAATCAAGCTAACAATGACTTCCCTCTTCCTTCGCTTTGGGCCATTTTCTTATGTCTGTGATTTCATCACACAAATATGACAACCCTCAGTATTTTTAATGTATTTTTAAAATAAATCTATTATTACAAGTCCAAAATTGACCCATGTAAAGTGTTGAAACCGACTTGCTCTCTTTGACGATGCAATGTTAGCGGTTGAACAAACATGCGGCTTTTTGAAAAGTGATGATTTTGAAGGTTTTTGAGGATTCCACCTGATGCCGGCAATACATTTCAAAGAATAAAGGCTTCCTCTTCGACTCAAAGGTGTAGTATTAAAAACATTTACATTTGGATTGACTTCACTACTGCTGGCATCATAGTCCATTTGTGTGCAGCATAACTGCTAAATGCTGCCTCACCATGCTTGCTTTGAACTCTGGCTTCCTCTAATTGATTCATTGTAATGCTTAGCGAAAAGATTTCCGATTCCTGAAAGTTTTTTTTAACACTCCCGTAGAACAGTGTGGACTTGTTTAACTTGATAGCATTCGCCAATACACATCATACGTTGAAAAGTATGAAACCTTCGTGTAAATATTTGCTCAGGCAATTAGCCGCTGTTTCAGCCTCCATAGTAGAAAGAAGTGACTTATCGTTGTACTGGAATGTGTGCAAATGTTTGGCCACTCGCGGTACAATGAGACCTCAGTGTTTCATTATTTTTCGACATTTCCATGATGAGTGAGTGATTCTGATAACACTAAAGGCACTTCGTTTTGATATCCACCCTGCTATGGTTGTGATTATGGCGAGGATGCCTGGAAAGAATTCTCCCCAGTTGGAGGAACCCCCCAGCTTCCCCCCTCCCCCCCAAAAAAAAAACAATCCAAAACTATCATTTCCCTTTCACAGCATTAACTGCAGTTTGCCTTTGAATTTGATTCAGTGGCGGCGCCATTAAAAATGACACATGACTCGCACAATGATAGGTGAATTAAGTCTCATCGATTTTGCTGCATTAAGGCCGCGAAGAGGCAGGCCTCACTGGAGTGCGGCTGACTCTGAGCTTTCCAAGTGGAAGCCGGTCATTTTCTACCTCCCCCGCTGAGCCCGCCGCTGCTTAATTACATGCAAGCTGCCCTTCATCCCTCACGTGATGAAGACGCAACCGGATTATTTTGGGAAGCGTCCTGCTTTTACGCAGAGTTCCCACGGGCGCTTGAATGTTCGATCAAAACCAGCAATGTGCTCATCAACTGTGTGTGCAGATCCTGTGACTTTTTTAATTTTTTTTTTTTAGGCATAATTATCAATTGGGGATGTGGATTGATTGCGTCATGAAGCCACCGAGGCGAAATGGAATGCGCGGTATCCATACAGACATTGGCACAATATTGGCATGGAAACAGGAGTTGGGAACATTCAAAAAGTCATCCATCTTGTGAAAACATTTTCAAAAATCAATTGATGATTGGTTACAAGTGCTTCAAAGACCGTTGAATTGATAAAAAGAAAAGAATAAAAAGTAACCGAGTAAAAATGAAGCTATAGAGCTCACTGAACAAAAATCTTCAAAAGTCATCTCAGAGATAGAGTTCGAATATTTGCAATTTACATATTTGCAGTTTTTTCAATAGTTTTTTTTTGGTTGAGCCAAACCCTTTTTTCCATTCATCAGTGTTTTTTGAAGATTTTTTTGGGGGGGCGTTACATTTTTTTTCCCCTCAGTGCATATCCTTGGGCGTCAATTATATGCAGATTTTCACTATAGATAACCAATTAATCGTTTGAAAAATCTATAATTAATAGCAGAACTTATTTTTTGGTCCTTTAATGCTTACAACAATAAAGATATGAATGACTGTCAGAACATTTTATATGCATTTTTTTATAATAGCGACAACTGGAAAACCAGCAAAAATCTGCAGTTGTTTTTTTTTTTTGGGGGGGGTGCATTTTTGTGTTATCCTATAATGTGTTCATTTATAAGGGAAAAAAATGCAAAAATAGGGGAGGGAAAAAACCCAGCAGATTTTTGCCCATTTTAATGTGACTATTAAATCAGCTGACTGATGAATGGGTCAGGCCCTGGTTTCAACTCACTGAAAAGCAAGCTACGACAAGCTGGGGAAGTGCTTGAAATTGACTTGTGAGTAATTGTATGAACGCTGCATGAACTCCCTGACAACAGACTTTAGTGAAGTGTATCAGAGCGTTTGTCCATCAGTGGCCCAGAAAGTGAACTGAGGCGCCGACCACTTTCCCCACTTTCCCCCTGGGCTCACTTTGAAGGCCCAAAACCTCTGCGCGGGGCTTCCTTGTCGCGCCCCTCTTATGAGGAACCTTCCAAGCTCTTTTTTTTTTCCCCCTCGCATAGCACCATCCAGTGAACAGCTGACGCTGAGAGAGCCTTGAATGCAGGCGAAGGGGGCGTTCAAGGGCCTTGTGTAGTCGTCTGCGCCCCCTTTAACAGATAAAAGGACCCTCGCTCGCTGCACAACAGGACTCGGCACCCAGAGGAGGCCAGCAGCCGCTCGTCTCATAGCCTCCATTTCCTCCCGCTAAAACTTCACATGATGTGGGACTGCCGTCCTCCAGGACAACTCACTCCAGCACAGGCAGGCTCCTCAATTTAGATGATATCGTAAAAAAAATATATAGATCTATTATTTTGCTGTATGTACAGTATCCTCCTTGTTTGAAAATACATGCCTCTAACAAAGTGGGGGGGGGGGTGGCATGGCGGGAATTGAGAAGTGGATTGAGGTTTGCGGGAAGCCTCGGTGCAGGCCCGTGTTTGTTTGCCTTGGGCCCCACTCAAGGGGCCCTCCACTGTCGGGGGTACTCGAGCAGCGTCAGCCTCACATTTGAATTTAAGTCACCAAGATCTTTTTTTTTTTTTCTTTTCACGACATCCCCAATGGTATCGGCTAGCGATTTTTGTGCGAGTGACGCCGTCGGTCAGTCTGAAATGGCGGAGGAAATTCCAACCCGAGTCTGCCGTCATGTGGCACTGATAAAGCCTTTCCTGTAACAGCCGGAGTAGCCGGCTTCCTCGTGGGCCGGGGAAGGAGGGAAGGAGGCAGAAGAGAAGGCAGGGGAACAAGGGGGGGTGAAGTCATCTTACGAGCCAGTTTGCACGTGGGCATGAAAACATTTACACCATAGCCGCCAAGTTCATGAAAAAAATTCCCCTGCCCAATGATAAGACAGGCCATTTTGATGAGGGACTATGTACAGACATGTTTTTCTTTATTTGTTTGGCAGTTGACAGCCAATTTACAGTACCGCATTTGAACAATAGCGAACCCAACTTAGGACTTGTCATTGTCATGATTGGAATACGTTTAAATTTGAATTTTGATTGGAAGTATAACACATTTACAAAGCCGCGCGTGCATGTTTCCTGTTCGGTTCATTCTTTTGTACGTTTATGCTTTAAGTACTAAGCTAGCTATTTTATGGATGGAAAATGTGTTCCAATTTTGTGAGAATTTGTTTTCAAATGTCAATGAAGAACTTTCAGGCATTTTCATACTTGCTTGGGGTCTCTTACCGACCTATTTGGCCACTAAGCTAGCTGGTCCACGTTAAAGCTGCTGTTTCTATGTCGGAGGAAGCCATGCCATTTTGGTTGAGGATGTGCAGTATTTGCCTTTGTTTGGCAGTTGACAACCAGTTGTTAATTCCCATTACCACCACCTACAACACTGGAGTGGAGCAGTAGTGACTGCAATGTATGAACGATTGAATTTCAAAAAGACAAACAAACAAATAAACAAACACTAAGTGCTGGCCTTTAGTTGCTTAGCTAGCTGAGGCATGCGAAATTCCCTGTGGACCAAGTAAGATGTTCCTGAATTTGTATACAGTTTAACTGTACCTTGACTCGAATTTCTAACCTTCATTTAAGTTTATAAAAATATGTACTTGGTCGATTTTACTTGCACACAGTATTCGTTATTAGCCGCTAAGCTAGGAAGATGGTATTCTGCCACTGACTCGTGTTATTGTTGGGCTTTGGCTGAGGCCTGCTCTCTGAATGAGTACCATTCCAGTTCTCAACCTACATTTATGAAAGTGAATGTCGCGCTCGCGCATGTGTGTGTGTGTGTGTGTGTGTGTGTGTGTGTGTGTGTGTGTGTGTGTGTATTCCTTTTGAGCCTCTGTGGGCGTGTGCACATTTTTGGCAGATTAGCAGGAGAATCACTGTCATATCTTATTTTCACTCCTGACAGCGGTAATGATTAATGGCGGCTGTGGTGTGTTTGGACGTCTTACCTCTGTATTTCGCACTTGACACGGAAGTCTCGCTTGGTAGTGTTGTTACAACAATAACAAAAAAATAAATGCCAAACGTGAACTGCAGTGCATGTGTGTGTAGACAATTACTCAGCAGAGCTTGTCATGCAGGACGCAGCATTGCAAGCATTCTGTTCTCATGATTTAATGAAGCTCCTTGATTGCACATTTTTGACTGATCGCCAGATGCTGTAGTGCTTGTTTTTTTTTTTGTTTGTTTGTCATGTGTGTGTGTGTGTGTGTGTGTGTGTGTGTGTGTGTGTGTGTGTGTGTGTGTGTGTGTGTCGCTTGTCGATCAGGAGTGTGTAAACTTTTGTACACAAGGGTCACATTTGATTTTTGAATTGTAGATAATAATAACAATAATAGTAATAATAATAATAATACATTTTATTTATAAGCGCCTTAGATGAGGGAAAAGTGGTTAAAATATTAACGTGAAATGGCTCTGGTCAATTTTTTCGGACCAGGAACACAAAATCAAGGATTACATAAACAACATTCAATCTGCATACTGCAACGCATTAGATAAAATCAGCAGAGATGGAAACCGTTTCAATAAATAGTGAGTGACTAAAAGCAGAGTAGATATGTGGTGTCATGTGCCATTCAGTGTAGAATCATGTCCAGGCAAAAATGGAGCAGTTAGATTAGTGTCTCACATACCCTTTGTAACTGGGGGCGGGGGGGGAAATATAATTAATAAAAAACATAGGTACGTATTGTATCAGTTATCACTGTGTTAAAGGAACAAAACCAACTAATCATGAGATTCAGTGGATACTTATTGCAATTCAGTGTAACTTTTGCTCAGATAAGTTCAGGATTGCTCGACTTCCCTTTGGAATTTGACACTCTCATATCATTTTTGTGGCAAAAATGTGCTACTTTTCTTCATTTCTATGGCTATCTCCCTCAAAGGATTGCTTGTAAAGATATGTTGTAACAAACAGTAAGAACATCTTTAAGACTTTGGACACCTTGGTGACGCCAAAAGGCTGAGAGCATTGCTGGACAAACACACACGCACACGCACACGCACACAGGGTGCCTATTTGACCTTCTCTGAAACCCCGAGAGTGGCTCACGAAAACCCTGGGATTCAGTCAAACCGAGGTTAACAACCACTGGATTAAGGCATTGGTATCTCACAAACTAGCTAGATAACTAGCTATCTGTATGTCTAGCTGGCTAGCTAGCAGTCTGTCAAGCTAGGCTAAAGTAGACAGCTAGCTAGCTAACTAGCAATCTGTCGAGCTAGGCTAAAATAGACAGACCGCTAGCTAGCTAGTTAGCTAGCTAGATCGATTGATCCATTCCTTCTAGATGTCACTTATATGGTCTTCCTCTCTTTTTTCTCTCTCTCTGTTGCTGGTTAACTCGGTTGGAAAACCTCAGAATCCGGCATCCTGGAGAGACCACGACGACGCCACGTCCACGCACTCAGCCGGTACGCCGGGGCCCTCCAGCGGGGGCCATGCGTCGCAAAGCGGCGACAACAGCAGCGAGCAAGGTGAGTCCCATGCAGAGATGCATTAACACTAACACGTCCATTGGTATATACAGTATACTGTATGTACTACTACATGCTAAGTATCGTTCATATGCAGTGGGGAAATAAATACCTTCTAACAACATATATATAATAATATAACAGTTGTGTGTGTTTTTTTTAAAGGATATACATGTCCTACATGCAATAGTGACACAACTGTCTCATTAAATATCAATAGTGGCCAACTTCTTTTTATGCTTTATAATCATTGGGAGGAAAATGTGCGAGGCCCACAATTGACCTCACGACTCACCGCACTTGTCATTGAAATTAAGGCTGATGCCCGTAATGTTAAAATATTGATTCGGGGAAAAAAATGCTTGTAAAGGTTTTAAATTGGAACAGATAATTAAAATTTCCGCTATTTCCAAAAAAATCAATTCTGGACTGTATCGGACCTCAGCTGTTCCACTGCATATGAGCACCACCATTGACATCGAGATCCTTTTAATCGCCCATTTCCAGAATGCATGATGACATCCCGAGCCATCTCCCTTCCTTGTGCGTGTTTGGATTATCCCTTCTTTTGACTGGCGTCCATGTCAACACAGTCACACCTAAAAATGAAGGCGCTTATCCACTTTTACAGTCAGACACGAGCGACACACCCGAAAAAAAAGGGCTTTCCAGAAATTTTACTATTTTGAGACTTGAACAAAAACTGGTGACTAATAGTGCGTTTCTGCCAGTTCTCTGTCACATAAAAAAATACATTAAGTTTGCTGCACACAACAGCCTATAATTACGCCTTAGTGTTATCTAGCACACAACCTGCCAAACGGGAATAAAGCATTTCAAAACAAACGTATTGGAATGTGTTACAGATAGTGTGCGACAGTCACACGTATCTGTCGCCATTCGCTCGTCACGCTCACTGTCGATTTTGATGCGATCACAAACACGTGCACGCTGGATAAAAATTGTTGATCACGCGCCAGTGTGTCCTAAAATGTGGATGTATTTATTTATTAGCGTGTGTGCCTTCTGGCATGTGTGCAGGCTTTTTGCACAAAATTTCATCACGTTGTCTTGACACACAAACAGACTCTTTGTACACACCAGAAGCAAGCGTGGCTGTTGTATCGTTTTGCCAATAAGTGATCAAACGTATTGATGGATGGCGCACGCTGCGGCGAAGCTGCTTTGAGACAAGCCATTACCCAGCCGCAGACCTCTGTGGTCACCCGCATCGCGACTAGTCGGGCCTTAGGACCAGGAGATCGCTTGACAACCATCGCGGGGGAATGTTATTGATCCCATTGTGGAGGGTTTTTCCGTGTTGAACAATTGAATGTGATTTTCAACTAAAATCACATCTGATTTAGGAGAAAGCTGACAATTATAAGGGAGATTCTTGATCTTTGGCTTGCAAAGGAATTGCTGCCTAGCTAACTTTTGGGTTCAAAATGTTAAGCTAGCGCACCACACAATTTTGATAAACATTTTTTTGAGTGATGTTGACAAAATGGTGGAAAAATAGTGATATTTCACCGTAAGTTATGAATTTAACACTGTGCTGAGCACAGACTTCCTTTGTGACTTGAAATCAACCTTGCATTTGCAAAAAGGGCTGGCGATAATCACCGAAAAGATTTTCCGATATGTATTTAATGTCTGGAAGGGTCGTCGATGCTGTGATCTGTTGCAGCAGAGCGGATGACTGCTGTGTGCAGGAAGCAGAGAGCAATGGGGATGGGACGGGTCGGGGAGACAGGAGAGAAACAAATGCACTGCCTATTGATTATCTTACACACATAAGTACAAGTGACCTGTAATCCACAGAGCACTTATCGACTCCTATCCGCACCGTATCCAGTAACAGCCGATCGATAGGAGGCCAAAGACAGTTACGGTATGGCACTTTGCGCCGGGCCAAGACCGACACCAGCGCCTCATTCACATTGCCTGTCAACAATAATAATAATAATAATAATAATAATATCAGGCTTATTATCCTCTTCATCATCATCCTTATCTTCCTCCTCCTCTTCAGACATATAACTACTTTTTCTACCTGTACCTTAGAAGGAATTAATACAATACAATACAATACTTTCACAACAGCTGCGTTTTACAGAACAGTGAATATAAAATAACAAAATATGGTAATATAACACAACACATAAGACATGGACAGTGCTTTAGTCATTAGGAAGATGTAATGATGAGCGCGTCATCCATGAATACCATGCCAACACCTGCACCCAGTAAGCAGCAGAGAAGAAGAAGAAGAAGAAAAAGAAGAAGAAGAAGAAAGAAGAGAAAGTCAGAAGGCGAGAAGGGCGCAAGAGGGGGGTCAGCTGATTTAATGGTCTAATGAGGCCGTCCTCCAGCCAGTTGTTTTGTGTGCGCCGCGCTCTGACCTTTTGCTCCACTCGGGAGCCCTGCCTCCTCATTTTTCACATTCTTGCAATTACGTTAACGCTTGAAGCGCCCGCTGACTCCCGACTCTGGCCCTTTTCCATTCCACTTCCCCGCCTGCCCCGCCACCGTGCGAGTACAACTCACCGCCCCCCTCCCCCGCCACCACCACCACCACCAGCACCCTTTCCCTCTGAACTCTATCTCCTGATACGTTCCCACATAAAATTTGCACTGCGCGCTCTCAAGTCCGCTGAGAAAATGCGAAATGTGTGCTTCGGCGCGGTAATGGGGTCTTTAACAGCTTGGCCCCTGTTAAAAGGGGTGAGAATGAGGATCAGGCAGAATGGATGGGAGACGGCCACATGGGCATGGACTACTTTCTTCCAAGAGAAACAGTCACTTTCTCTTGCCAGCTACTCTACACAAAGGTGTGCCTACGACCAAAATGGAAGTTTGCCTAACATTGGGCAACCCATTGCACAGCGGTGTCCAAAGCCACACGCTAGAGCATCCTTATTCTACAACATTGTACTTGATTAAAAAAAACAAAAAACTGTAATTATATGGAATTACATAGAACGTAAAGAAAACATCACGTGTGTCATGATAATTCAGTGTGTTCACAAGGGGGCAGTATGATACATACTAACGTACTAAAGTAGTTCTCGATTTGATGATGAAACACAGAAGATCGTCAGCGCTAACTGTGTTAATATTAGTGGTTTTGCGCAGAGGATAAGGAATATATGCCAGTGTGTTTTATATTCCGTCCGCATGTGTTGCTGCCGCTTGTCATCAGTTGTAGTTGTTTACAGGTTTATAATTATTGCAGCAGAGATGCTAGCTCAATTAGCCCTTTGATGACATATTGTGTTGTGAGTTAGTGTTAAGCTAGCAGACTTGGTGGTTCGGTTAAATACACGATGTGTCTTTTTGTGTGTGTGTTTCTCTCACAACGACATTCAGTGAAAGATGCCAAAATATTTTGCCCCCACTTTCCATTTGCAAACATATCACATTAATAATCTCCAAGCAAAGGCTGCTTTGAACAATGTCAATGTCTTGTATCCTTCAATTTTTCTGTCTGCGGCCCTCGGAGGAAAAAGTTTGGACACCTTTGGCGTAGCACGAATCAGTGCACTCATCCTCCACTCGACCTCTCGCGTACAGGGGACCTCGAGATGCTTGCTGCCTGCGCGGTTCACCTCCGCCCAGGTCTCAGCGTCGAGTGTGGCTCTGAAGTGGTGCCAAAAAACAATTAAACAAGGGTGCGAGCGTGTTTCGCCACCTCCTCCAGGAGCCTTTTATTGCCGAGCAGTAAAGGAAGGGGAGCCGCGCTCGCAGAAGTCAGTTAAACTTGTAGCAATGCGCACATATTAAACACTGACTTCAAGAAAATTGGGAAAATACAAACTCGGAATGAATCCATACACCTTTCAACTTCAAGTTATCGGTTATAGCACACTCTTGAAAGTCATGTTTTTAATCACGATTTAGCCCGAAAGCCACATGGAAATATAATATTCATAAAAATGCCCGCATGTGTGTGCATTCACGGCAGAGTGACTCCCCTATGTTGTGCATAGATAAACAAACACCAAGTGGATCAGACGGCGTGCACAATAAAGTCAGCAGTTCATGCCTTGCCCTGCGCATCATTTTGATTAACAGTCTTTCTGGAAGGCACCCAAGCTTATCTCCCAACATCAGTGGCAGGGAGTTAAACTTGATGAATGTGTGCTCTTCTCCTATGCGAGGCGCCCGCAATTGTGTGTTACCGCTACAACGCTGACGCACATTTGACAAACACCTTCCGACATACTCAGACACGAACGCTTAATCCCAAAAGCTGATTCAGAAACGGTAGGAAAGAATCAAGTCCACACTTGTAATTATTAGCTAGCTATGCACAAGGACTTGAGTGGTGAGCGAAAGCTTTTCCCGCGCTCGGGTAAAAAAGTGTCAGAAAGCATTTTGTAGCATTTTCTCCACAATTGAACAATCTCCACGCTTTTGTGGACAGACCGACTCCCAAGAGGGGGCCGGGATGGACGGAGCAGAAGGGTAGGGGGGAGTGCGCGGTCTGATGCTGTTGTGGTACATTTTCGGGGTGGCCCTCCCCTACTCTTCCAGACTATTTGCGGTGCAAGTCACCTGCTCTGTTGATTTACGCTTGACAAAAGTATCACAGGAACCAGTGCTTTTTGCTCTAAATGGACTACTAATACAGTTCTATAAATATTTTACCATTTACTGCACAATGCACTTGTCATTCAGTCAGCGCGTATTACTCATCTACGTGTAGCTTGGGTTTCTTCTGCATTCCTACACCGGATGAATAGATAGATAGATAGATAGATAGATAGATAGATAGATAGATAGATAGATAGATAGATAGATAGATAGATAGATAGATAGATAGATAGAGAGATAGATAGATACTCACCAAAACACTAGGATTCGATCAAAGACAGATTAAGAACCACTGGATTAGGACATAGTTAGCTTGCTAGCTAGCTACGTAAAATGAAATTCATGAAAAATCAAAGAATTTTCTCGCTAAATGAGTGATACCACGGCCCACTGAATAATTTGTCTAGAATCTTTCTGATGCCGACACATCCTTTCATATTTGAACTGTGAAAATTTAGCCGCTTAAAGCATCCGGTGATTGAAACATATCCCACCGAAATACATTATTGTCCCGGTGCTTTTCACTCCACCATGAGAGGCGCTAACCGCCCGCTAGCTCGCGAGTGTACATGCCCGGGGCTAGTTATAGTCTCTAAGTAACTCACAATTGCCTCGAAAAACCACTGATAAGAACGAAAGCGCTCAACCTGTAGCCGAAACTGGGAAACAAAAATGGTGAAATAGTTGAATGCTATGCTTCCACAATAGAGAACTACTTTTTCTCAGCGTACAACACTTAGACGTCATACATTAGGATGACATAAATGTTTTGGTGGAATTCAGTCAAAAAGTAACACAGAGGTAGTGTAACATATGACACTTTTTAAAGAGTATCATTGTGTTACTATCACAGGAACTAATGAAATGTAATCACACATTTTGGAAGCAAGTGAAAGAAGAGAGGGTCATCATTCGTGTGAATGTGTGTGTGGGCATGCGTGTTCCCTCTAAGTGCCTGTTAGGCTTTAATTTAGTGTCGTAATTAAAGCTAAACACTGGCCCATAAACAACAGATAAACAATAAAGCAGAGCCAAGCCCCGCTGTTTCATGGCCCTCACTCCCAGCTGCTTGTGCACTGATAATCTTTACGCCGCGCGCTACCTCAGTCGACGGCACACACACTGAAGAAACAAGGGCATGCATCTTTATGTACCGGTACTGTACGTGTGTCAGGGTTGTAAAAGAATACGCCGGTGTATTAAGTATTGACAACTCCCACCAGTCAGGGTGCGAACTGTCGTATTCTGAACAGGACTTTTGTGAGCATATTCAACGTTGTGCTACATTTTCTTCAGTCGTTTGCCTTTTGTTTGGATTTTGTATGAATTTTAAGGTTTCGAGAAACATTTCACCGTTGTTATTTGTTATACACTGTACATGCCAAGAAGTCAGTAGGGCAAGTTACTCTGATTAATAGTGCAACTTTAAAGAAAACTTAGAAACAAAAAAACACAGCAAAAAATGATTTGCATCATCATTAGATTAAAAAAAAATGTTGCTAAATTCACAAACTAAGTCTAATTACGCAAATTATTGAGAGGAATCACTTTAGTTTGCCCTGAAAACACTACATTATGCCCTGATTTTGAAACCATAAGAGGTTAAATATTAAAAATGATTTTCTGATTCCATCCAACCAGCTGTTGTTACACCCCTAATCTAAACCTCCAGTTTTTCAAGTAAGTTTACTTGAATTCTCTACCCAAATTTTTTTTGCGGGGTGGATTGCATTGGACGAAATGCAGATGACCATGCACCCTGTAGTCACACGTTAGCATTGTGCTAATGAACAGAGTGCAGATTTCTAGTGTGTATGATGGTTTTGTTGGGAAAAGCTGGAGTTATTGTTGAAAGCTGAGAAGAGTTGAAGGGGTGAAAACGCGTTTAGCGGGGTGGTGGTGGTGGTGGGAGTGGTGAGTGTGTGTTTGTGTGTGCGTGTGTGTTATACTTCCATGATCCCATTAGCATAAGAGAGGCTAAATTATTCATGTGGAGTGCTTAATCTATGGGGAAAAGTATAGTTAATGCACATAGTTTTAAAATGGATCCTGCCCTGCCTCTGCTCTAACACCAGATTCCTGCTGGATTCAGCATTCAGGGGCATTTACGGGAACAGCTACATGCACACCCACACACACAAATGAACACGCACGCTGTGCTCGTCCGACATAGTGTGTGCGGGCACGGCAAGCTGCTCCGAAATCCCCTTCCTCGTCCTCCCCTTCCCACTTCTCCCCCCCTCTTCTGGCTTTCTTTTGCCCCTCGCAGGACCGCAGACTACCTGGCCCTCTTCCAAAATGTGATTAAAGAGAATGATCAGCTCCCTCTGCTCCATTCTTCCTTCCTCCCTTCCGTTCTCTCTTTCTCTCCGGCTCTATCGTTCTTCCGACCCGCTGTTCTGTTCTGATAGATCACGTTAGGACAAACAAAAGACTATCAGGAGGAGGGGTGGGGGGCAAGAAACACTCACTTTCTCTTTTAAAGCGAGGAATACCTTAGCCCAACCCCTCCAGGCCCACCCGAACAAACGAACAGGCCGAGCCCAATCTGCAAACTCATGTTCCAACATGGGGAAGAAATTAGCCAGATTATTCTGACACCAGCTGAGGAGAATGTCAGTCTGTTTTGTGCCACTCGGACTTCTGCGGTCCCCTCCTCGTCTCCCCGCGTTTCCGCCGAGTAGTCAATGCCTCGTTTTTTTCAGTGAGTTGACCGTAATTAAGAAGCGAGGAGGAAACGTTGTTGCAGGGAAGTAATCACGATTGAACTACATTAGATGGTGCCTTTACACACCCGTGTTGCATCGCTGATTACCCGAGCGCCAAAGAGAATGCAAGGGGGGGCACGCACCGGGGTCTGATGTAATACGCCTAAAAGGGATTGGAGCCCCGAAGGGCATCTGGGCGTCCATTAACGCAGCCTCCTGTGTATTTTTCAACGGGACGATGATGAGGACGACGATGATGATGGCACTCCCGTCCTTGAGAGGGTGGGGGGGGGGGTGTTAAGGGAGGGTGTTTTCCCTGGAAATTTTCTTGTTTTGTTTCAGCACGCTCTCGCCCCAAGGGGGTCAGCCAAGAAGTCGGCCTTTAAGAGGTGATAATCCAATTGCTCCAGTCCTCGCCAGATTTGTTTTGCCCCCCTCGCGTCTGGCGGCGTGTTTGTGTGTTTACATGGAGTGTAAGCACGCGTGCGGGGATGTAATAGACGGAAAATAGGAGGACGCGGCGGCAGGATGTCAAACACCGCCCCCCCCTTCCCCCCCCCCATTTTTTTTTTCTACTGGCCCCATTCGGGATCAGAGCGAGGTTACCGGGGCCAAGTGTGTCAAAGGCACACCTGCAGGGGGACGGCTTACACCGGCCTCAGTTTAAGGTGCGCTTAGTTTCACCCTGACTTCAAATGTTTTCTCTCGTGCTGCCCTTTTGTGCTTGACCAATGGGCCTTGCGCTCTTCTACTTTCTTTCCTTTCTTCCACCCTCCCTTTGACTCTTTAATCTCGCCCACTAACCCCGTAACCTCGCTATTCTCCTCCTCCTCCTCGATGTCCAAACCCACATTGCAACCTTCCCAACAACAACAAAAAAGTAGCATGGAGTTGAGCAGGGGTGAAGTGGGACTTATTTTCAGACCTGGAGTTTCATGGTTCAGCCTGGCCCACTTTAGTTCACAACCTTTTAAATGAAGGGATACAATTTTACTCTGATTAGTGTATCCATTCAAAATAAATTACCATTCCCTCAAATAATATGATATTCCAAATCAAAATTACAATTGATGAAATAGTTCAAATGGACAAAAAAAAGGATCAATCGGCAATTAGGCAGATTTTTAAAAACTCTGTTAACATAGCAACATTTAGGCAGCTAACACAGCTCTTCCTGTTACCTGAAACGTATTCACACCACTTCCAGTGCACTACTTAGCGGACTGATGCTAACATTCCGATGGCCGCACAGCAACAGCTACTGTCCTAGAGGAGCCTTTCCAAAGCATGCTTTGTTGCCACAACACTTATGACTCTTTTATGCTTATTTAATTTCTTTCATGTGTTTTTTTGTCGAGTGAAATACAATGGTTTTGTTTCTATTCGTGTTTTAAATTATTGCAACTTGTGATCAGATACCAGACCCAGTTAATGTGTTAGGACTACATTTGTAAGATTAGGCGATACGAAATGAAAATATCACACTTTATTTGCTGATTTCAAAACGGTTAAGAGCAGCACATGTAGCGGCCCGGCCCACCAGGAAATCGTCCGGTTGTTCAGATTACCCACTCCAGGCCTGGGATTGAGTTGGGGTGGCTTAAGCGTAACCAGTCGAGGCTTGCTCTGTTGTAAGCTATGCTCGCAATCCAAACACGGGTTTGCTCACTGCGAGACTCGTTTTGAACCTTGCGCTACCCTAAGCTAACGCCGTCCAAGAGAGTGGGAGGATGAGAAAGCGAGTGCGTTCCAATCCGAGTTGTGCTCCTCTTTCACCGTTTATGCAAAGCTTATGAGAAGCCAAGATAAGCTCGTTTTCGAGGTGTTTTCAAGCAGACGATTTGATGACTCTTACAAGTGAGTCATTTTTTTTAAAGTACAATAGGATCCCCGCCGTCCCCACACCTGATCGCTTTTGTTCGATCGTTCCATGGCTATTGGGGGGTTAGCAATCTATCAGCAGGTCGCGCCGTGAGCCCCGATGTTTATTGGAAGCAGGCATCTTATGATTTTTGATCACCCCGGAGGCAGCGTGAGCCTTGTTAGTCAGCAAGGATAATTTCTCATGTACATGCCCCAAGCTGTGCATGCTTGCAAAGGGAAGCCAGAGCTAAATGCGTTACCAAAAAATGGGGGGAGAGGGAAAGGGGGCGGGGGGTGATTCCTAAATGAAATAAATGCTCCATCCCGGCTTGGCTGCAGGGGCTGAAGCTGAGAAAAACCTTCATTATGCATTTACAGTAATTCATTTAAAGGGTTATCAATTTGCAAAAAAATGAGAGAGGGGATGTTTGAGTGAGAGGGCTCGGAACAAGGCAAGATGAAAAGGCGTAAGATATGCAGAAGATCGCTCGCTCAGTGCCAATTACACACTTCCATGTTCTGAGGCGAGTGTTAAACACCGCAATGGCTTCTCTTGTGTGTCACACTCCACCCACCCTAAGAAAAAAAAAACCCAAAACTGATTTCCCTTTAATGAAGGCCCACAAATCCTGTTCATCACTATTTCTGTTCTGTTTTGCCCATGTAAATTCTTTGTTTGCATTCTGTGTGGCTTCCAGGGCAGTTATTTATAACCAGAGCTTGCGAGTCACCCCTGCGTTCCCAATACTAGGATTTAGGACTTGCTTGGGTGAAACGTATAAAAGATTCGACTCGATCTATTTCATTCGTCAAGCCTTGCCTGTTTGTAGTTAAAAAATCGGAGGCTTGGCGATAGTCTGGCGTTTTGTTTTTGTTTTTGGAAGAAAACATAATGTTTGTGTGGTGCCCTCGGACGAGGGAAACCACCGGTATGCTGTGATGTGGAGCAGGATGATTATATGATGAAATGATGCCATTTGGATCCAAAGATGATATAAATGGATGGATAAAGTCAGCAGAAAGAGAAGAGCACAATGCTCGCTTTTGCAATTACAACGACATCTAACGTCATCTGTCACTGTAGAGCCACAGAGACGACTAAGCACAACAACTTCACATTTTAGCTCACCGATAGCTGATCTAACATCAACTCAGCTTCATGTCATTTTCTGCATTTCATTGAGAATACAAGCAAATCATACACTGGGGTATCAAACTCATTTTTTGTCGCAGGCCACATTGTAATTACGGCTTCGCTCATTGGGCCGTGATGACGGCGAAACCAAATCAATGTTTCATCTTGTCATCGTATTTCTAGATAACAACAAATTGATGGTTTACCAGTTTGGAAAACTGTTCAATTATTGTTTGAGTTACTGTAAAAGAGGGTAACAAAAGAATTCTTGCAAAATCCCAACGTTATTATTTATTACACATGACAATTAGAAATTTTGGTCCACGTTTTAGCAAGAATGATGGAAGCTGACGCAATTTGCTCTCCTGGGCCGGTTCTGGCTCCCGGGCCTTGAGTTTGACACCTATGCCATAGACGATATGAAGGAAGCATTAAATAAAAAAAACTACAGGACAGTTCCTGAGTGCAAATTGGCTATGATGTGAAGATATGTTGTGACTGAGCAAGATTGTTTTACTTGACACTTGCTTCACCCAAGTAATGACTTGTTTGAAATGATCCAGGAATTGACTCACCTTTTTTTGTCTCTGTAACTTTGTTGGAAACCTGAAGGTCGAGACTTGAGCCTGACTTCTGACTCGTGACTTACTCCCACCTCGGCTTACGACTACTTGTATTCATTCTTCCCTTCCATTCGCTCTTGGCAACGCGAGAAAATGCATCGTTGCCATCTTTTGCAAACAAGCTGAGGATGACTCAGGCCCCTCGCTTGAACAATTGCAGGAAACGTAAGGAGACGGAGAGTATTTTTTTTTTTCAACCAGAAAACACCACTTATCTGCTGATAAGCGTGTGCGGTCTTTTCAATATCAAAGAGTCGGGGGAATTCACTCTAGAGTTGCATTCAGCTTTACAACAATGAAAAAAAAAAGAGAGAAAAAAAAAGGAAAACATTTAACTTTTTGCAGAGAAGGAGGCTGGGGGGGGGGGGGGGGGGGGGGGGGGGGGGGGGGGGGGGTGACGTGGGCAATGCCGCATTGTTTCGTATGAAAGCTTACTCCCGGGGATGCAATGTTTAGACAAGTGAGTGTCTGCAGGAGACATCTGCAAAGCCTGGCCTTGTGACCTCATAAAAAAAAAAAAAAAAAAAAAAAAAAAAAAAAAAAATGCTCTTAAGGTGGTGGAGGTGGTGAAGGGGGTGAAAAGTGCCTACGGGACACAAAACAACGTACCGGCCATAACATTAGGTACACCTGCACAGTCTCGTCAAAACGTACCATCGGTAGCAGTTGAGCGATGTATTTATTATTGTGCGCTGTCAGATTTTAGCAGGAGCCAAATAATATTTTGACACCCTCGCGTCGCTAAATGAGGTCACCAAAATATTTGGAACACCTCTCAGTGTGATGGAGTGTGAATGTGAGTGTGACTACTTGCTTGTCTACGTAATATGTGTGGCCTGCGAATGGCTGGCAACCCGTCACGGAAAATAACAAAATAAGTGAAACTAAAATTGGAAAAAAAAAACATTTTCGTTAACAAGCAGAAATAAAAACGAGAGTGCTTTTTAAAAAAAAAAAAAAAAAAGGAAAATGAAGTGAAACTACCTTTCATGTTTATCAAACTAAATAAAATGAATTGGGATTATCGCGAGAAAAATCCTGAGCTTGAATTTTCATCAATTAATTTCATACATGATCTCAGGGTTTATTTTTACTGTAGTTATTTTGGTATTAATTTTGGGAATTGATACTAATACTGATTATGCCCCTTTTTTTAAAATCTTTCACTCCTATTTATTTTTTCTTTTTTTTAATTTACTTTGCACTGAACAAATACTCTATACATCTTTAAAAAATTACAACAAACTCATATGCATTCACAAAAACAAAAACTGAAACTAAAACTAATAAAATCCTGAAACTAAAACGAAGCCTTTTCTAAAAAAATAAAAATAAAAAAGCTCATAAAACATTAAAAAAAATTTAAAAACAAATATTAATTGACAGAATTAAAAAAAAAAAAGTCAAAATCAAATAAAAACTGACAATAATGAATAATCCAGAACGATTCTAACCAAGTTCAGCGGTGACCATGTGACAAGCAATACTCACGTGCTAACTTGCTTTCCATCATTGTGTCGCAGTCAAGGTGGGTGGGGGGGAAGACTCTCTGGGAATGTTCTGAACTCCTACATCCATCCCACATTGGGCAGAACATATCTGCCCATAGTTGACAACGTCCTCGTAGCTGATTTAGCATAGCTGTTACGTCCTGATGTTCTTGAGAAAGCAAATGAACGGACACAAATAGTTCCAGCGTTGCGCTCAATTAAGAAACGAACGTGTTATTATGCCCACGTTGTGCAGATCCTTGTTGTGCCTCACAGGCTTTGACGTTCTTCCTCCTTTGCGCCAACGATGAGATCATTTTCATCCTTTGAGTCCAAGGGAAGCCTGGATCAAAATGAAGACCTCAGAGTGCACGAGGGGGGCGAGGGGGCGGAGGGTCCCTTCTGCTATTCAAAGTACCTGCCATTGTGTATCCATTGTTGTGCCGGCTCCAAAGGCGCGCCACAAAGACCCCCTTGTTGTT
Source organism: Hippocampus comes (assembly GCF_001891065.2). Classification (NCBI taxonomy): domain Eukaryota; kingdom Metazoa; phylum Chordata; class Actinopteri; order Syngnathiformes; family Syngnathidae; genus Hippocampus; species Hippocampus comes. Next base: position 461,485 of record NW_017805379.1, read on the forward strand.
GTTGTTGTTGTTGATGCCGTGACGGTTGTTTCCCTCTTCAGCACTGGCTGTGGCCCTTTGCCCTCTCTCTCCCTTATTGCGCCATCCTTATTTTATTATTTAGTTGTTTATATCGCCAGACATGTGCCCTCGCCTCCTTTTTGTACTCCCACTCTTACTCTCGCACGCTTCCTCTGGTGTACAGTACATGCTTATTGTTCTTTTCGAAGCACCCTCATTACAGCCCTGTTGGAGTTTAAGGGCCTCGTTCTTTGATTTGGCTCTCATGGGAAGAGTCGCTGTTAGCTGCCGGCTAACAGCTACCGGGGCTGTTGTTCCCTCGCTAGCTGCTTCTCCCCCGTTCAGCCAGCCAGCCTGCCGTTTCAGGGAGCCGACTTGAGGGTATCGGAGGGCTGAGGGTGCATGTGAGGGGAGAATTGAAACGTCAATAACCCCTCCGAAAAAAGAGAGACAAGAAAAGAAGGGGAAGGAGAGCTTCAAAAAGCCGAGGATGCTAATTAATGGCATGAGAGAGGCTTCTTTCGCTTGTGGAACTTTTGACGCTGTGTGATGAGGAGCTCATTTGGAAGTCAGGTCCATTCTTACCGGCAAGGCAGTACAGTAACAAGTGCTTGAAGTCTCATTTAGACGAGAAAGAACACTGATTTGTTCACCTCAGCCCGCAGGATGTTTCATATTAAAAGAAATGAAAATGCTTTATTTAACATTTTATGCTAACAGTCTTTCCTAGTCTCCACTTTATCGAAGTCTTACCTTGGTGTCATGTTGCCTCTCTTTAGATCTTGACCAAATCTCAATTACTGAGAGTTTTGGTAGCACTTTTCCCAAACCAATTACAGTCTGTAATGAATTGAGAATGAGTCAAGACCGAGACTTTGAGGAGTTCAGAACAAGACGTGAGGTTAAGCCAAAGTAATGACTCAGACTTTGAGATGCTGCTCCACTTGGTCTGAAGCTGCCTCACTCTTGGCCTCGACTTGATCTCAACCATTCAGTCTTTGTCTTGGCTTGGTCCTCAAAGACTTGGTCGCCGATTCCTCTGGTCTTGAATTAATTTCAAATTTTCAGTCTTGGTTTGGACTTGGTTGTCTTGATTGCTCCCCGACTATTCAAAATCTTAATTTCTGCACTTCTTAATTTTCAAATTGAATTTGTTGACATACCTCGGTCCTGCGCTGAACTGGGTCTTGTATATCAGTCTTGACTGGGTCCTGCATTGGCTCGGCCTTAGCTCGACTGCGCATTGCCTCAGTTATGGTCTTGACTTGGTCTCAGCATCTCAGTCTTGATCATTACTTGGTTTGAACCTCAAGTCTTACTCTGAACTTCATCTTAACTTTGCAAAGACTTGGTCAAGACTCATACTCAACTTAATGAGTATTGATGTTTTTTTTTTTAATTAACGATTGCTAATTTGTCGCCAGCGGGTGGTTCCTGAAACTTCCAAAGTCTGAACATTTTAGGATTTCCTATCATTTTCTCTGAATTTCTCCTCAGAGTATTTTGAAGCGAAACAAAGCGAACACAAACGGTTGCATTTTTCTATAGCGAGGGGTGAATGTGTGCCAAGGCCCAACGGAGGACACCCGGGCCGGGTTATTGACTTGTAAAGGCGCTGGTAGGTGAGGGTTCTTGACAAGACGCGAGCGGCTCGACGCTCTCGTAAAGCCGCCTGATTTCTACACTAGTTGCCTCCCTGGAGAGAGAGACAGAGAGCCCCGCTCGGCTGTATGGCAAAACGCGACGATGAAGAGAATGAAAGAGTAGTTTTGTGACAGGAGATGCTCGTTCCCGCTCCGTGTGCCACATCCTCTACCCACCCCCACCCCCACGCCTCCCACCGCTGTTTCTGGCGAGAATGAGAGCAAGAGGGGCTGGTGAAGGAGCTTTCGACTGTGTGTGCCACAGTTGTCATTGTGTTATGCTTTATGTAACATTTTTTGGGGCTTGGAACGAATTAGAGCATTTACATGGAAAACGCGTCTCTACTTACAATATTTTCTAGTTAAGAAATTTCTTCCACAACCAATTAATTTCGTAAGAAGAGATACCACTGTACAAAGCATGTATGAACTCCCGTCGTCACTGACGGATCAGGCTTATTAATGAAGCCAAACTGAACTTGGCAATTTTATAGCTAATGCCAGATTGTGTAGTGTGGCGCTGTATGTTTGTTGACCGTGCCGAGTATATGCAACAGCAGAGGAACATACGAAGGATGTATGAACTCCGCCGCATGCTCACTGATCAGACTAATTCACCAGGCTAAACAACAAATCGTCAATTATGTTTGACGTAATGTTTCGCAAGACCGACATGCACGTTTGTTGTGCTTGTCACAAAGTAGAATCAGCAGCAGGAGAACATACCAAGTCTGTATGAACTCCTCTTGATGCTGTTGGATCAGACTAAATGATGACGCTAAACTACACCGAGGGTTCGGATTTATATGGCCCGTAAGTGTTTGTTCATTGTGATGAAATCGAAACAGCAGGAGAGCATGCAAAGCATGTATGAACTCCTCTCGATGCTGATGGATCAGACTAATTTATGAGGCTAAACTGCACTGACATAGAGCAATGCCGACTGAGAAGGGCGGGGGGGAAGGAAGTTTTCATTGACTCGCTGGCGCGGGGCCGAGCCAAAGCCCCCGCAGGGATCCGGCTGGGTTTGAACTTTATCAGGGGCTACACTTAATCAATACCATATCGGAAAAAGAATTAATTACTAAAGCAGAATAAAACAGCCGCATTTTAAAGCAAGGATTCATCAATTCCGTAATCTCTTGGTTATAGCTCAGGTGTCAGGAGGATCATTTCAACTTGGTGTAATGAGGAACTGTGGGAGTTTACAGCCAGCCTCCGCTGTCCGACTCCTTTGTGTACACGCACACGTACACACAAACCTCGCAAACACCTAATCAAGATATTTTCCTCCCTTTTTGGCTTCGCTTCTGAGCTTTTTTTTTAGTTGTTTACCCTTTCGGTCCTCTTCTCGTGAGAATTTATGTATAAAAAGTATGCAAGGAGGAAAGATGCATTTAAAAAAAAGTCTTAATTAAGGTTATGGAAGAAGCATACTTGGGAATTTTGGTGTACTGTATATAGATTTTATTTTATTTTTTTATGCCTAGCATTTACAGCGCAGTGGCTGAGTTATTTGCTTGTATAAGCTGCTTACGCACGCACGGGCTAGCGTTCGGTTCTGAACATAATAATAATTGCATGCCTTTTTTCTGATTTGTATTAAATCTTCCGATTTTCTTCGTCAATCTTAACTATCTATTGTCATGTGAGCTGCTAGAAATGATTTCCTACCAAATAGGAAACAACAAAAAGTAACATTGTGCCACACTTTTTATTGATTTATCCAAAGCCTTTGATAGAGTCGACCATGTCGTTTTAAAACTGAGACTTCTAAGCTCTGGACTCGCCGAAGAAGGTGTTGCTTGGTTTTTGAAATGTAGCGGTATATATCTTAATCGCAGTACATGAAATATGGTGTGTGCTCTGACATTATATATGTTCACAAGGGTGTGCCGCAGGGTTCTGTTCTCGGTCCAGTTTTATTTCCCAGTTATGTAAAATACACTCCTCAAAACACTTGAAATTGTCCATTTTGTATTTCATAGATCCATTTTCTATACCAGCAGGAGCTTATCCAAAGCAGCAATGTGAAGTTCAACATGGCTAAGAATGTGTTTCAACATCTCTATTCGTTCTTCCTTCTGCTCGTTTCCCATTACCATTATTTGGGAATTTCTGCTGTATCATTGCGTGCATTGAGACAGCAGCCTCTGAACGTTGAATTCCCTGGCGCGAGAGCTGATAAGAAAACAGCATTCCCGCTCCCGTAACCATCAAACTGGACATTCCTCCTGGCCTGGCCAGGACACCTTTGGTGTTGCAAAAGAGGGGGCGGCATGGGGGTGTCAAGATCAAGCCAGCATGCTCAAGTAGTCATAAAAAGATGTTTTTAGTCTATGGCGAGCACATTTTGATGCCGGTTGTGCTCTCCCTGACGACTGGCGCTTTCCAGCCCTCCTAGCGCTTGACCTACACCCTCGAGTCTGTAAACGGACTTTCCTCGACTTACCATAATGTTGGGGGGGCGGAATTCAAGACAGGTTGCGAGGGGGTTATGGGTGATGAATTGGCTTTTTAGTGAGCTCATTAGGAAGCCAAACAGAGTTTAGGCTGGCGAAGCGGGGCAGCAGCGCAGTAATCAGTTCTGCTCGCTTTGTTCCTTTGCCTCCAGGACATTTGGTGGGAAGAAAAAAAAAATAAGAGGAGAGACAAAGAGAAAAAAGTTGTTGCCGTTTTGCTGATGAGAAGACTGCAGAGAAGCTCGAATCTGATGGTTGACTTGTTGATTTATAAACCTTTTAATCTGTTTTGGCCCCCCTAGGGCCACAATGTATGTGAAAATCCTGTCCGACAGGTGTGCTAAAGGATGCCCATATTAGCAAAAAAAAAAAAAACAAAAACAAAACAAAAAGAACCAAACAACAAAATTTAAAACCTTACGTTGGTTTGTTTGTTATGTTTTACACAGCAGTTGAGGATAAAAATTTACCACTGATGTTTGAGCTCAATGTTGACTCTTCCACAACACAAAACCATCATGTGTGCATTTCCACCAAAGATGCGGCGTTATACAGCAAGATCTCAATATCTGTTTCTATTTCACTCGGTTTGGATGCTGGATCGTGTTGAAAAATCCAACAACATACTGAATTCTTTGGAAGGTTAAAAGGTATAAGAAGACGCGTTTTCAAACGAATGATCATTGTTTTATTTCAGCATTGCCTCACTCGCTTTGGGGAATCCCTCTACTTAAATATTTAATGTCCAAGTATGCTCATCTGGATGGCCTTTTTCTCGTCTGTTGTACAATTCAAACAAACGCTGGCGTGAGTAGGTTCGATTCTACGCAGAGTTTCAGTGGGCAAAATTAGTCTTTGTGCCGAATTTGGTCGAGAAGCTTCGAAAACAAGAGTTGCTCAGGAGCCCCAGAGAGTGTGAAACGTCTGCAGGGTACACAAAGCCCCTTCATTAGCCACTCACCCTTGCCATCTGAGTGAAGGGCCATCCGAACTCCCTTTGAGTTTACCACCCACCCCTGCAATTTAGCCCTTTTGCCATCCATCCAGATTGGCTCCCGACATCTGCAAATGCCTGCCTCTTTTTCGGTTTCACGCATCGTCATTTCCTGTGGCCCTTGTAGACCCCCACCACCCTAAAAAGTAGAACACATCTGTACGTTATTCCGCTCAGTGGAAACGGGAGTTCGGGACATTCAGGGACATTCAGGGACATTTTCTTGCATTTGTTAAGAACGTCGTTAATGAAAAAAGAAAAAATAATGTATTGAAAATTTGAAAATTGTAAATTGAATAGAAAATGCCCTTTTCTGGACACTTTTTCTTTGCTGCTTTTATGTACTGTCTCCAAGTCTACTTCGTTCTCATGTACTGATTCACTAGCTAACAGATTAAAGACTGCAAGTGGTCTTGAGTGGCACACAGGGCACACTTTGCCCACCCCCGATCTTTCATGTAACTTCCAAAGAACTTCATCCGTCCAAATGTCAATTGGATAAGCTTTGCATCAGCAGGTACTTTGATGGGCTCGATATGTAAAACCCAAAACAATTGCGCCCCACCGAACTCGCTCTTTCAAAACAACTGGCTTCTGATTTTGTTGTGCGCGGAGGGGGTCACGGCGCGAGGCCTCGCATCGGCGGAGAGGCGATACTTATCTCCGGCATTCCAGGGATGACAGAGAGATATGTGCCTGATGGCAGGGTTAGGGGGCTTAGAGAAAAGGGGGTGGGGGGGTTAGGGTGGGGGGGGGGCGCAGGAGTTGTTGAGCAACTACCACCCCACCCGGCTAACCCTTCCTCCCTCCCCCGCCTTCCTCCTTACTGCCTGACTGCCTCGGCTCCTCACACGTAAAACCCATCTAATTAGACGCTCTTATTCCACTTCATTAAGGGAACACTTAATGATGTGTTTTTGGGGAAGACAACTGCACATTACCTCTCATGCAAGCGGAGCCATTGAGTCGTAGCCGCCAGGATGCGCGGACAGCTGCGTGTTGGAAGTGTTTGTCTCATGATTGTTGGGCGGCAGAGAAAAAAGTGGGGAGTGGGAGGGGCGGGGGGTGGCGGTTTTGCCTCTTTCACCTTTAGCCGCTGTCCTGGTGGTGGAAGGGGAGGAAAAAAAAAGGGGGGGGGGGAAAGGCGGGTAGTGACATCTGAGTTTGGCACGGAGCCTCGCTGAAGGAGAGAGTTTGTTGTAATTGCTCTGACAGGTTTTAGGGTTGTTAATGACTCCGGCCCGAGCGCTACCAATTTGTCAGCATGCTCGCTGTTTACTAAGCTGTTGTTTTATGGTCCGGTGCGAGGGACTTGCCGCTTGTTTAAGCACAGATCAGGAAATAATCAGTGAAAAAAAAAAAAAAACACCGGTTGCTGCTACGTTTAAAATAAATTAATACATCTGTTTTCGGAGCCCTCATTCACTGTGTGGCTTTCCATTTTGGAGGCTGAACATTCGACACAGTGTTAATGTATGCCCACTTCAACCTCTGAAACTATTAAAACAATCGCCACCAGATTTGGGATTTTCTGGGTATGAAGCCGTTTTCTCCCTATCGGCGTTCGCTAAAGAAAAAAAAACAAAACATCAGGTTGCTTGACTTTGATTTGATGCTTAAAAACTGTAACCAAGGGTCACCAGAATTCACATGCACATCTCTACCTATGCCCACATCAATTTCTGAAAATATCAAAAGGATTGCCTCGTTATTTTGGATGTTGAAGCGACCTTAGGGTGCCGTGAGCACCGATGGCGAGGAAGACGTCAATGTCCATAATAATCCAAAATATTGCGGCGATCATTTTGATATTTTCAGAGATTGACGTGGGCATTTGAGGTCATGATTCAGAGTTTAACAATATAAAATAAAAAATAAAAAATACAAAATGAATAAATAATTTAAAAAGCGACGAGAGCCACAGTTTAGAATTTGAAGGTAAAAAAAAAAAGAAAAAAAGCTCAATTTTCAACTTGGAAATTAACACATAAGTAATGTGAGCCCAACTTTCATGTGATTCTGATGTTACAATAATGAATGCTATTTTGATCTTACAAATACCTACGAGTGCAGTCACATGACTAACGTGAACTTATAGTCATCAGCGATGTCATCTACCACCAAGGTCGGACCATTCCATTAGTGTGAACACTTCTCTGCATGTTTGTGCATGCGTGATTAGGTGTGCACCTCGGGCATGTGGTCCCAAAAGCGTCAAAGAGCCCTCCGTAAATCCAGAGTAAATAAAAGGGGGTAACCAGACGGACAAAAGCGGGAGCCCCTACCGCTTCTCCTATTGCGCAGCCATTTGTGAATGTGAGGGGGGGGGGGGTCGAATGTGCTAAATGCTCATGTCTTCACGCGGGCTTTTGTCCATGTGTTTGCCGGCAATGAGCCGGTTTAATGGTGTGCCCATATATAACATACTGTATGTAGTTTGTCCAGCTACTTCGCCGTCCGCTCCTCACGAGGTCTGGGCGAAAAAAAATGCCTGACTGGTTTGCAAAGGCACAGAAGGAGGCAGGGCCCCCGCCGGTAATAAGTCACTTTAAGCACGGCTTCCATAAGCCACTGACTCAACACTCTCGCTTCATTAGCCTGAAACAAACACCGGGGGCCTCCCTGTGCACGGCACAACATCTAAAGTCTGTGTCAAGACTCTCCATTTGCTATACGAAGAGTAAAATGCAACGCTGGCTTTCTTGTGGAGGTGGATGGCCAACCTTGATCGTTTATTCTTACGCCTTCGTCACGCTGCTTTCTTAGCTTACGTGACAAGTGACGTCAAAGCTGACACAAAGCTGATCCGAAAAACCGATTTTTTTTTTTTTTTTTTAACCAATCATTCGTTGCAGCCCTGCATCAACACGACGGACATTTGTGAAAACCGTATTATCGTTTCAATTCTTGAGCCCATCTCAAAAAACGCCGAGCTCTACGATTATCTCACACTTGACGCCAAACCAATTTTTTCTGTGCGACAAACTTGGAAAAAGCAACCCCCCCGCCCCCTGCGCGCTAATACGTTAGACAAGCAATAGTTGCGCCGTGTTTACAGTCCTCCTCCACCGACCCGTTAATGAGCTCAGCCCCGAGACCAATTTACTCGCGGCGAAGATATATGGGAATGCATTTTTAATAAGCAGCCACTGGTGACGAGTTGAGAGGCGATGTATACGAGCCGAGTGCGCTCTTGGACTTGTTTGTTTGCCCGTTGTTTCTTTGCCGTTGCGTTATAAGACCGATCCATCTGAAATTATGCGCCAACTTTTAAACAGAGCCCCAGTCACGGCGTGGCTGGCGTGTGTTGAAGAAAGAAGGAGAGCGGGAAGGGAGAGAGTGGGGCTCCTCCCCTGCCGCCCCATCTCCAAGGGTGCTGCTTTTCCAAAAGTGCCCGAGGCTACACTCCAGCATCTCAGCTCCCCGAGGCCTTTTGGCTGCCTCCTAATAGCCAACCTCCATCTGTGTCACATGGCCAGATGATGGGACGCTTTCCCTTACTCTTGCCTTGCACATTTTTTTTTTCACTCTCCCTCCTTTCCTCTGCCTACATTTTTTTTTTTTTTTTTTTACCCAGCGTGCGCATCCACACAGGTTCGAATGGCAGAGTTGCCAGGGAACAGTCAGAAGCCATTAGCGTTTGGGACAATTTGCCCTGCAGCGTTCCTTCTCTGGCTCCTAAGAAAGGAGGTGGGGGTGGATGCAAAGCGCCGGCTTTCCTTTAGATGTAATGAGGCTGCGCAAGTTGCCTCTTCTTTATTCTTCTGCTCCCTCGCACCCTCTCGGTCTTTGTCTTTTCACACCTTTTTCTTCCGTCGCACCTTCTGGCCATCGCCTCGGGTTTTTTTGTTCGAATAAACACCTGGACATTGAAGACCTCGGTGTATCCCACAGGGCATTACGCCGGAAAACTTGACTGTTTTTGCAAGCACGGGTATGATGACAACTGAAAAATGAAAATAAATAAATAAATACATAGACGTGGGTTTTCTCCGGGTATTCCAGTTTCCTCCCACATTCCAAAAAACATGCGTGGCAGGATAATGGAACACTCTAAATTGTCCCTCCGCGTGAGTCTGAGCGCAGATGGATGTTTGTCGATGTACGCCCTGCGACTGGCTGGCAACCGGTTCAGGGTGTCCCCCGCCTACTGCCCGAAGACAGCTGGGATAGGCTCCAGCGTGCACCGCGACCCTGGTGCACATGATCTGTTTGAGGAGGAGCTGAAAGCTTGGGCGTCGGGTTTCTTCTCCGCAGGCGGGAAAGGTGGGAGGCAACGAGCATGCTGGGTAATGAAGTGACAGGTCACTCGGTAAATACGCCCGGGTCACCTTGCGCGACGGCGGCGGCGCTTTTGCTGGCAGTGGCTATCGCATTACAGTGAAAATGGAAACGTCAATAAAATTAATCTGCCAGCCCTTTTGGCCAACGTGTAGGTCCCGCCACATGAGGCCTTGACCTCTCACAGCGGGAGAGGGATATACTCGGAAACACTAAAGGCAAAAAAAAAAAAAACAGTTGTGGAGACAAACACTCACATACAGCAAGCAAATAAACCAAAATGTGTTGTTACATTATTCGACGGGCAGGGTGTTTAAAATTCACAGCGTCGTGTTGTTGACTTCCGCGTGGAGTCGTGTTTCTCAGGAAGCCCCCCCCCCCCCCACCCCGACCCTTCGCAGTCGGTGTGGAGCGGAGTTTATTGTTTTAGGCTTTCCTGAACAAGGATTCGTACTTAGCGCGGGATTTACGGCGCTGGGCCGGCTAATGAATGTCCATTGTACAACGACAACACCCCATATGTCCCTCAGAGGGGCTGTTGCTTCTTTGACTTCACACGCCGAGTGCTAAGTCGGCACTTCTCTGTTTCCCCCCTTTTTGGTGTGGCTCGGCACTAATGATGTGGAAGGAAAACAAGGACAGAAAGGACTGAAAGAGGAAAGGGGGAGTCGTTAGAATTCGGATCCCCATGCTGCCGTCCTTGTATTCTTCATTTATTTTGCATTTTGATTACACCGGGAGTCTGCCCCCTTCCCTTTTTTTTTTTTTTTTTTTTTAAAGGTTATTAGTTCAAATATTTATGCGAGATTAGCGCTCATATAGGTGCTCTTGATTGACGCCGCTCCAAAAACGTGCCGACATGCCGGTTTCGAATTTGGGGAATGTCCGGGTCCTTCGCTGCCTTGGTGGAGGACTTTTTCAGATTCATAATTTAGATGCCCTCAAGGAAGGCTTTCAAGGCATCTAAGCCCGGGGGCAAGAAAAATAACCACCAGTGTTAAAAGTAAATCATTTTTTGCTAATGCACAATTAATGTGGGGAAGGAGGAACAAGAAGAGGAAAAAGGGGTGCAGAAATGAAACTTTTTTTTTTTTTTTTAAGCGAAGAAGTCATGTTTTCGTCTTGGCGTCAAACACGCTAGCGGACATTAATAAAGGCGTATGCTAGCCATCTATGCTAATTGTGAGGAGGAGGAGGAAAAGGTGGCGTGTGTGTGTGTGGGGTGGGGGGCAATTTAGAGTGTTCCGTTAACCTGCCACGCATGTTTTTGGAATGTGGGAGGAAACCGGCGTACCCGGAGAAAACCCACGCAGTCACGGGGGAGAACATGCAAACTCCACACTGGCGCTGGAATCGAACCCTGCGCCTCTGCACAGTGAGGCCAACGTGCTAACCAGTCGTCCACCATGCCGCCACCCTAACCCTTATGAACTTGAGTTTCGTACACATCCGCCGTGCCCTTCCTTACGTCAAGCTTGCAAACGTAATTGAATTAATGACTCGTACTGTATGTCAAAGTTCCTTGATTCAACCCCACCCCACCCCAAACCTCCTTCTGTAGATCTGGTCTCCAACTGTAACACTCCAGTTCTTGACCCCCCCACCAGCCTCTTGTACATGCTCTGGAGTATAGAACAACAGCGCTAGGTCTCAATGTAAACCCCTCACTCAGCACAGGCCTTTGTCTAAGGCCGTCTAAAAGCGGAAAATTCACCGTGTTGCCTTTAACCTCACTCTTAGCTATCAGCTGTGGTATTTGTCAGTTTATCCATCCTTCACGAGACGCGCTCTGGTATGCCCGTGCGGCATTTTATGTCTCACGCAGGCTTTATTTTCCGCCCAGGAGATGGTTTAGACAACAGCGTGGCATCGCCCGGCACAGGCGACGACGACGACCCGGACAAAGATAAGAAGAGGCAGAAGAAACGCGGCATTTTTCCCAAGGTGGCCACCAACATCATGAGGGCGTGGCTATTTCAGCATCTCACAGTGAGTTGTTGTTTTTTTTTTTTTTCATAACTGTTATTATTATAATTTGGAGTGCAAACGCAGCTGTCACACAGTTGTCACTGTGAGAGAGCGAGAGAGGGAGAGAGATCGCGAGGGCTCACCTGTCAGCCACCTGTCACAGAGGAGCACGCTGACCGGGTCAAACTAATCACTTTGGACTGTTTACCGTGCTCGGCACACTCCCGGCAAACAATGGGACGAACGAGCGCAGGACGGTTAATCCAATGTTGGGATGCGCAATGTTTGTTGGGCAACGCTGGGTCGGCCGGGAGTGGAGAATCGTTACTTCCTGGGGAACATGAAGGACATCCGTGTCCGCTGTTCGTGAATGCTGGTCTGCTTGCGCGGGAGGTGGAGATGGCGCTCTGGATATGATTTATTCCCCCAAAAATGTTTTCACAGCAGTTTTCCTTCAAATAATCTGCTCCAGCGTCAAACTGTCACCATCATGAAATCTGTTTTGGGGCAATGTTTTGTCATGTAACTTTTCAGTCTTGTATACTGTTATACAAGTGTAAAAAAAAACCCCAAAACATGACTAAACCAACACAAATAAATAATTAAATCCACCCAAATATTTTAAGGTGTAAAAATAAGTTAGCCTGTATAGCTGGAGCAATACTGTAGTCAAAACCATTGGTTCACAGTACCACCTTAAATAATACTTCGATGAACCACCATAATGACATTCAAGCATTAAATTACAGCTGCGTAGTAGGCCCAGGTGTTCATCAAAAAAAGAAGCGAAAAGTGTATGTCATATTATTTGAAGCCACTGTAAATAACACGCACAGTTTCAACATTAATATTCCGCTTAAATACAGGAATTAAAACTTGCTGCACATATATGATGAAATCAAAGAAATTGGACATTCATTCACGCTTTAAAAAATAACATTCGAAAAGATTAAATACAAATGTCTCTGTATTTACAAACTGTTTTGTTTGAGAAATAAGTCAAAACACATTCCAGCGTAAACAGAATTTTACATTCGATCTCGCTCCCCCCTTTGATTTGAGTTGAACTGGGAAGCTATGTGCCCGATTTTTTTTTTTTTCCGAAACATCCACTTTCCCCTTCGTTGCTGTACTCTCTGATGCGACATGTCTTGTTGAAATGAGGCACTGCCATGTGTCAGTCCATTTGTAAGCACAGAGGAGAACCCCCACGCCCCCCAACCCCCCCACTCCCCTCCCTTGTACCCTCGCTGATGTCCGTACATTATCCGAACATCAAATCGTATTGATTTTGCCACACGGCTCCGATTTCAGCAGCAGCATGTGACACACGAGCTGGACGCAGCGCTAAAAGCCAGCCAACTTTATCCTGATCTTCAACCAAAAGGTGACCCCCACCACCACCACCACCACCACCACCACCTGACCCTGGCGACATGCCCCGCCCCCCCTTCGTCCCCTCCACCGAAACATAATGAGTGACCAGCAAATACAACCTAATTGAAAGGGCTGTAAATCCATTACATTTTGGTCAGGGGGGATAATCAGGAGTGCTTTAATCACTTTTATCTTTTCAGGAGCAGTGAAGCTGCAACTGCAAAGCCCCCCACCCCGAAGCCGTGCAGGCAGGCCCGCTTATTGCTTATTATTCTCATCATTATCAAAATGACTTCAGCAGCTGTTCACAGCTCACTCACTCGCTCGCTGCCCGGACTGCACGGAAATGTGACCATCAAGTTGAGGATGTTGATTTGAGAGATCAAAAGTGACTCCCTTTGAGAAACTGTCATGCGCGCGGAAGAATGTGCTAACCCGAAGTCATTTCAACTCCGTTTGGGGATTCCAATTTTTAAACACTCACCCTCGTCAGGTTGAAATATTTTTGTTAATTTTTAAAGTAGCGTTTTTAAGTCAAGTGCAAAATAAATAAATAAACAAAATCGCCACGAAGCCGTTTAGTTTTTGCCATGGAAAACATTTTCACGCTATCGCTCCGCAATTCAGTCCTACCTAGTTCTCAGCGACTATATTCAAACCGATATAATGTATTTACACTACAAACACATCTCTCAATTCACTTTATGGAGTCTTGAAGTAAAAAAAAAAAAAGGACGCTTTAAATATCAGATTTATTTGTGTTGTAATTGGAATGAGGCCTCATGCAAATAAGCGCTGGTCCAAATCAGAACGGCACACACAGAGCTTTTGGAAGTCTTTCGAATGCTTTCAAGGAAAGAAGGGAGCCACTCAATGGACAGTTTTTAGGGCGTCGCTTCATTCAGTGTTTTCAAGCATCCCGACCCCTCCCCTCTCTCTTTTTTTTTTTTTTTTTTTGCCAGCTTGTAGATGTTCTCTCCAATCTTCATTTGTTTCCTTTGTGTAAAGCGCAGGCTCGTCTTGTACAAATAATAATCCCTCCCTTTTAACCTGCCTTTATTTCTTCAGTGAGGAAGAGGACTAATTGAATTATCCCCCTTCTCTCCTCTCACCATCCAATTCTCCCACCCATAAACTCTCCCACACACACACATGCGCGCACATTCGCATCCCGCCCGCCCGTCCGCCTTTCTTTTAATTTGTTAAGCAAATGTATTTTGCCGTTGCTGGATGCATTTGGGGTTGAATTCTGGGGGACTTTGGCCCCTGAATGGCCCATAGTGGCATTCTTCTGTCATGGGCTCATTCATTAAGTGAGGGGTGAGGAGTGAAAAGGAGCCGCCTGGTCTTCCATGAGCCACGGGGGTCTCTCTACATATGTTCTCAACATCCAGCCATTGTCGCGTTTGTCTCAAAAGCTCCAAAAGGACAGAGCAGCTAACCCCCTCCCCGCCCCCTCTGCTACTCTACCCGACGATATCACCTCACACCAACAGCCCCCCCACCCCCCACAACCATCCCGCACCAACACACACTCCACTCTCAACTGTTGGCTTTTGGATTCAGTATGACAAAAATGCCCTCAGTGCTCCCATCTTTCAATCATATTTGTCCTAAGTCTCTTTACTGCACCGTTTTTTTTTTGTGTGTGGGGGGGGGGGGTTGCTTCCCCTAAATTAGGTCATGGGGCGTTGTTGATTGAGTTAATTTGCTGTTGAAAAGAAGCTCCAACATGTCAGCAGCTACAAGATGTTGAGCGACAGCATATCGCTATCTAGTATCACTCTGGAACGGAAGCAGAGGTTTTCAGAACATTCAGTGAACTTCTCAAATTTCACTTTTTTTTTCGTGTGGTGTAAAAACAAATTCACCGGTATGTTTATCCATCCATCCATCCATCCATCCATCCATCCATTTTCTGTTCCGCTTTATCCTCAGATGGGTCGCGGGGCGTGCTGGAGCCTATCCCAGCCGTCTTCGGGCAGTAGGCGGGGGACACCCTGAACCGGTTGCCAGCCAATCGCAGGGCACACAGAGATGAACAACCATACACGCACACACTCACACATAGGGACAATTTTGAGTGTTCAATCAGCCTGCCATGCATGTTTTTGGAATGTGGGAGGAAACCGGAGTACCCGGAGAAAACCCACGCGGGCACGGGGAGAACATGTAAACTCCACACAGGGAAGGCCGAAGCCGGGATTAAACCCACGACCTCTGCACTGTGAGGTTGACCACTCGAACACCGGGCCGCCCCCAGTGTGTTTAATAAATAAAATTAACTAGAATGCTTCAACAACGATGAAAAATGAAACTATAGTTTATGTTTATAAAAATCAACACTTTTTCTCTATTAGACTACAATTCAACTTTCCATCTACTGGAGATCCGGGGACATTTCCGCTAAGTCAGCCCGGTTATAGATGACAATTGTTGCATTCGGTTGTAGTTATTTCATTCGTTTTCGTGAACTATCCTACCCTTGGCTGGTACGTATGGTGAAGGTGTGTTGAACATTGCAAGTGAAATAGTCCGGAACATTCTCTCATCCCATTCATGAAAGTTTTTTTGAAACACAGATGAAGGTCCTTGAGTTCATTTCACAACGCCAACCGACACATTCGCGGGACACATTCCGGTGCGTTGCTTGGTTGCCAACAAGTACACGAATGATACAATGGCCGAGAGCAATTTAGATGGACTTGTTGCTCTTTTCTGTATGTCATATTCCCCAGTGCTCCGACTTTGTTACTCGGGCTTGCTATTGCCATTTTGCCTGCACACCACATGATGGAAACTCAAGCCAGGTTGGGATTTACTGTTCCAAGCTGAACTAAACCCCGCCGCTTGGTGGTCGCGTATTCAATTACCTTCGCTACTGTCAGTCCTCCCTCCCGAAACGCAACCTGTTGCATCATAACCTGAAGTCCATATGTTCGTCCGGGGCCGAGCACGCAAGCTGGCAACCTTAAATGCCCCCCCTCCCTCGTATATGGAGTTGGCACGGGGCCGCACCGGCAGCTCAGCTGGTGTTAGCGGGGTCCTAGCATCACTCCGCTCCCTCTCGCTCTTTAATACCCCACTGGCCTCCCTCCCGTCCGTCCCCATGAGGTTCTGGATGTCTTCCAGCCACATTAGAAGAAGGGAAATCCCAGACTGTTGGTATAAGCTTTTCAATACTACAGGGAGATTATGTTATCAGGAAGGTAAACTTGGGCATTTGGGGGGGGGGGGGGGTACTACTGCGCCCTCGAATGCATGGATGACGACAAGGCAGTGATATAGCAGGACGGATGCTTCTGTTTTTTTTTTTTCCCAACCATTTTGAAAACTTTTTCAGCCATGCGCAGCCCCTTTGGACATCTGCTGAACGTGTCTACTGTCATTTTCAGTTTTAAAGCGTATTTTTAGGAAATGTAAGTGTTTACTAATTAGGCTTCTTAGTGTCGCTCATTCAAAAAAAAATAAAATAAAAAAATAAGGAGCTTCAGAATGTGCAAAAACTCCCCCATCCAAACTTTTAACCCGCACAAAACCCAATTTGAACTAAAAGTGGAAACAGGCGTTCAGAACATTCGGAGAAAGATTCTCCCAACCACACTTTTAAGAAGAAACTGGCTTCACCCCGGGGCAGTCACACAGCGCAGTTTTACACTAGGATCCAAGCATGTGTTAAGTATAGGGCTGCAAGTAATGAATATTTGATTCATTTGTTGATTATTTTGCCGATAAATCAACAGATCTGAAAAAAAAAAAATTCCATCCCTTTGTCCCAAACAGGACATTATTTTGACGGTCCAGAAAATGCCCAAACGCGAAGTGATTAAGTTTCAGTTACGTTGTTGATTATTTTGATAATTGACAAGTTGTCCATTAATCGATGAATTATTTGCACCTCTGATTAAGTCTCTTTGGAGAACAATTTGAGCTTGGCGCACCCCCTGTTGGGTGCAATCACTGTGGCAGAAGACATTGAGAGGGCTGAATAAAAGCAAGTACCGTTGCTCTAAAATGCCCAATGAGCCCCCTGGCTTTCCTTCTCCCTCACCCTCGGCTAGAATCCCCCCACCCACCCACCCACCGGCCCTCCTTCACCCCTGTAAAGACGAGGCTTGGCCTCACAATGAAAACAGGAAGCAGTCCGATGGACAGATAGCACTTTGGCCTTGTCTTTGGACTTTGCGTAAAGCCCACTAAACTCCAATCAAAATAAATAGTGACCGCACAGAGTGGTCAGGCAGAAGAGTAGCTCGCCCCTGCGCGGCATCAACCGTCTCAAGTTTTGTTGCCGGGTCACCCTTTGGCCCGGGTGTTTGGGGGAAATGCTGTTAAGCTGCTAAGCCAGGTGTATTGGTCCCTCGGGCTCGCCTGAAGGGGAAGCGATACATCCCTTTTTTCAAAGTGCTTGGACTGAGGCAAAGGAACGATGTCACTGGCGGATTGTAGTTGTATTATTATGGTGGAACGTTTGGGGGGGGGGACACAAAACAAGTCTTTATTCACATTTTTTAATAATTTTAGTGTTTATAAAGATTTGATCGTGTTTTATGGGGTTTTAGTTTGGGTTTAACCCTTTCAGGGACAGGGGTTACTACAGTGGACAGCTGATCATGTTATCTGGTTTCAGGGTGCATGAAACGGTGAAGTGATTCTGTTTGTGATTTCTCACAATTGTTCGGAAACGGATAAATATCAATCTGCAACACTTGAAGGTTTGCTGTTTTCGAAACGGGCTTCCCCGCATTTCGCAACAAAGAAGTAAGAGTTTACAGAACTGATGTACTTTGTATTGGTTACCCGAGATATTAGTGAAAACAACTCAGCGGATTATTTTGGAGCAAACAGCTGGCTCGCTTTGTTGTGCTAACCAACATTGTTTGGTTAATTGTCGATATATAATTATTTGAAAGTTGCTCCAACTTAAATGACTGTTTTAATTAAAGCAAAAAAATTGAACCACTACAAAACATGTAACCTTCCAGAACTTTTGACTAAAAAAAAAAAAAAAATGAGTGTATCATCAAGTATATAAAAAAAATAAATAAAAGTATACAGTACTGTTCTTGTGTCCTCGGTCAGAGCCATGTGATTAACCCTAGTGAGGACACATCCCACTCTGCGAGGAGATGAGTGCATTGTGCTGCAAACATCATTAGATACACCAGTGACAATGCTTCTGCCCACTCCTCCTCCTCCCCTTCCCCATCCCCAGCCCAACGTAGAATTAGTCTCCATGACAACAGGGTGTCATCGCCAGGTCGAGCCCTCCTATGGGAGCTGCTCTCTCAACCGCCCTTTTATAGATGCACATAAAAGAGACAGCCCGGGTCATTCACAAGACATGGGCGCAGGCCAGTCCAGGCCAGGCCAGGCCAGGCCCTGGCAACGGATGTTTGTCCCATATGATAAACAAGTGTACGCGTCGGCGCAAAAAGCTTGTTTGCCGAGGTCTTCGTTTGTATTGTCACTTTTGTTTGAGCTCTTGTCGTCCTTTTAATCTGGACGGGCTCGATGAGTAGAAAAAGGCCAACAGGCCAAAGTACCACGGCAACAGTATATAATATAGATGTTTCTAAAAAAAAATAAAAATACAATTGTGATGTTAAAAAAAAAAAACGAAAAGAGGTTGCCTTCATTTTAGAAGAATTTATCTGCTTGTGCCTTTCAGACAGAACTCTGTGACCGAAGTGCAGTTTCCGACAGCTGCTGCAAGCTTCACGCATTCAGATAATTGTACGTGGAGCAACAATAGCTTACAATGCAAACGGACAGTGAATTAAAATATTTGAAGGAAAACATTTTGGATTATGACCAACACCACCACTAAAAATACAATCCAGGTGAGAGAGAGAAAAAAACACCCATAACTTTTTTCAAAATTGTTCCGACCTTGTCGGAACAATTTTCACAGGCCCTGCGACTTCCCATTGACACAGTTTGTGGACGAACTGAATGGCGATTGGATCCCACACACACATAGACACAAACAAAATCCGTAACAAAAATATTCATTGACTGAAAAAAGCGCACAGACAGAGTAGAAACAGAAATCGCTGGTCACAAGGATCCAGGAAAAACGAAAAGCGATTGTGAAAATAGTAACACCGAGAATATTAACGAAATGACAAGAGTCCAATTACACGAAAACAAAACGAGAGCGAGAGCAAAGACAAAATAAAATCAATACTTACAAATGAGGGACGAAGGAGCAAAAATGACAAAATCGAGAGTTCTAGAAAGCAACACTTGACCTTGAGCAGCAAACAAGGTCAATAATCCGATGGAGACTTGGCAGTTGGGCAGGATTAAATACATGGCTAGCTGATGAACACTGGCAACAGGTGTGCATGCTGGAGGGCAGGCCCCCCTCTGCCACCTGCTGGAGACACAAGAACAGAATCATGACACCCGTATTCAGATCATGAGATGCGTGGTATCATCAGCGCAACAGCAACACTTGCTTTCGATGCAACACAAACACTCAGAGAGAGATTCTTCCGTTTGTAATTTTGACGTGGGCAAATTTGCGATTTGACTTCAACCCCTTAACCCCAACCCACATCGACACCTTACATTGGTGACTCCAAACCTTTATAGCCCAGGCACGTATTTTAACTCCCAAAAATCCCACGGGCACCCCACCAAACAAAAAGGTCCCAAAAATTGGCTACCTATCAATTATAGACTTTGAGAATGTATTGACTTTTCTGTCTTTCAGTGGCATAGATAAATCAACAATGGTACATTATTTGTTATGGATCAATCATTTTGTGACCAATTAAGTGAAATTCGATAATTTTCACTTTAAGAGTTTTCCCGGCACACTATTGTGCCCCGGGAACTTACACACACGGCAGCAAGCCAGGAAAAAGCTGGCCGGACCGCCAGTGTCAAAGCAGCTATTGGACTGCTTGCTGACCATCACACAAAAGTTTTTCAAATAAATCCAACTTTTTGCTCTTGATCTTCAACCCTGATGACTGAGTTTGAACTGAGCTGATTGACAGCCAAAAAGCTGCATGAGGCCCCCAAGCCTGTGTTGGCCACCCTTCTTTTCTCATCCAAGCAGCGTATAACTGGTCGCGACACATCTGCAAACACTTTGAACAGCTCTTCCGTCTTGAGAAGAGAAAAAAAACAAAAAAAGAGAGATCTGATGCATTGGCTTCTGCTGTCCTCATGGTAAGGTCTCAAGGAGTATTTGACGTTTTCAAGACAGAGATTTTCAAGCCCGGACAAAGGAGAAGCAGGGAGAAGGTTTTAGGGGCTTGAAAATGGCGTCAAGACAGGGGAGGGACGCTCCTAAAGGTCACAAAGGTGCAGGCCTGGAGGAGGCCCACACACTAATCCGTCATGTGCTTGTTTGCCTCGCAGCCCAAAAGTCACCTCTCCAGTCACCCATGGCAACCCGGGTAACCGTTTTGCTTCCACGGGCCCCGAAATGGGCGACTATTAATGGTGAAAAAGAAAGAAAGAAAAAAAAAAAGAAAGTCATCACGTTACTTTCGTGACAATACCCACAATGCTTTGTGTGAGTTTGTTTGCCCAACAGACATTAGGCACAATTGGACAAGCCAG
>NW_017805379.1:482667-491029 GCF_001891065.2 Hippocampus comes
TTTGATAAAGATGGCGTGGAGGAGGTGCCTTCGCTATTGTCTGGTGGCTTCTCAATGGCCACCATCTGCTCTTTGAAACCGACGGCGAGCATCGTACTCGATTACCCTTAAAACGTCTTCACTTATTTATACATAGATGAGAACGGCAAAGACCGAGTGAAAGTTTCGAGCGGGATCCGGTGACGTCGCATTTTCGCAGGCTGTATAATTATATTGCGGGCCACATCAACTCCGGCGTCACACCGAGCCCGGCCAGAGCTTAGGAGTGATTTCTTTGCTTGTACTTGTAATAAGCTTGAGTGCGTTTCATTCGCCGCCGTTGGACCTTTATACTTTGCCCCCTAATCCAGATCTGTCAAAGTTCCACTTCAAAGCCACCTAAGATCACGCACAATTCGCTGACATATAAAGTATGACGCTTGCGTGCGCCTCTGTAAAGCAGCATGTACCGCACTTTATTTTTTTCATCTAGATGAGCCCCATATGTTTTGTGTATGGGGAAATGCAACCAAATCTCCCCCCATTTATTCCCCATCTCCCCTCCCTGACTGGCCCTTTAGGTTTATTTTCAATCCTGCCGTTGCAGCCCTAATGAAGAAACAAAAACGAGTGCTTCGACACAATCCGGTTTTCTACAAGCGGAAAAGTGGAGTAAGAGTTTGGACTTTGACAATCTTCACCCAGAACTCCAATGCTGTGGGGATTTACGCTCCGCTGAGAATAAAGCCACGTTTCCACCGAGCGGTCAAGTTTGGTTCACCACCATGCGCTTTGTAACAGGAAACACGAGTCTCTGGTTTTTCGTTTCCGTGGCTGGTTTGCGTAGGCAGATTGGCAATAGCGGCATCTGCACATTTAACCCACCGTTAAAGCCCACAACAGAGACGGGGAAATACAGTGGGTCCTCGGTTTTACGACGGTCCTGGCATACCGCATTTTGAGGTTACGAACGACACTTGGCAGACGAGAAAGTACTCGCTTGTGGCGCTGAACGATTTCGAAAAACAATCCCGCTTCCCTCAATATTGTGATTGCGATTGAATATGCGATTATTTCGGGAGGGTCAATCGTAACAAAAAATGGTACAGTGCAGATGATCCAGTTTTTTGATCGTATTATACCTTCTGATTTATGTCACATCGTATACCACTGAACACTTACATCAACACAACACCCCCTAAAAAAAAATAAAAATACACACAAACGCTAATTTAACCCTTTTGGGTTAATTTTGGTGCATGAAAGGGTTAAAATGTGGGGGAAAAAAAGATGCTAATTTATTATGCTGGCAATTTGTATGCAGCCAGTAGCAGATGGCAGCATGGTGAGAAGTTGCAACGAAAGCCGGACCTGAGAGCTGTGAGGCAGATGTGTTAACCACGAGTCCACCGCGCTGCTTCAGAACCATTGATTGAGCCTTCATTTTCCCCATCGTCAGATATCCAGCCTGAATGGAATTAGCGCTGCAAACCACTTTGTGGAAACGGGGGGCTGCATTCCCAGCCACTGTCGATGTAGTCATAACACAGATCCAAAATGTGGTCGCCTTAAGTCTGTGTAAAAGCAGAGTGAATGATGTCATCTGTAATTACAGACCACGTAAGGTAGCCTGTGATAGTGTACATGCCCCCGGTTAGGTGGGGGTCTTATTTAGATGGCCATGGCTGATTTCGGGAATCGCAGGGGTGTTTTTTTTTTTTTTTTTTTTTTTTTTTTTTTTTTTTTTTAAGTCTATCCCAACTCCTTCATGCTTCTGGCCAGTCGTCAAACCCTTGTGACGGACGGATGCATTCGCCACCACGGGTTTTGACTAATTTATCCGACCTTTTGCATTTGCGTCCCACATCCCACCCCCCCCCCCCCCCCCCCCCCAGTTGGAGGTGGCTGCTGCTGCTGCTGCATGCTGGCGACCAATGGGGATTGTGCTGCAGGCCTCAATTCCGCTTTTGATATGCATCTCACACCCAGAGAAGAAGATCATGCATACGGAAGAAGTGTAAGGGTGGAAGCAGGCTTAAAAAAAAAAAAAAGCAAGGGAAAAGAAAAGGTTGAGGGTTGGGGAGGCGGTGAGTCCAAATCAAAAACAGACCTCGTGTTTCACTGTTTGGTTTGTCATGGGACTCTGACTGCACCAAATCCCAAAACTGCCATTCCCTGTGATTTTTCTAACCCCCCCCCCTTACTCTGCCCCCACACCCACACCTCCTCTCTGATACACACTTTTGTTTTGCCCCACCGCTCCGTCCAGAGGCGCGCGCTGAGGATTCTTGCACAGTGGTCTGAGCGCACCGACCCGCTTTTATGATCCCAGTTGCTCATCAAAGACTGAGGCTGAGCGGGTCAATTTGTTGCTCCTTTAGCCGCCAACCTCCGTGGACCCTGTCTGCAACCAAACATTTACCCAGAATGCCCTGCTGCTCAGGCCTGTTTGGGGGAGACAGTGAAGCGAATGCCTAGTTGGTTATGAGCTCATTTGTACACACCCTGACTTTGTAAATACGAGACAAGCGAGCCTCCTTTAACAACACGATCGCTCAAAATTGCATTCTGTTTGCGTTTTCGCGCAGAACCTAGCGAAGGGATATTTTTGGAGAACTGTGTCCAGTTTTACCCAAAGAAAATGAATTCTTAGGGTAATTTAAGAGGGCTGAACGATTTTGATTAAAAAATAGTCTAATTTTCAGCTTGTTTTTTTGTTGTACTCGAAATTGCGATTTCGACAGTGGACAGCTTACCGTGAAAGGGTTAACGAGCGATTTTTTTTTTTTTTTCACGGCCCTCTTTCCATCTATGTTGTAAACAAACACAAGCAATAAATTCAGCTGTATTACAAGAAACAAAATCATATTTATGATACATAAGTGTTTGGGTTTTATGGCTTCAGCTTATGCGAAAAAAGGGTTAAACGAGCGTTTTTTTTTTTTTTTCACGGCCCTCTTTCCATCTATGTTGTAAACAAACACAAGCAATAAATTCAGCTGTATTACAAGAAACAAAATCATATTTATGATACATAAGTGTTTGGGTTTTATGGCTTCAGCTTATGCGAAAAAAAAATAAAACAAAGCCTACCAACAAATTGCATCCCACAACATTATGATGCCGTTTTGAATCTGAGATATTGTTCAGCCTTATTATAACGTGCCTGTCAGACCACAGCATGGCTTTTAACACAACGGGGCGGGAGAAATCTGTCCAATAAATGTCACACCGTGGTCCGGTTATTGTCTCTTACACATTCACTTCTTTGAGGAATCTGGAGATTTGTGGGTCCCCCGTTGACACGATACAGTCGTCTGCAGACAGACGACGGCTTTTTGGGGAGTTTGGTGTCTCGGAACTCGGATGCTATTGTTCACAAGCCTCTTTTTTAGACTGTAGGATTGAAGTCAACGTGCGATTGTCAACTTCGGCGGTCGTGCGGAGGTTCAGGATGGCGGCTGTTTGAAAAGGGAATAGCGGAAAGCCGGAGCATTAGTTTAACACCACCTCAGTCCCATCCTTCCTCTTTTTACGACCAATATTTCATACGTCACATCAGACATCGAAGCTGACATCGCCACATGTTTAATAATCAGATTGCGGGAAGCCACGTCGCTCTGTGAAAGTGCGCGTGTGCTCATTGCGGTGTCCTGCTTTGCTGGTTTCATTGTGTTAAAAAAGAAAAAAAAAACAACAACAAAAAAACCAGGTGAATACATCTGTTAGGTCTCTGATGTGCCAATTTTTGCAGATCTCTTTGTGAAAGAGGCTCTTCACGGCTGCCCCGTTATTAGTATCATAGACGGCAACCCCTGAATGTTCAAAAGCTGTACCACATGCTGATACAGAGGGAAAAAAAAAAAGAACTCCCAACGTCAGAAGCAGTGGAAAATCAAAGAAAGAAAGAAAAGAATCAAATATATAAATCCAAATGTAGGCCTTGGCTGCAGATGTGAATCCGTCTGACTATTGATCGCTGGTTCCGCGGATCCCCAAGGCTGCGGCGTCTGACACACAAAGCACCCCGCTAAAGCCCGTGAAGCAGCCTGTACGCGTATTTAGATGACGACAACGGCCTCCCAACCCAGAGCATCGCCTACCCGCTAATACCTGTCTTCCCTTCGCTTTTTCCGAGAGGGATGCAGAAAATGAAAATGCGTAATTAGCTCTGCGTCTCCAAATGGAAGCCCCCCCCCTCCTCTCCCCCCCCCTCTCATTATGTTCATTACGGAAACCAGTGGGCAATTACAAGTTCAAAGGGGGTTTTAAGGGCACCCGCAACCCAACGAACGAAGCGCCGTTCGTCTGTCAGAGCGTCGCCGACGATGTCAATGTTGAGTCATCGGCCCAAATGTGAGTCATCCCAAGGCGTCGTCGGGTTCTCGGGCGTCAGTCCTCCTCTTAGGCGCTCTTATGCTTTGTTTTCACTCGACAACAACAAACACCGGTGACATCTTTACCAAACTCATCCTCTTATAGATGTCCTGTTTGCACTTGTTGTCGAGCTGCGCGACACGTGACGGTGTACATTTCACGTTTGTCTCCGGTGTTGTGTCTCGGTTACCTCTCGGGCCGGGTCAAAGCGGGCTAATCCGGTCTTCAGGTCGCTGTTTAGCACACCGGGAGAAAAGCGATAAAGAGATCCAGTTACAGGGCTCGGCCTAGCAAAGGGGGTCACCTCGACCTGGAATGAACGCGCATGTCCTAGCTCACGCATACATGCACACGAGTGGACACACAAGACATTAATCGGGCCTTGCTTATCTGGGCCCAGCTGCCTCTGGTTTCATCCGCTTTGTTATCTCAGGACTGTTCGACAATTCTTTTCGCTTGTCTCCGTGTGCTTCAAATCGGTCCGCTTCATGTTAGGATGCGCTGATATGATCGCAACGGCGAGCCGCTCCGGCGGCCATGCGTTGCACCTTCATTGTACAGCGTACAAGGGGAACACAGCTGCTGAACTTTCGGGGCGCTCATGCTGGCACCGGAATGTCAGGCATATAGTCCAATACTTGTTTGAGGCTGGACTTTTAGGTCATGAAAGGTCGCGGCAAAGACTCATAAGGTAGTCAATATTATACGTTGACCATATTAAAGTGACACATCCTATTACGGCGAGCTCATAAGTTAGACTTTTACAACTTTATAAACCACCTTTTGTCCTTTAAAGGCCACTGTACGTGGGGGGGGGGGGGCTAAGAAGCTAAGCTAATATCCCGTCGGGAACTAGTGTGCGCTTTCTTAACTGATGAGACAAACTCTTTTACTCTATTACTGTGCACATTTTTGTTATTTTAATCCTTTCATGCACCAATACTGATAATCTGTAGCCTGATAACATGATGAATTGTCCACTGTAGTCATATCATTCACAATAATATTGATAATTTTTTTTTTTGTTTTGTAAAAGTATTTCGATCCATGCATCATACCTAAATATTTCTTCCATTTACTTTGCATCATAATGCTGTGAAAAACATTTTTTTCTCTTTCGTTAAGAATAATGTCTACGCTATACATGTTCCACTACCACCATTTCACCAGTAAAGATTTTCATATATGCTCTGCCCCCCCCCCAAAAAAAATCCCCCAAAATAAAATAAGTAGTTGAAAAATAACTACAAGTGTTGTAGAAAATAATAATAAAATGCATTATACTTGCTTGAGCAGCCCTAAAATGGTTCTAAATTATCGCTGGTGATATGGACCGGAGCCCCCTCATGTGTAACTCTGTCTGTGAGAAAGTCATTTTTCACCAACGGGACGCCATCCATCACGATGGCCAAGCGCTGGCTGTTTCATTAAGTAGCCCATCCAAGGCAGACAGATGTGTTCACCAGACAGCCGTGTTTGCCTATGCAAGAACGCGTATTAACCCGCAATCCTTTGGGGGAGATTAATAGGCTGCGAGCCTCTTTCCATTGATTATCTTCATGCTATCCCCACCGCCTCCACTTCCTCGTGCCCGATATTAAAAACTAATGACGCCTATTGAAAGCAAAGGGGACGGCGAGCCTCTTCACGGATCATTTTCGGTTTATTTGGACTCAAAGGGAGAGGGATCTCTTCAAGGCGCAGTTTGAGTGGATTTAAGAAAACAAATGTAGCGAGAGAGCAGACAGTGGGACTGTGTAAAACGGCCGCGCCGCTGAGAAAATGACAACGAGCGCATGGGGAGAAGCCACCAGACGGGGCACATGTTAGCAATTGGGCAGCGTAGCAAAAGCATTCCAAGTGTTAGAACCTCCTAATTGCTATAATGGAGGTGGTAAGCGCTGACAGTAATGGAGTCGTGGGGATCCATCCCCGGCAACCTGAATTAGGGGCCGCTCGGTGGATGCACTTTGGGATGGGATTTTTTTTTTTTTTTTTTGTGTGTGTGTGTGTGTGTGAGAGAGAGAGAGAGAGAGAGTGTGTGTGTGTGTCACCCAATCTGAAAGTAGGAGACTAGGGTGTGCTGAGTGACGCCGATGTTTTTTGGGGGGGAGGTTCCCGAGATAGCCGGCTCAGAAAAGTCTCGGGGAGGCCTGGCCAGCAAAGAGTTAAAAGGATCCATGTGATGGCCTCACCTCTGCACCGGGCCTGGTGAAAGGCGGCAGGGTGCTGTCGGGGAAAATGACTTCCTGAGACATTACCATCAATCACCAGACAGGTCAGGCCCCCCGATCCTTCCATCAGGATGGAAAGTAAAGGGGGGGGGGGACCGGGGTGGGGGTGGATTAGACTTCAGGGGAAGACTAGGTTGAGGCTTGTTGAGGAAACGGCTATCAACAGTCTCTTTCTTTCACCGTCTTGCCTGTTTTATGTCCTTCTCTACCTCTTGCATCTTTTCCGATTTTTTAATTTTTTTTCCGAGGCATTCCGGAATGGTCACGCGCCCTCCCCTCCGCTGGATTGCATCATTAATTATTGCGCAGGAAACGGGCCCAGAAGCAAATCTTAGAGCAAGGGAAGAACATAAAGGGGGGAGAAAGGGGGTTTCAAAATTGGGAGATGGGCGACAGCTGTCCGACACCCACAGATGGTCTTCCTCCGACCATGTTTTTCTGTTCATCGTAGCTTTTTTTTTTTTTTCTGTAAATGAAGGATGGGATGAGGGGAGCGAGTTGTTGAAAAGAACACAGACACTTGTCAACAGCCTCCCAAGCCGGGAAGCCATCACGCTATCGCTTTAGGCCTGGAGGTCAATGACCTTCTTGTTCAACCCAGATAGAGAGAAAAACCAAAAATTCATATTTTTTGTTTTGGTTTGTTCGCAAAAAGTGCGGAAGGGGTGAATATGGCTTTATTTTTCCGTACAACATCAAACCTTAACTCCATATCAAACTATATGCTTCTTTCTTCATTCATGGTCCAACTAACTACATTTTCAATGTATTGTTTTTTTTTTGTTTTTTTTTGCACAATACTAAATGTAGTTTTCTTACTATCTGTTCCTACGTTGTTTGTTTTTTTGTTCTAATCAGCATTTTTCATATGTGCTTGCAGAACTTCACTTTACGGTCTGTTTTTGAGACTATTTTGTTTTTTAAAGGGTGTTTCTGTCGAAAAAAAAATATTGTTTTGTCAACGTTCACAACATACAGCCGTGGCAGAACACGACGCTTAAATGCTTTACTTTCTCCCGATGGGCAATGTGGAATCGAAAGAAGACGAGCAGGGAAATGGCAGGCGCGGTGGCCCCTCGGCGAAATGGCCCATTAGATTCGAGTAGTGAAAGTTCATCAGCTTTATTAACGCCAAGGTGTATAAATAAAGTATGAATTACCTGACTTTTATGGAGTGGAGTCGTCTTATGATCTAATGTTTTAGTGAGCTGCCATGAGCCCAAGGGCTGGCGTTGGAGGGGGTGGGAGTGAGGGGGGGGGGGGCAATGGGGTGCGCCAAGTGAAGTGTGCTGAGGTCTTCTGAGTCCATCCAGCGTGGCCGGACGCTTGCCCGATTGTCGCTAACACGCATAGCTGATCGGGTTAGCTTGTAGCGCGTGGGGACATTTGTCGCTCGCAGCCATAGGAGTAAAAAATAGCAGCCCTGACAAGAAGGTTAGCCTCATTGCTCTCCGCCACACAACATTTATGCATTTTAGAACACACACACACACACACACACACACACACACACACACACACACACACACATACACACACACACACACACACACACACACGCATGCATGCATGCGTCCCGCCATCCTGTAATAAGCGGTAAGCTGAGCTAGCTGATGGTCATCCTCCCGTGGGGCTGCTGGTTGGCTGCCAACTTCCTGCTTTGCTTTGTCAGTGGATAAAGCCCCTAACAAACGAAAGGGCTGTAGCGAGGCAGGCGGGCCAGCCGGGTCAAAGGTGGCCTTCGCCCTAACCCCCCACCCCCCCTCCTGCCC
>NW_017805379.1:491099-492547 GCF_001891065.2 Hippocampus comes
GAAGGCTCCTCGGGGCTTTTGTCAGGCCGCCCTCGGCTGTGTTGAGCAATGACAGGAGACAGCGTCTTGACGAGATGAAAGGAGGACTGGGAAGATGTTTGAGAGGCCCCCCCCCCCAAAAAAAAAAATCTGCAGCCACAACAGGTTGGGGCAGGGTGGCGCTGAGGAAAGGCTGGGCCGGCTTTGTTTTCATGCATGTTACTTGGAATCTCGCATGAATGCACTTTTGCTTCCCATCGACTTAATCAGTCATGCTTTTTACTGGAGCTCAAGTTGGACTGCTTTCATACTTCCAATGTACATATAGCCTTGAAGGATCTTCATTTTTATTTCGATTTGAAAGTATCTTTTGAATTTTATTGCAATAAGAACATATTGTTATATTCATCTCATTTATCTGATCGTGTATGTGTTTTTGGTCACAATAATCATACTGTATATTAACATTTATAATGTAACGTCCTTAAGAATTTGAAAAGCTCATATTAATTTTTTTTTTTGGGTCGTAAATAATCAATCCAATTCAAAAATACATTACAAAGGACTGCAGACACTGAAATTACATGAACATTTAAAAATAGCGGCAATAAAGCAAATGTTTTAATATTAATTGTCCGAGAATATACGAAATGTTCTGTGTAGAATTGTAGAAACGTGTTTATTAATAATACTGATCCAAAAAGTTTTTACTAAATTTTTTTAATCAGACATGCAAGTAAGACAATTTTTTCTTTGCGCCAATTCCAACTGCTGCACATCTGGTTTTCATAATAATAATACAAATAGACCAAGATCATGTGCAATTTAGTCATATATTTAGTAATATTTCTGAATCAAGGGTTAAGTTCAGCAACAGGTGGACATTTTTTCTGAAATGCTATAGCACACGGTCAAATCCGTATTGCGCAAGCCGAACACACCTCAAAAACCTGATGTGCAAGAAAAAAAAAATCACAAATCATCAAAAATAATGTCAGTAAGGGAAACATAAAGTCTTAAAATCTTCCGTTGACCAGTGTAATCTAAAAACAATATGACCATTTTTTTCTTGTTTTTGGTCTCCTGAAAAGTGAACATTTATTTGGAGGTACAAGAAGTCACAAATGGCAGGTGATTTACATCATTCTGCTAACTCGTCGTATTGACAAGATGAATGAAAAAAGGCGTCTCAAAGAACCAAGATGGCGATGACCTCGGACTTTTGCACAACATGGCGCATGCAATCCCAATCATTAGATCTCCCCCGATGACCACGTCAACGTACTGACTGACACGGACAAGCCACTGGAGGAGAGCACGGCAAATCTTTCTTTTCCAGCTCGCTCGCTCGGTTGAGAGGGAGGGAAAATTTGACACGGCTGACTTGAGCACATTTAGCATCATTAGCAAACAGGAAGTTTCCCCCGCAGCTGTTTGCGGCACGGAGGGGGAGCAAATGGGAGGGGGTG
>NW_017805379.1:492576-493113 GCF_001891065.2 Hippocampus comes
GACATTACAAATGTCTTATGATATCTCTCAAATTGGCGTGACATTCCACAGTTGGCCCCCGGGAGTGCGTGCGTGTGTGTGTGTGTGTGTTGGGGGTTCTTGTTTGTCCTCAGCAAGTGCTTGCGCTCTCGTCGTGTCCCGAGGCTCGCCGTTCGAGCGCCGCGGCCTTTCACTGGAGAGGCAGAAGAGGCGAGAGCAGAGAGGCTCGGCTTGTGTATCCCAATACTTCTGCTCATTAAGTTAATGCACAATGAAAGGGAGAGCCGTCAAGTGGAAACTCTCAGAAGCTTCTATTTGAGCAGCGCAAGCCCCCCCCCCCCCCCCCCCCCCCCCCCCCCGTTCGAGCGCCGCGGCCTTTCACTGGAGAGGCAGAAGAGGCGAGAGCAGAGAGGCTCGGCTTGTGTATCCCAATACTTCTGCTCATTAAGTTAATGCACAATGAAAGGGAGAGCCGTCAAGTGGAAACTCTCAGAAGCTTCTATTTGAGCAGCGCAAGCCCCCCCCCCCATCCCCCCCCCTTCCCTCCCCTTCCCCCCC
>NW_017805379.1:494938-501321 GCF_001891065.2 Hippocampus comes
CCCCATCCCCCCCACTTCCATCCACTTCCCCTCCTCATCCTCTTTTCTTCTTTCTCTCACAAATGAATCTGTTTCAATTCCAGCTGAAGATCAACCCCACTTTACTCAGAATTGGCAAGTCAAACAAGGCACACAATAGGGATTGGCCTTAAAAGGAGTTTCTGTGTGTTAATATGAAGTCCCAACAAGATTGTCTCCTTACAATAGATGAGCTGTAATGTAACATGATGCCAGGTGATTCAGTGTGTTCCCTTCTGAGCCGTTGAGAAAATCACTGCAGTTTCCTTTCTTTTACAATGTGTGCGTACGTCATTAAACGACGGTGCTGTTTATTCAGAAGCTTAGTTAGCTCGCTATTGCTCCCGATGACTTTATGACTGGCAACAGTGGCAAGTGCTTTACATGGGAGGCTTATGCTAGCGCTCGTCGGGTTGCACAGAGAGGCTCAGCAGGCTTTCGGTGACGGTGATTTTTTTTCCCTCAAAATCAACAAATTTGCTATCCTTAAACCTGACATGAAAAATACATCAAGTCGTTCCATAATACCTGTATTGACATGCTGCATATTAACAAAGGATACATAACATAAAGTCCCTTTACAATAAGGTTTTCTGCTAGCTTTCGGATCAATGAGAATTTGTTTTCAAACATTTTCTGTCCCATGTTTGGGGAATCTTGATTGATGTAACTTAAAATTTTCTTGAACTTCCCACATGATCAGCAATCAATTTTCACGGCACATGTGACTTTGCATTCAGCAGTATACAGTACGTTGCAGGTCCATCACAATCCGTCCTAGCAGCTACAGGAAGCTAAAATAGCAAATGCAGCATTCATAGAGAATCCACCTCAAAGTCTTTTGTTCGCCAAAAATTTACTGATACTGATTGAGAGGCTTCTGAAGCTAACATGAATTGGAACAAAAAGAGGAAGTAGATACCAGTTTTGGGGCTAAGCAAAAACAAGCTAAGAACTCTCAGAGCAATTCACGCTAGCTAGCTACTGCTGGCTACAATAATCAGCGAAATGGTGAAATGCACATTACCTGTTGTGAAAGCTTCTTTCTTTACATTCACTTTTATTATGATTTGAGACAACACCAAACTGTTTTCCCTCTTAAAAAAAATGGTTGTGGTTTTGGTGGTTCCCGAACGAATGACTGGTATAAAAATGTATTTTAATGGTGCCATTGCACTTATTTTTCGAGAATAACCCTTTGGTTTAGTCGAACATCTTTAACAGGAGTGGGGGGAGCGGGAACCCTTGTAGTTTGCTAACATGAGGTGAGGCGGAGAGTCAGAAGAGCGCCGGGTGCCCCTGAGCGGGCAGTTATCACAACAAAGCCGAGCAGGGGCCGGTCTGCAAAAAGCAGGCCAAATTCCTGCCCTGTAGGACCTGGCTTACAGCTTCAGCGGAAGCTTTGAACGACGGTTGGGAGGGTGGAGCGATGAGACGAGGCCAGACGGGTTAGCAAGAAAGTCATAGCTGCTGGGGCCTGGAGAAGAAGAGGAAGAAGAAGAAGGAGAAGAACTCAGAAGCAAGCCCCTCCGCTTCCCATCTGTAAGGGATGGGGGGAGGCGAGGGCGGGGTGGAGGGGGTGGGGGGTTCGTATTGCTCCGTCGTCATTAAAAGAGGCTCATCTCTGCAGCTGCTGGCTACAAATGAGATCAAAACGCAACTATTGGCAAACTTTGATAGATTACTGGTCACAACATTAGGTACACCGACTCTCATCTAATGAACCGTCAACATACAAATATCTAATAATACTGTACTTTTAGCTCATAAACCTAGCCTAGCCACAATATTAGAAAGAGATCAGCAGGATCATGTTATTTTAGTCATTATACTGTATATATACTGTTAATATATTTTTTAATTTATCGGCCTATTTATCTGCTATCGGAATTTAAATATCGGAATCGGCATCAGCCTCAAACAATCCAGGGTGGTCGGTTCCTATTGAATACCTCTCTGACATCCTCATTTGTTTAATGTTCCGGTGCCAGTGCTGCTGTTGCTGTTTAGCAACCGAGTTGAAATGGTCAAACTACGGCTGTGAATGTTTGAAGAATCGTCTCTTTGAACTGACCCATACAAGGGTCACATGTCAAAGAGGGCGGCGTTTATTTTCTCTCACATGCGTGACACACCTGATGACTAATCGAGGGAATGTTTTCGTTCAATGAAGACCTCCACGATTATCCGGTGCACTGGCGAAAGCCCACCCGTGTTCTTCAGGTGTTTATATGATGCCGATGTGTAAACAAACGTTTGTTTCTCTCTTTTTGTTGCTCGGCGCAAGTAAAGTCTGAAGGTGCTTTGGGATTGCGTGGGAGTGATTGCTATTTAGCCTCGCCAAGCTCGCAACAATCACGGGGGCTCCTTTCGTCCTCCAAGCCCCTCCCCAACCCCCTCCTCAGCCATTCGACTGCGACTGTGGGTTCACAGATTGGCACCATCTCTGACTGAACGGTGCGGGGCAAACAGGCATCCTGGCGCCGGTCCAGCGGCGTCAGTATCGTGGCGGTGCACCGCCAAGCTAGCCGGCAGATAGTCAGACACGCAGCCCTTCTTCTCTTTACGCCTCAGGCCGCACGGCTCGACCTTGTGTTTGCAATCATCACCATTTTTTAACTGTCAAAAGGGCAGTTCACTGCCCCCCCCCCCCTCGCGCAGTAGGCGGTATGCTCTGAATGTGCATGGTGGAGGGACGAGGGGGCGGGCGTTGATATGAGTGCACTTTCTTTGGTTGTTATCAGCGGTTGGCATGTAGCGATTGCGGTTTGCAGGCTGGCATCCAGTGAGCTCTTTTTATAAGCGTGGGTGGTTGTTTAGGTGTTAATAAGCCACAGAGTCATGTGAGGATGTGGTAGTAAAATCATGTAGTATGTACAAACTGGGCCGTATCCCAGTAATGGAGCGTCACAAAGCCTTTAGCCATGCGGAACACACATGGAGTCGACCGAAAACTGTTCTGATTAAAGCTATTCTGAATTTTATCGCATTTGTTGAACATGATCCACCCGTATTATTCCATCTCAGGGGGCGGCCATTTTGCCACTTGCTGTTGACTGAAAATGACATCACAGCGCTCAATGGCGCAGGTTGCAAATGTCATATGACCAACGTGAGAAAAAAGGTGAACCTTAGGCATTGTGATGTCATTTTCAGTTCATTTCAAGTGGCAAAATGGCCGCCCTCCGTTGATGGATACACTCGGGCGGATGTTGCTGCTTAATCCATATTCCACAAACACACGCATATTCGCCTTTAAAAGAAAACAAAAAAATCACCACTAACTTTCACACAAGACCACAATGAGAGAGAGAAAAAAGCTAATAAATAAAAACAATTCTTACTTCTTTCTGAATATTTTCCATACTTCTATTTTAATTCAAAATAATTCCATGCCGGTGGGTTCCTTTGAACAGCAATGTGATCACATTAGTTGTCACCTGGCGTTCTCAAATTTATGACCGGGAAATCTGTCAAGAAAAGCGCATCGAAAAAGTCACACAAGCGAGTAAACAATCATGATTGATCCTGAAAAACATTATTGTCATATCTTTTTGATCCAACGCTCATATGCATTCGCGTCTTTGTCATTTGTCATCGCAGCCAATTGAAACGATAATAATGGGGAGTGGATATTTAAAATGTGCCAATCTCAATACCGCCCCCCCCAACACCCGTCCGACGGCCGCATGCAGATCTCATATTAAAATGTCATTCTTCATATTTGATTGCATTCATTTTTCTGACAGCGAATAAGACCATCAACCCACAGTCACTTTGATTAAAGACAAATACGATTCCAATCAGTGCGAGGGATATTGCTGTTAAACCACACCCCAAATTCACAACAAAAGCCATCCAAAACCGCCATCATTTGGAGATTGAAAAAAAGCCTTTCAAAGGAAGGAATAGAATAAATAGATGATGGGTTCATCAAACATAAATGTGCAACCGAGAGTAAGCATTGTAAGCAAAATAACCATGATCGTGTGAAAATAAATCCGAAATCCACACCGCGAATGCACCAAAATGTCCAATCAAACAGCCATGACAACACAAGGTCCTCATGTTGAGGTCATACAACTCCACCTCTACTCCACAGCGGTCATTAGTAGCCAATCGTTTCCTTGTCGTTGTGGCGACGGGGTAAACAGCCAATACCCGGCCTATTTCCTTGGAGTCATTAGCGTGGAATAGGTTTTCGCAAAGCCATACCGCAACCTTGTGACCGCCGTCTATAACTCATGTCACACGCTGATGATGTCATTCATCAATCGGAGGGGTCCTCCGCTGTGTCCTGGGGGGGGGGGACGTGGGAGGGGTTGGTCGACATCATCAGGCAGGGACGAATGAAATGCGGTATAATGATCCGGATGTTTGCGGCACCTTGGGGAAAAAAAAAAAAATGATCGCATGTTAAATCGCAATATTGGGGATCAAAATCCCAATTAGATAATTTTTCAGAATTGTTCAGCCTGAGTTGACGTGGGTGAAAAAGTGCGGCCGGGCCAGGGGAGCGTGCTCCTCCACCCTTGAAAGCTTGGAGGCTTAAGCCTTGCCAGGCCATTATCAGCAAAAGGAAACACATCACACCCTCTGTAATTCAGCCTCAATCACATGCACTTGCACAATGCTATCCACCTGTGTGTGTGAGTTTGTGTGTGTGTGTGTGTGTGTGTGTGTGTGTGTGTGTGTGTGTGTGTGTGTGTGTGTGTGTGTGTGTGTGTGTGTGTGTGTGTTAATGTGTTTGTGTGCAAATATATATATGAACCTGTATGTATAATTTTGACCATTGTGATGATTGAAAATCTTTGCTAGATTGTGCCTTCAATCATTGAGGTTGTGTATCTTGTACGATGCTTCCACAGTATTGTACATAAACGTCATCTAAAAAGTTAAATACAAAATGTTTATAGTTTTTCGACTCAGGTCCAATAAGAGCTGCATATAAAATGCTGCTCCTGCTTTGGATACTTGTTATCGTGCGTTTTAGGGGACTAGAGGTTGAAAGCAATGGTACATCCTGACATACAATAAAAGCATAATAGCGCCAGTTAAATCAGAATACATTATGCTAGTGTTTTGGTGTTCCAATGTGAGTTAAGTGTATTGAACTTTTTGAAGCAGCGTCGAATGTATTTTCATGTATAATATCGATGGCACTGTCGCGATCTTTGTCTCGTGCGACATGATATTCAGACCCCCAAACCTATGAAAACTCTCTAAAAATATATCGAAAAAGTCCGCCCTTTTTATGAGTGACGTCGAACGTATTTTTAAGGCATCTTTTTCCACGACACGAACAGCTTCAAAATTCAGCATTGACTTTCATTTACCGAGTATATGAATGTACAGTGTACGTGTCGCTGGAAATATATGTACAGTAATGTACTTATTAACTTTTTAAATTAATTTATTGTACACTGATGGCAAATTTCATGTGACATTAGAAGAGTTTAAGTGACTCTGAAGAAGCAGTAGTACAGTACAGCATGCTTTCGCTATTTCAGGCCCACTGTGAGATCAAAACTGCTCGACAGTTTGTCAAAATAAATTTGGGCAAATAAAATCACTGTTGTCGCTTACCTGACAGTAAACGCTCTTATGGATGGTTCACACTGGCGAATTCTGGCTCTCATCAGGTGAGCAAGTCTTACGCAGCTGGCGCTGCTTAGTGTGATTGCTTGCATCAGAAGACGTTAACACCTGGCGGTTAATTAGCGCCGATCTTTCACAAAATGACTCGACTGAAAAGAATTAAAAAGTTATTTAATTTAATATTTATTTTTTTATTATTTAATTTTATATTTATATGTAAAGTGCACGGCATAAGGGATGAGATCTTAGCCCCAAGGGGACGAGTTTAAGTATTGCAATATTGCAATTCACTTCTCTTCGGCGTCCAACTCAAATTTCTCCATAAACTTCAACTTGTTCAGAATTCAGCAGCCCGGATCATTCCGAGAACCCCCTCCTTCCATCACATCACCCCCATCCTCCGACAGCTCCACTGGCTCCCCGTTAAACAAAGATATAATCAATCAAATTACTTCAAAATACCCCTTTACACATTCAAAGCCATCCATAAACTTGCCCCCCCCCTATCTATCAGATCTTCAGATCTCTATCCCTTCCCGCTCACTCAGGTCTTCATCCTCCCTCCATCTCTCTGTACCCTCTGCCCGTCTCAGCACAATGGGGTGCAGAGCCTTCAGCCGCTCTGCCCACAAACTCTGGAACTCACTTCCATCCAATATTTGTAACATTGATTCTCTTCCCACATTCAAAACCCAGCTCAAAACCCATCTATCCAGACTTGCTTATTCCACTTAAATTTATCTCTTTTTATTTATAATTTTATCTGT
>NW_017805379.1:502845-520628 GCF_001891065.2 Hippocampus comes
CACCTTGGGGAAAAAAAAAAAAATGATCGCATGTTAAATCGCAATATTGGGGATCAAAATCCCAATTAGATAATTTTTCAGAATTGTTCAGCCTGAGTTGACGTGGGTGAAAAAGTGCGGCCGGGCCAGGGGAGCGTGCTCCTCCACCCTTGAAAGCTTGGAGGCTTAAGCCTTGCCAGGCCATTATCAGCAAAAGGAAACACATCACACCCTCTGTAATTCAGCCTCAATCACATGCACTTGCACAATGCTATCCACCTGTGTGTGTGAGTTTGTGTGTGTGTGTGTGTGTGTGTGTGTGTGTGTGTGTGTGTGTGTGTGTGTGTGTGTGTGTGAGTTTGTGTTTGTGTGCATGTTTTGAGATGATAGACAAGATGCTCACGTCAGCATGGTGGCCTTAACTTAATTAACGAAGCGCTTTTCGATCCGAGCTGACAAATTGAAGCTTCTCATCTCGGGCCGCTAATTATTTATTAGACTGCGGTCAGGCCACTTTTAAGGCTATTGGTCAAAGCGAGCGGCTGGGCGGAGGGAGGAGGCGGCAAGGGAATCAAGGCTGTTGGGGGAGGCGGGGCTATCGATAGTGTCTTCCTGTGTGTTTGTGTTCCTTCCATAAAATAATCATGTCCTAAAGTCTCAGGAGGATACAGAGAGAGATCGTCAGGGTTTAGGCTGCGGCACGTTTAATACAATCGCTTATCGTGTCACATGATGTTTGTGTTCTCGGGCTGATTACGTACAGTGTGTGTGTGTGTGTGTGTGTGTGTGTGTGTGTGTGTGTGTGTGTGTGTGTGTGTTTGCTGCTATAATCTTTTTGGGGTGCTAAATCAAATATAATACTATGAAATATAAGGTGCTTATTGTACCAAAACATTTTTATAAATATGAGAAAAATGGATCCCCACAACTTCATCAGCGTGACCCGATAAATATGTATGTTAATTTTTTTTTTTTTTTTTTTAGTCCACAATTTATCCAATGAATAAATAAAATGTATTGGGTAAGCAGGATCTTGGATTTTCTTTTCTCCCCCTACGTTTCTAAATTATAATTTTTTTGTATGATATTGTATGTAATTTTTTTATGGGTTTAGGCCACTGATTTGAATAAAGATGAACCCAGGTTATTTTTTCCGGTCCATATCGCTAGTGATGATGTGGAATCATTTCAGGGCTGTTCAAGCAAGTATAATGCATGTGATTTTTTTCTCTTTTTTACAACACTGTCACTTGCAATTATTTTTACTTTGGTCTGCAAAATAGTTTCACATATCTCTATTAACTGGCACAATGTGTGCACAGCTGATACTACAAGTCCCATAATTCAATGGTCCCCAACCACCAGTCTGTGGACCGGTATCCTTTAGTAGAGATATCAAATCTGGTAGCGTATCTGCGATTCCCACCCACTTCCACCGCGGCGCAATTAACGTGACGAGGTTACTCGGAGGTCTAAACAGTCATTTCACGGCTGCTGCCCCCTCGTAACCAGCGGGCCCACCATGGCGGCTCGCTTCTCAAGTCCATCTGTTTGTGCGTGGCGGTGCGTTGGTGTGTGTGTGTGCGCTTGGTTGTGTGTTTGTAGCTGACATGCGTGAGCCCCAAAGCTGCCACAACATAAAGTGTGGGTGGCCTGCAGTCACAATCGTAAAGAGGGCGTGTTGGAGGGTTGGTGAGTGTGGCTTTCAGAGTTTTGGGGGGGGGGGTTCGATAGAGGAGGTGGTAAGAAAGCAGTTAGGGTGGCATGAGCATGGGGGGGCTGAACCAAAATCAGTGGAACTCATGTGAAGGACCCCTCCCCCGAGTTTGTACGATTTAGAATCAAAATACACAAACTTGTAAAACGTTGTCCAAATGTTACCAAAGGCTTATCTGGGGGGCTTCAAAACGTTATCAAAATGTTGGCCACAATGTAATGAATTTTTCATTAGCCCCTCAAGATGAAATTAAAGTACTTATGGTGAAACAATGTAAAATTACAAATATGTGAATGTAAAAAACAACAAAGAAACAATGAAAGAAAGACACAAGTCGCGTTTAGTGGAATTTTCTTTCTTTTAGTATTTTTGTAGCTACACACAGTTAGAAAGGGGCATTTTCCACCGTTGTGGGAGTGAACACAGCCCCAAAATTCCTTTTAAATTCAGCGCGAGACAAACGCAAGGTATAAATGACGGAAGCATCAACAGATGTGCGAGTCTCATAGAAAGTACGTTAAGAAGAAATTGTGAGAAGATTTCCACTTGCTGATGATGTAAAATTGGCTACTGTGAAGTGGGCACTTGGAAACCGCCTTCCATCCCAGATCGATTATCCCTGTGTGACACCACCCCATCAACCACCCATCCATAGCTCTGGCGTGGCCTGGGGGGGAGGAGGGTGATTTAAATCTAAGAACTAACTTAAACTTAACTTAAAGATGATCATAATTTCTACAATGATGCAGCACAGTCGATACACACTGTAGTCCCATTTATGAATGAAATGTGCTGAGATCCACCACACATATCTCCGGAGCGCAGAATCTGTCAGCCTGCGCTTCGATCAAATCCACCAAAATCATGTTACGCAACCTGAGCCACAACTTAGACCTACTTTTAGCTGGTCTAAAGCTTAATCTATTTTCTGTCACCAAGCTGTCAGATGAGCCCTCGGTCTGCCGCACCGTCCCCGCATGGCGCAGCGCGCTCTGCCAAATTCCCCGAAATAGAGCCCTGAGTGTTAATATTCGACGACACGTATTAATGTTAAAGTGTTGGAGTTTATTTCAACACGTGTATGGCTGTAAGTTGCAGTTTGAACCCCGGAAACAAATTCTTTGGCAGGTTACTCAGCATTGTTGTTCGTTCGTAGCTATTCTGCCGGTCGTGTTAAACAACCTCAATCTCCTTTGATGAGACATCTCGTCTTGTTGTTTCCGTCCACTCATGATTATTATTCATACGAACACGGTGTTTGGTGCGTGTTTTTATCAGTAGGCTGCAGGGGATGGATGACGGAGGCTGCATAAAGTGTAATACAAGGTAAATGGCCCAACCCCATTTCCAATCTCCATGTCACCCTCACTGTTTGGGTGGAAACGGAGGGCACGAGTTTGACCGAGGTCGAAGTTAATACGAAAACACAGAGAAGCACATAAGTGATGATGGAAAGCGAGGGGGAGGGGGGGGGGGGGGAAGGAGACCGCACAGACATTACATGTTGTTGCACGCATATGCTCGTCCCACCTCTTAACTTGAGTTGCCAAACCATCCTCGCTGTTTACTTACCTTCAAATTTCCTTATTTAGCCTCTGATCAGTTTTGCGGCGTACCGTACAAAAAAAAACAAAACAAAGGGAGTACATTTATTTGAAATACTGTACGTATGCTATCGCCTTTTTTTGAATGAATGCATGCTCATCATCTCCAAGCATTCATTGCTCCCCTCTACCTGATATATCCAGTTGATGTTGAAGAAAAAAGTGAATTTACAGTAAATAATTTTTTTTTAAGCTCATACAGATTTTTAATTATTATTAAAGAACTGGCACATACTCCATGTGCATTACTTTCACTAAAAAAATGGCTTTCTGAACACATGAATTGCTTGAAAACTGTGCCCAAACAAATTCAAAATGGGAACGCGTCAAATTTAAAATCACCGCCCATGCGCGGCGAGGTGTTAAAATGGCATATCTGTGTCACTCATAAGCTTGCAACGTGCACATGGCCGCGCGCAAACACACACGAGTACACACGAGTAAGTCGGTGAAGTCGCTCCATCTGACAAGCCAAAGAACTGTCAACACCTGGCAATCAAAAAAAGTGCATTATGTATTACGTTGTCGATAATTTGACATATCAGCAAAGGACGACACGTTAGATTAATCCCTCCGCGCAGACAGGAGTCGTGATTTGTTCAACCCAAGGGAGCTTCTCTAGTCGTTGAGTGCACTTCAAAGCGGGTTTTAATTAAATAAGAGCGTTTCAATGGCAACACAATGAAGAGTTTTCGGAGTTTACAGAGTCAAGTAAAAACGGCCAAAAAGATTTTTTGCAAAATCTTGAGAAAGAAAGACAAATTTGGCAGCAGATTCAGGCACTTTTTTTCCGAGGCTAGTACGTTTTTATTTATTTATTTATTTTTTTACATAGGTTGCAATTTTGGAGTGGCTCGAGAGCCAAAACTAAATACATTCCCAGTTTTGGTACGACTGATGTTTTGTGTGTGTGTGTGTGTGTTTTTTTTTTGTTTTTTTTAATTGCTGTCATTTTGTTTTGTAATTTCCGTTTGTTAGTTAGCGTAAAGGCTGTAAAAGCAATCTTCTCTAGAGACAAGGAAGAACCCATACAGTTTTAGCGTGGATCCAGAATAAAGTTTTTAAAATTTTTTGTCATCTTATGTTGCCCCCACCATTGTGCTTTCATTTTTTTGTTTCCTGTGTTTTGTGTTGTTTTGTTTTGTTTTGTTTTCTTGCGAGCATTTATTAGTTAGCCTCTTTAAATTGGTATTTCACCAAGCGGTGGATGCTTGCAAATGTCGCAAATTTTGGATTTCGTCAGGGTTTGTAAAACATTGCAAAATGTTGCAAAGACAAAAGTTGTAAAGACAGTTCTTACCGTCGCATGTTCAAAATTTCTCGCTGACAAAAAAAACGGGGACCAGGTTAATGCAAAAACGACTGGAATGCTACACACGTCCAAATGCTGACGTTTTTGTCGTTGTTGTTGTTAGTTAGTTAGTAGGTTCAAGCACAAACGACTAAACCGGATTTCACAAAATTTTGAGGAAGGTTATGCAATGGGCTAATGAAGACCCAAAACGTTTTTTGGTGTAGATACAGATCGAGATTTTTATTCCCCCGCTTCTGTTACCTCGGTGTGCCTCTATTATCTCAGCACAAAAAGAATCAATGCAAAAAATACAATTGAAAACATTTCGCAGGCGCTCCTGCGTTAATCTGCTTTTTGTATGGGCGCGCAGAGGAAACATCTTGGGGGTCGGTGGGGGTGCGGGGGGGAGTAAGACATGTAGGTGTCTTCTTTGAAAGCAAAGAATGTTAATGGAGCCTGAAACCACCTGAAAATCGAGGAGGATTTAAATGTCATCTTTTAAAAGGGATTCTTGTGCCTGCGCTGATTTGCAGGTGTCAACTCTATGAATATTTCGATGCGCACGCGCGCGTGTGCGCTCACACAAACACAGTGTCTCGTTTGTGTCGTTTGCATGCAACTCGGCTCCTAATCTGGCCTTTCAAGACATCTGTCAGTGGCAATCACTGTTGTTTTGTCATGCTTCATAGCCAAGCAGCCCAAGGCCCGCCCCGCCATGCACACGTCAGCCCGTGTTGCCTCCATCGGAGCCGACAGCAATGACGTCTCGACTGTTGACGGGTCGAAAGCATCCTCGCAAGTCACAATATCAACGCATTTGTGTCGGGGTTTTTTTTTTTTCCACGCGTTTTTGTTGGATTGCATGAAAAAGATGGGGCTCGTTACTTAGGAACATCACGCCCAAAGACCTGAATAGCAAAATGGCCATCGGTGACAATTGATCACGCTCGCTGGCTGTTAGAAGTAGACGATGAGTTGGCACATGAAAAGAAAACTCTAAATAATAATAAAACAGGATTTTCTTGTGAATTAAACTGTGGAGGGCGTATGTAGCGATGAAGTCTCGACCATGTGCATACATGTCGAGACTACGCATTGTCAGTGTGAAGATGGGGGAATCCGTAAGGCTGACTTGTTTTGACAAACTTGTTGAGCCAGCTCTGACAGGTTGAGCTCAATTGTATACGTGCGTTTGCGTCGACGGCGGGCGAACACGTGCTTGCCGCTCACGTCTATACCATGCAAAGGGAGCGGCGGGGTTGGGTGAAGGTCACCAAGGTGCAGCCCAATGCCGCCAACATGGGGGGAAACAAAAATGTCGAAAGCAACTGGCAAACCGCGAGGAATTTAACGCCGTGGCATGCCTGTCTATATTTATGAAGATAATGAGTGTGTATTTGTTTTCTCCCGTAGCACCCGTACCCGTCTGAAGAGCAGAAGAAGCAGCTAGCCCAAGACACGGGCCTCACCATCTTACAAGTTAACAACTGGTGAGTCCACATTTTAACCTGCGCTTGCCTCATTCTTCTGAAATGTGGGTGGGGAATGTCCGGCTTCATATACGTCTTGACATGGATCTGCAGCTGCATGAGCAATGACAAATGCAAACAGATAAAGGCAAGCTCTGGAAAAAATGTTGATACATTTTTGTTACAAATGAAAGGCCTCGGTGTAATCTCTGGCAGCCTAGCCAGATGAGCCAAGGGCGCTAGCTCTTGGTTGTCAGCAGACTATATGTATTTGGATGGTTGTAATTGAAACTAGAGAGAATGTCCCTTGATTTTCATTACATCGGTAATGTGAGTTACTGCCCATGGGGCTAGCGGGTAAGCTAACGAGGCTAACTGGTTGCATTGTTTTGGATTGATCTATTCCTACATGCTGTGAATAGATCGTAATAGTGAGTTGAGAACTAGCCATCTTCAAGATCCCTTTCTGATGTTTTTCTACCGTTGACCGGTATAAAGCAACGGAAATGTGGTCATGCCACTTGAATCCCTCAAAACCAACAGTCACACATTTGTCTGATCAAAGGTATCCTTTTGTTAGCTTGTTACCCAAAATTATCATTTTATTTCACTAACATGAGTCGTTTTCCTATCCTTGGCACTAGCAGTAAAGCTAAGGAGGCTCGCTAAATGCTGCTCGCTGCTACGTTTGTATTGCTCTATTGTTTATTGCTCTTGAATGAACGTAATGGTAAATAGAGAGTGAGTCAGCTTGAAAGGGACACTGTTGCTTCTTGATTCTGTTGGT
This sequence comes from Hippocampus comes, assembly GCF_001891065.2. Lineage (NCBI taxonomy): Eukaryota > Metazoa > Chordata > Actinopteri > Syngnathiformes > Syngnathidae > Hippocampus > Hippocampus comes. Next base: position 509,696 of record NW_017805379.1, read on the forward strand.
CTGGGTGAGGCTTTGCATTTGTTGGCAGTCGGTTCAGTCCCAAGTATCAGGATCCAAGCTCAACGTGGACACCTTTTTCTCAGCTCCGCAGTAAGCTATTGTAAGGTCATTCTTCAAAATTCGAACTATTACATCACAAATATATGGTTAAGTTAATAATTGTGGTGCTAGCAAGCTTCACCAGCTAGGCTAGCAAGGCTAGATGGTTGCTTCTCGTTGCATTGTTGCAACATTTTGTGTGTGTGTGTGTGTATGCTTTGAATGATGGGAATAGTACTACACACAATACAAATATGTATTGTATGTGTATAGTAGGGCTGAAATTAACCCCCATGGGAAAAAAAAGTGTGGAATCCATTTGTGTGCATGCGTACTACCAAGCACACACACACACACACACACACACACACACACACACACACACACACACACACACACACACACACACACACACACAGAGTTCGTAAACGCGCACACACTTGGTAATATTGTTATGCGTTAGCAAGCAGGATGTTCCGGTTATCGCTTAAGTCAGCGCCTCTTTGTGGCATGTTACACATGTATTGACTGCGATCTATTTAAGGGAGATCATAAGCTACCCAAAGCCATCGCAAGCTCCACCATGGGTGCCCCCACACAAAAAGCGCCAACCGCCCCCTCCCCGATGCACGGCAGCTATACAGTGGGATTAAGGTGGCGGTGGCCAGGCCGGTGAGGCCTTTGTAGACGGCTTAGCACATAACTGGGGGTGGTGGATTAAATAAAATGATCACAGAAGCAAAGAAATGATACAGGAATTACTTATCAAAATACTAGCCCCGGTTTTATCTGCGGCTTAATTTGGTTCCGTACATTCTCAGGGTGATGTTCAGATTAATTGAAGTGACAGGCTCCTTTCAGCGCGCCGGGAAGGTATTTGCACGGATTTCAGGTCTTACACAAACTTAATTATATGGAACCCCATTTTATCATTCTAATTCCGTGTAGCGGGGGGTTCTATTTACAAATGACAAGCCTGCGCCTTTTATTCGCAGCTTTCCTTAATATATTTATCAAAGCGGGTTCATTTACAAAGTGCTCTATCTGCCGGGTACAGGCGGGCCCACATTAACCAAGCTTTTAGGTTTATCAGGCGCGCGGGCCGACAAGCCACCCGAGGGTCAATTGATTTTTTTTCCTTTCTTTTTTTTTTTTTTTTGCTTCTCCGATCCATTTTTTTTTCTCTTCGTCTCATTTTTTGCTTGGATCACAATGAGAAACATGCCTGCAGAATTAGCCCGGTTTGTCAGCCTTATCTATCACCGGCCTCCCCACCCTCCCGTTCCTCCCTCACCCTTCTGCTTTATTCCCCCTCCGAGCCGAGCTACTTAAATTGGCCACAGGAACCGCTGTTATCAGACTTTAATGCACCCTACAGTGTGGATAGCATTTCAATTACACCGGTAAGCAAAGATTAGCCGCCTGTTTTCATGGCTCACGCCAGCCGTCTCCGACGCCGCCGCACCTTACCTACGGGAGCAGAAAATTGAGTCGCCTCGCCTGTGTCATGGTGATTAATACAGCGGGAACAGGAAAGCAGACAGTGATAGGCTTTGGAAAATGTTGCGCTTCTCGTTTATAATTTGGAATAGTTCTTTGTGAATGTTCTGGACTCCTGCTTCCAATCTCTATTGAACAGATTAATGATACTCAAAGGAGTTAGCATGCTGCTCAACTTCTAATAGTGGATGCAAAAGGGGTCCGGGCCAAGATTGTTAGAGTTCCATCCATCCATCCAGCCGTCCATTTTCGGATTCGCTTTTCCTCACAAGGGTCGCGGGCCATGCTGGGGCTGATCCCAGCTATCAGCAGGCACCCTGAAGCGGTTGCCAGCCAATCGCAGGGCACACATAGATGGACAACCATCCGTGCTCATACTCACACCGAGGGACAATTTAGAGTGTTCACTCAGCCTGCCATGCATGTTTTTGGAATGTGGAAGGAAATCGGAATACCCGGAGAAAACCCACGAAGGCACGGGGAGAACATGCAAACTCCACATCGGAAGGCCGCAGCCGGAATCGAACCCTGCACCTCCGCACTGTGATGCCAACGCACTAATCAGTCGACCACCGGGCCACCCTTGTTATTGTTCAAGAATGACTCAAATTAAAATGGGATTTTTGCAAACAAAGTAAAATAAAAATGAGTGTTCTCCAAAAAAAGAAAGAAAGAAATCACACAACCGAAACTATATTTCACATCCATAGAACTAACTGAAACTAACGATAATTTATTTGCCCTCCTCCAATTTCTCTTTGCACGCTGAGATCGCCCTCCCGGGACACGACACGCCGCTGCTGCCTGAAATTCCTGTTAAAAATAAAAGCTCTTCAAATTCCTGGCTGGGCCTTCGCATTGTTCTGTGTTTGCCTTTGATGCGTGGCCGCTGCCAACGTGACGGGCCAAAGACAGATAGAGACACAGGCAGGGAGACATGGGATCGGCGGCGGTGGTGGTTAGGAGAGGAGGAGGAGGGGGCGTCGGGCTGTATGGCCGCCGTCTTGGGTTTCCAGTTTTTTTTTTTTCCCCCCCATGGGGGAAAAGATGTGCTGAATCAGGGCTTTGTCCTCCGCCACAATTGCGCTCGGGACGACGGCACAAGGCGGCCCTGTGTTACCGTCTCTCCCCCTCCTCCCCCCCCATGGTCAAACCGTCCTACCTGCTGCTCACCTGCGCCCGCCCCAAAACAACCGCTTTGAAACCTTCAGACCGGGCTCGTATAGTCGCTATCTCCCGTTTGCATCATTAGCTAACAGCCTCACCTGAACGCATTCGTGGGCCACTGTTAATAAAGAACACAGGAAGAGGTGAAAGTCCACTCGTCTGCGGCTACTTGATTATGCTTTTAATGGTAGCCAGTGTGTGCATACTGTGTGTACATGTTATTTCTAATGTGTCCCTGTGACCTCTCCTGCTATTTACAGAGGTGTCGTGAGTGCATAGTTCACCCTTAGTTACCTCCGCCGAGGAGATTGCGTCTGGTCTTTTATGTCGGTTTTTGAAAAAACAAAAAGCCGCATTTTAGTTTGCATGATTACTCCAAAAAAAAAAAAAAAAAAAAGGATTGTGGTCAGGTTTATATGTGGTGCGGTTCTAGAATGACATGCGCATCACGTTTAGAAGCATACACCTAATTATGAATTTGTTGTCGGACTCTGCATAAAATGAATTGATTTATTTTCATTGCTGTTTATTGTCGATATTGGCAGGCAGGAAGCAGCATTTTAAATGGGGTGTGCGGATGGTTTAATGTATGGGTCAAGTTTACGAAGTACAGTATGGAGAGGGGTGGGGAGGGGGGGCAGGGGCAGTTTCCATTGATGTTTGTTGATGAGTTAGTGAAAAAAACAAATGCTCGTGCCATCGGGTGCAGCTCTCGGATAAGGAGCATACCCGTGATTCACATTCCCGTTCGTTCTCATGAAAACTCATTTCCAAAAATCGTTTATGCCGACTGCAGCTACGGGGGTCTCATCAATTCTATTTCTGTTTTTGCACATTTGTCCGAGGTGTAGATTCAGAAGTGTTTTCCAAAAATCAAATATGGTGACGTTCCGTCGCTACTAGCCACTCATTTCAAAAGGGGTGTGGCTCCAGATATTTTGTCCCATTTACTATCCGCCAATTTTATGTGAGGTACGGCTCCAGGTTTCTCCCCGCACCCCACTAAGATGCAAATACTTAAAATGTCATGCCTTGGTTAAGATTACGAAGTACTCTAAAGAAAATTGAAACAGCAATAAAAGCTACTTTCCACTCATTTTTTGTGGTGTGCGGCGCCAGGATGATTTTCCTTGCGCATTTATGCACAATTGAGGTGTAATGCCTTCGTCACTATTCCTAAATATTTGGAAAAATAAAATGTGAAAAGAGCTGTTTTATTAGTTAAGTTCATTCATACGAACTTGGCAAACATTTTATGAGGGGTGTGGCTCCCACATTTTTCTCCCACACTTATACACACCAAGTAAGTTACAATGCATCTTAAGCGCGCAACGAGAACTGAAACCTTTTGTTTCGGAAACATTCATACTGGCATTTTTTTTTGCTACCAAACACTAAATTGCCCACATTTTAGATCGTTGGGCCTCAGCAGAGGTGAAGATCCAGCAAAGCTTCTCAAGCTAGCAGGACGCCATTTCTCTCGGCGTCGGCGGGCCGTCATTTGGAGCTCAATGGGGCCTGACCAGATCCTCGGCATAGGACCCAGCACGACATCTCGCCTTTATTTACCCGCGAGGCGACGCGGCCGTCGCGTAAACACACATGAGATGAAGGATGACGGCGGGAGAAGGGCGGCGAAAAGAAAGGCAGGAAATCGTCCGCTCATTATTCCCTCGTCTTCGCAGGCCAGCCAGAAAGAGACGATGTCACTTCTTGGCATATATGATGACGGACTGCTGTGCCAATGGAGCGCTAATAACAATAAAGAGGGCACTAAGCCACACTCTATTTTTACTCCTCTGGCTCGTCTCTACAGCTCAGGGGGGAATACTTTCTCACACACACATGAGAGAGAAAGAGAGAGAGAGAGAGGGAGGCTGTAATTAGCGGCAGAAAGGAATACAATGGGTGAGTTATTAAGACACAGGGGCGGCTCTCGGCCAACCTTTGCCCCGTGTCGGAGCACAGGCCACATGATAAGGGAAGGATATCCGCCAGACGACGGCGCCAGACGGCCTGTGCCCACCGACGAGGCAAAAGAGCCGCAATATCTGCAGCCACTCGCAGCGCGGAGAGAGGGCAGAGTACGCTGATGATTATTGTTGTGAAAGGATCGATCAGCTGGCGATAGGAGCGGCGTGAGGTTTTTTTCGCAAGTGTTTGTATTCGTCTTGAGGGCATGAAAAAACAAAAATAATGGCAGTGGATGGCAACACATGTCAGGGTCCGTTGTCGAGGTTGATGCACGACTGTGACATGAAGATGAATTAATATAAAAGAAAACAACATTTGAATCGCTGTCCACTCGAGTCACCGCCGTCCTTGAAAGGGTTGAGATAAAAATGTTGACAGAGTAGTTCTCTCATGCACATTTGAAAAAAAAAGTGTATTATAGGAATTTTTTTTGAGAATTATTGAACATTTTTTTTAAAATGTGTAAAATATTTAGATGTAGAATATTTTAAAATTAATGCGTGGTGTGAAAAACCATGTTTAAAAAAATGAAATAAATTCGTAAATGTGACGAGAAGTGCGTTTCTGAACATTTTTCATCACATTAAAGTGACTTTATTTAACAATTTGAAATGATTAAGAAAGTAATTCTTTCATGCAAATTCCCACATACTGGTAAATAAATTGAAAACATAAAATGGTGTCCAGAATGTTAGTTCATTTTGCTGTATCCTTGTGGTTTGGCAGCTACAATATTTAAAGATTTTTTTTATTTTGGTATATTTTTCTCAGTGTTTTTTTTTTTAGTATATAATTTCTGTTTGGTTATTTTTTTTTTTCTCTTTTGGGGTTGGGGGGGGGTGGTAAACCTTTCAGGAATCCAGCATGTCTGCCATACTTGACTCTGTTTGCAGCTCAGCTACACGGAGGCTGAATCTGAAGGTCACGGTTCGATTCCGGCGGTGCGCATATTTGTTTGTCAGTGTGCGCGTCCAAGAAAAAGTCACAACAAAGCCAGCAACGTGTTCCTCTCACTTTGCAGAACATTTTCCAACCTCTCGTCTCCGGCCAGGAACAAACATAGGCCCACTGACTTTTATGATCCGTTTGGTTTTTGGCGGGCAACAAGAAGTCATATTTTCCAAACGTATCATAAAATGACGAAGAGCCGCTCATTTCCCCCCCACCCTCCTCAATTCTTTGAAGCTCTCGAAGCCTCCTGAGCGTACCTCAACATCCTACTTTTTCCCCATCTCTTCCCATTTTCATCCGTCTTAACTTTGACCTAGATGGAAATGTCAGCGCCTTTTTTTGGGGGCGGGGGTTGCAACCTGGGACTTCTGTTGGTGGCCATGTTGTAGCCCTGCTTATCTACCCCCCCACCCTCGCGCCCCCAACCACCTACCCGCTAAATTCATTTGATCTGGCTGTTTTATCCATGCGCAGATCATAATCGCGTCTGGAGGGCGGCAGCAAAACGCTCATTTTCACTCTTGGCAGATTGCGACGCGAGCCAACGATTTTGGATCGAGTTGAGCAGTTGTCGCCGTTCTTATTTCAGTTGGCGGCAATTAAACAGCTGATGTGCTCCTGTGTTGATGCGTGCTTTTTGCCAAGCATACGTGCAATGTGATTCACAGTGCCCGTTCTCAATTTATCGGACACTCGGGTCACAGCACGACGTGGTTGCGCAACAGCTGTGTGAGTTCGACAATCGTAAGTAAAATGTCTTGCTTCGAGAAAAATGTTACGGCACTGCAATGATGTTCCCCAAAGAGCCAGTTGTGAGAATTTTGGAGGATTTCGAGGAATCTGCACTGTTTGGGGGATTTTATTATTATTGCAAGAAAAGTGGGAAAATTAGCTTTTTTTTTATTTTTTTTTTTTTAACCAGGGTAACAAGGTTTGGTTCTGTTTTGGTGTGCAACTTGACGTCTTTGTTTTCATCACATTCAGGACCGGGTTAGTCTAAGGAACAAGGACATGAGTTGAGAATTAAAAACTTGATTTAATTGCAAAGCCTCAATATAAGCGGTTTGGTTCGTATCTTGGTAATACGGACAAAATTTAAAAAACAGATTCGAACGAGGTTGAGTGCATAGCTTCATTTTGGTCAAAAAACAAAAAATGTGTATTGGTGTGGGGTGTTAGTTTAACCAAAGGTCAAATTTACAAACTCTTGATTCGCATCCAGAGGCACGCAAAAGGAGGATCAAAGGGGGGGGGGCAGCCCCCAGAATTCCCCTAGTGGTTGTAGGCGGGGGCTAGCGTAGGCGGGAGGTTTTCGGATGAATTTTAGTGTAGTATGCTTGCATGGTATTCCGATACAAAAAAAATAAATAAAAAAATAAAAACTATTAACCAGCACCATTTGACACTGTAATCACTGTGAAATAATTGCAAAAGATGGCATTTGAAAATCGTGAACTTGTTGATGCACACTGTTCTGCGACAACAAACCACGAAAATAACGTCCAGTTCCCGAATGTACTCAAGCAGGAACACTGTACACGGTCCTGTAGGCCTGTGTGAGGCTGTGAAGGAGCTGCAGCTGAAAGAAGCATTGCAGGCAAAGCATTAGAAAGAGATGGAGACGGGGCGGGGGGGTCGGGGTGCTTAGATGGGGCTGTCTTTGTACTTCTCAGCACCTTTTGGCTCTTTTATACCTCAACAGCTTGGTTTTATTGGCGGGGTCGTTTAATAACAAGAGCTCGCGCGTTTGAAATAAAGTCGAGCCGCGTTTTGTGCGTGGGTGAGACTGCTTTTTCTTTCTTTTCTTTCTTTTTTTTTTTAATTCTTAGACGGGTATTTTCTGTCGCGCTGGGGAGGAGAGGTCGACAAGTGCGGGAGAGGGAAAAGTAGGTTAATTTATTTCATTTGCGGAAGGAGAGAGGTGTTAAAATGTGGGAGGGGAAAAAAAAAGCGACAGTGGGTCGGGTTGAACAATGAATCGAATTCGACATCACAGTGTAGTAGAATGCAATTCTCAAATTGCAAAGGCTGCAATTCGGATCGGTCGATCGGTATGGTAGGCTTCTAATGTGTGTGTGTGTGTGTGTGTGTGTGTGTGTGTGTGTGTGTGTGTGTGTGTGTGTGTGTGTGTGTGTGTGTGTGTGTCATCGCTCCTGTCATAGCTCCTAACCTGTAAACCTAAAGCATTTATATAAATTTACTGCCGTTTTCGTTTATTGTCATGCAGATCAGTTTATTGTTTGTATTTTCTAAAAAAAAAAATGTTTTTTAATGTATAAGAACAAGACCTTGAAAAATATATTTGCATATTAAATCAGCGTTGCAACATTGAGAGGGAAAAAAACAAAATCCCAATAAAAAATTTTTAAATTGTTCACTAGTGTAGGATGCAGATTTTTATGATTTTTTTTCTCCCCTTTTATGAACACAACTTAGTTTAATGCATGCGGGCAGGCATCGTAATCCTGCCAAAATCCTCTCCGTGCCCCGAGGCCATCTGTGAGCAGAATAGCAATTTTATGACTTTGTCATTAAACCAATTTCACAGCCGTATTGTTTGTTAATGAGGCCGCCGCAAACGAGGCAAGATGTCACTCAAATGGCGGCCACTCCTCTGCTTTAACCATCGTTTTCTTCTTCTTCTTCTTCTTCTTCTTCTACTTCTTCCTTTGTTGCTTGGAGTCCTCCTCCCCCATCCACCTCCCGCAGGCCCGCCTCATAAAAGGGCAAACTGCTAAAAGATCAAATTCAAACTCCATACAGTCGAGTGTCGTGTTTATGTGCTTCCATTTGCCTTTGGATCTTGTTGGGACGAATGCGGGGGCGGCAGGTTTTCTTCCAACGAGCTGCAGGGGCCGTTTACAATGGCGTCTTCAAACCTTTTTCCACGGCAAACGTCGTCAACAATGCAAACAGGTCTCCAAACTTTTTGTGCGTACTTGTACCCTCGTCCGTTTGCCGTCGAGTTTGCTGCTGCTGTTTACAGTTATTTACATTTCGGGGAGTATGTTTTACATGTTTTTCTTTCGTATATCTTTATGATTGTAATTCATTCATTATTCACTGACTTTTTTTTTTTTTTTTGCTTCTGCTCATGGTAGCACTCGGTGTAAAATCTTTGAGAACCACTGGAGTCGACAAATCTAGTGGAATGCGTGGAATGTTTCCTTACTAAGTGGCATCGCCAACTAGTGGCCTGGCTTGCAAATGACACTTTTGTACCTTTTGTCTCAATTCTCGATACATTTTTTTTTTGGTTGTTTTTTTTCGTATGTGCAGCTTATGAGCGACTGGAGATATTCTGGTGAGGATCAGACAAACTGACTGAGTCGATTTGGAACAATTAGTTTTATCTGCTGAGGCAGATAGCCATGGGAATTGCGTGTCAGCCGCAGGAAAATGTTTCGTGTGCGAGCGTGTGTGCGTGTGTGTGTGTGTGTGTGTGTGTGGGTGTGTGTGTGTGGGTGTGTGTGTGTGTGGTGTGTGTGTGTGTGGAAGTTTGAGGGTGTGGGGGACTGAAAGGGATAAAGGTGACCAGGTGTAACAGAATGGCCTTGATGGTGCGTGCGTGTGTGTGTGTGTGTGTGTGTGTGTATGTGTGTGTGTGTGTGTGTGTGTGCGTGCGTGCGTGTGTGTAATTATTCAGTCGTTTTGGATCTAGCCACTCAGGCTGAGCTGTTTAAACTCTGTGAACCTCTAGCAGGTATGTTCTCTTTGTTGAGGCATGCTCCTTGTTTTTGCCTTCACCTCGCTGCTTCACACTTTGCATTCCATCCCAAAACCCCCTTTGTGAACGTGCGTGTGTGTGTGTGTTTACATGTACAGACAGACATTGGATGGTTTCGTGAGGTCCTCCGATTTTAATTTCCAAAATAAACCTTTTTTCTTTTCCTGAAATAAAATGCTAATATTATGATTGTGTGTGTGGGTGTGGTTGACGGGAACAAAGTGGTCACACATGAATAAAGTTGCAATATCACGGCAGCAAAAAATTGCGCTTCAAGACTAACGAGAACACTACCTTGAGAGATGCATTTTCTCTTCTTGTCGGTGTATTGGCGATGTGTCCCGATACTTTTGTCCATTTCCACTATCTGGGTCATTCATATTCCGCGGTTCCACCGCACTTCACTCGACTTTTTTGGAGTGACAGTTGAACGGAAGTAGTGACAGTTTCTTTGGTTTTGTTTTGGTTTGTTTGTTTTTTTTGCATGTGACGCAGATATTTGTTTTACAATTGCGAGTGTCACATCAGAAGGGAGGACCACAGGGTCTCATGTGCTTCTGATCTGTGAGGTTTTTGCTCCAGGGGTCCGCCGTGCACATCAGAGGTCCCTGTGGCCGGTACGGTCGCAGCACCACAAACAGCCGCTATTTATAACTCCCCCTCTGCCTGCCTTCACAGCCCTGCTTGTGTGTGTGTGTGCTCCCGAATATATGTCAAAGCAATTATGTGCAATTGAAGCTCTTATTAATTTTTCAAAAGCGCCGGGGAGCATGGCGGGGGCCGGACGGTCGCTACTACTACGCGACCTCATGGAAACTTCCAGGGTGGAAAAACCCATTCACACGCCACTGACACAATTATAAAGAAATAGGTGAGAGGGGAGGCGGGGGGGGGGTCGGTTGATACTGTACTCCCTTGTCTTATGTGTGTCACCATACATCCCACAGCGTAGGTGTCGCTCTAAAAGTTGGCATTGCTCACGCTTAAAATATAGTCAAGAGTCAAAATATTCCGAGTAGGAAAAATGGAGGGCAAAAAGTTCGAAGATATTGAAATTTAGGGCGCGATATTAACAGAAGACAGTCAGAACTAAATTTGAAAATCTTAAATGACCTGTGGAAAATGGTACAAGTTGATGAGAAAAATGTTCACTCTGCTAAATAAAGTCATATTGTATTGTAGTATTAAAATTGTCATGTGCAAAAGAAAGTCTTGATATTGTGAGAAAAAAAATATTTTGAAAAGAAACGTATGTTGATATCGACCAAATATTACTGCAATCATATGTCAAATATGTTTGATTTTACAAACAAATAATAAGATCTGTGCTTTTTCTATGTGGGTATAATTTACAGTATATACATTATTTGTATAAGTTAAACAAATATTAAGTTGTCATTTTTTAAGAATAAAATCAAATCTTAATTTTGCACAGTAAATTAAGACTGAAATTGTATTTCCTTTTGGAATTCATCTTTGAAATTCAACAGCTGGCTCACGGAGTTGTGGCTGTGTGAACAACTCGTGCATGCAGGCTTGCACGCTCTATCGTACGAGAAAAAAACCGCCGGATTT
>NW_017805379.1:520713-542293 GCF_001891065.2 Hippocampus comes
CAAAAGAAAAAAAAAAAGAGGAGGGGGGGGGGGGGAATTGAAGATGCAGACTGAGAAATCAAAGTTGTTTGATAGCATTGAGAGGTGAATGGATGATACAGTAGCTAACCCTCTTTAAAAAGCACTACAAGCAGCCTGGAAACCAATCAGGGGAAAAGTTGTAAGGAAAAAAATAGGTTGAAGTCTTCTCTCTACATCCTGGGAGGAGTGGTGGGTTAATGATGTCCCTCTTGATTCGTTGGGGTTCCTGGCAAACTCATGAAAACCTACTTTAAAAAAAATAAAATAAATGCTTGAAATAGGCTTAACAAGTTCCAAATCATCTTGCCCCATTGAAATGAATAGAAATGACATTAATCTGTTCCAGTACCCAAAAAGCAATACCAGTCTTTTTTAATCACAAAAATAGAACTCTATAGCGTTATAAAAATAAACAATAATAATGTTATTGAACAAATATCTAAAACAGTTTGTGTGTCACAATTATATTTGCGTGCACCCAAAAAGCAATACCAGTCTTTTTTTAATCACAAAAATAGAACTCTATAGCATTATAAAAATAAACAATAACAATGTTATTGAACAAATAGCTAAAACAGTTTGTGTGTCACAATTATATTTGCGTGCTGCTTCTTCTGAAACGTTCCTTGGCTAGTAGGCGGCGTTATTGTGCAACTTCATATTGCATGTCGATTCGATGAAACACAGAAGAAGACTGTTGTGACCGATCGCGATTAATACGAGGCATTTTACGCAGAGGACTATTTGGCAAAAAAAAAAAAAGTTCACTTTTCGTAAATATAAAATTCTAAACAGTATATGTGAATGTAAAACAATAAATGAGAATTAAAGAAAAAAAAGTGAGACAATTAATACATTGCTCCATATCCCCTATGGCGGTTCTTCCAAAAATAATGCCGGTGTTGAAAACATTCCCAGCCACAGGAGAACGTTAATCGGAAATTATTTGCAGGAGGGGCCGGCTTCAAGATGTTTATCCCTCCCCTGAAGAAAGGTGTCAATGCCGGGGCAAGTCGGCCATGATGCCGGCTTGCTACAATGGGCCCTCCCTCATACAGGTGTGTTGACGCCTCAGGCAGACTTGCGCACAATCCATTTTTTTCCGCCTTTCCCTGTAGAGAACACAAATGTAACTACCGTGTCTGCTAAAGAACAACAGGAAGGGACATGTCAAATGACAAGTGCCACATTCGTCATTGTGATATTTTTAAGGTAAGCGGACAGAAACCACAAAAGTAAACACACGCGCTAACATTAGCGTATCCTGTTACATACAACAGTCTTAAGTTCCGTAGTGTCCATTTTACGACCGCAGTTCTGTTTCTCGCTCTCACAGTCTCCTCTTGGAAGATACGCGTCTAAAAACGACAAAAAGTAAACACACATGCTAATGTGAGCTAACACTCTTGCTACAGTTTTATACCCATGTGCTCCTCTTGAATAAAATGTTTCTTCCGAGAAATAAATCAGGGAAGGCCTTCTCCAGATTTATTATTGCAACATTTGAAAACATGTTGCCAGAAATGTGCACATAAATGTGCGGACTTATGTTAGCATACCCTGTTGCTGGAGAGTTACATTCCGCAGTGTCCAGTTTGCTGCAGCAGTCCAATTTCTCAACGTCCTTAGTCTCCTCTTGGAAGCTACGTGGCATGACATGATGACAAATACAAGCATATGATGTCGGTACCTTATGTTGTTTCTCCTGTATTATACTGCATATGTTCCACTTCAGTTGCTCAAAATGCCCACAATCTCCTTTCGGATTACATTTCTCTTCCCAGAAATTGTTCTACAGCTTCGTCATTGCAACATTTGAAGATACGTGGCCAGTAATGACATTAATAAACACCAATGCCCATGTTAGCTTCGCCTGTTAGCCACAGTACTATACTCAAAAGTCTCCATTTTCTTGCTGCCCACAGTTTCTTCTTGAATACACTTTCTCTTGCGAGAACGAAATACGGCGACTGTCGTTCTCCGTATAGTTAATTGATTTATTGACGACATGCCTAATAAAATCACATGCTAACCATAACATAGCCTGTTTTTATGCCTGAAGTGTGGACGCCAATCTGCACCACAGTCTCCGCTCTGCTGCAGCAGCCCATTTTCTCACTGCCCACAGTCTCGCAGACACTCACACTTCTCCGTTTTTCTTACTTTAGCATCTATTTGCGATCATTTGTCCAAACATTTCTCGTAACGACAGATTTCCGTCAGTTCATTACGATGCGAGACCGAGCTTGACTTTTACATTGAGGCCGTCAGCAGAAAAGCGTTGCGGCTGTCAGAAAAGTGCACGGCGAGAGGCGGGGGGGAGCAAAGCGTGCCGCAGTGCGATTGATTTATTTTAATTAGCTGCTTGTTAACGCCTTCCTGTTTGCACCACAAATACTTATAATTATTTTTCTGATGTGTTTTTTTTTTCTCCCCAACTGAACAAAACTCCCCAGTTTTTTTTGGGGTGTGTGGGGGAAATGCAAATGTGAATTTCGACTCGCAAGCGGTTGCTGCGGGGGTGCCACAAAAGGCCAACGAGCGCGGTAATAAAAAGGGGAAGAAAAACAGGTCAGTGAAAGTCCATGGAGGAGAGGTGAAACAGTCCCTCTTTTGAGAGGCGCACAAAAGAGTATGGAGGGGTGGGGGGAGAAAGCGAGCGAGAGATATGTAAACACAGCAGTTGCCCCAAATGTGGGCCCTCAACCTCAACCTTCCTTTAAAACCAAATTTGGAAAAAAAAAAAAGAAAAAGAAAATCCAGCAGCCTTCTAGCTCTGCTTCACATCTGTAGCAAATCAAACACGGCGGTGAGGTCATATTCAGCCGCTTCAAGCCCAAGAAAAGGCGGGAGAGCAAAAACATCCCAATGTCTATCCCCGCCTCCCCTTGCAGCCATTTGTCACATTTGCGGCGATGGCGTTTGATGAATCAGCTGATAGCGTGAAGTCGGGCCTGCATGCGTGGGTTACGGGCCTGATTCAATCAGCGTTGTTGTCACTACAAGCAGATCAGCGCTGGATGTTCAGTAGGCCGAGACCGCCCCCGCTGCAGGGCCGCGCCGTAATGAGCGTTTGCTTACACTGAACGCAACCTTCTCATCTCCTTAGCGTCTTTTTCGGGCGATTTCTGGCTTTTTTGGTTGTTTTTGTTTTACAACCTGTCTTTCGGCTTTTGACTTCAGCGGAAGTTCAGATTTGCAGGTTGTAGTACAGAAGTATTGAACGAGGACAGGATTCCGGAGGGACTTTCATTTTTGCACGTGGTGTTCGTGATCATTTTAATTGTTCTATTTATTTATTAAAAGATAGATTTTTTTTAATTATTCAGTCGTTTTTACTCATGAGGTCTCTCTTTATTCTTATTTTTCAATTCTTATTTTTAAGCGGTGGCCACAAAAACATTTGTTTTAATGTTATTCAAATCCAAAGACAACAACCGAAGGTAGTGCTACTGCCCCTAGTATTATATTTATTTCGATTTTATTTTTGCGTTTTTTGCATGTGGTCATGCAGCCTTCTCATTTTAAACTTAAATCTGTTTTCTTAAGATAAATTGTAGTTTTTATTTTTTTTCCTCATTTAAAATTTTCCGCTTAAATTTTTTTAAAGATATGGTTACTAAAGCATTTATTATTATTATTATTATTATTATTGTTATTATTATGGTTCATATTTATTATTGTTGTATTGTATTTTTCATGCAATTTTGCTTTTAGTTATTGTTATTCATTTTGATATTTTATATATATATATATATATAAGTGCTGTCATATCTATTCCATTACTTTATTATTCTCTGAAGTAGGTTAAATAAAAACCTCACAGCTAATGACAACGTCAAGCGCCCGCAGAAAATCATTTCCACAAAAGGTACAACCATGAAAAACAAACTAAGTCAACTATGGCTACTGTGAACCGCCACTTTGTCTTCACACTCAAACGTTTTGATTTTATGTGCTTCACTTGTTGCCACGGTAACCGGGCTGCGTTACAAGTTGGAGGGGCAACCCGAGTTCCCTCCACCCCCCTCCTCCCACAACCCCTTTCGAGCATCTTTTATCAAACGCGAGTCAAGCCAATTGAGCTTATCGAGGTCGGCGCTGATAACACTGTTAATGGTGTATGCTTAGATCGATGCCACCCCCGAATCCTCCAAGGAGGGGACCTGTGACTCCGGGTTCGAACCGCAGCTGTGACCGCAGGGACCGTCAATTCCGTCTTTGGGGCTACACAGCATTGTGGACCACAGCAGTGTGTCCTCAGCCCCAGCCAGAACCTTCACACAACCTAAAAGTCGACCTTTTATTATCTACATCTGGTGGTGGACTTTATTATTGCCTGCCTCTGCTCAGTGTTATAGAGCACACACACACACACACACACACACACACACACACACACACACACACACACACACACACACACACAGAGCGCACACACACACACACACACACACACACACACACACAGCATGGGAACTCCATGCTGTCTTCAAACAAATAATTAAAGGCAAGGTTAGGGGGTCGTGTGGAGGTCATTCCTCGGGATACGCAGCAGAATGTGTACATTCTCCCCAGGAGAGAGCCAACTAGTGTGTGCGAAAGGGTGGGCGGGGGGGTGAGGGTGCGTGAGTGGTGTCGGTGGGTTTAGCAGGTCCACTGCTGTTTAATGTGGACTTCTTCTTCCTAAGCGCCCTTTTCTCGAACTTGTGATGCTACGCTTCTGTATCCCGAAATCTTGTGGGCGGCGCACCCCCCTTTCACCCAGACACATCACATGAGCACAGATGAATGCATACTGGTGATCCAGTGGTTAGCGCGTCGACCTCACAGTGCAGAGGTACTGGGTTCGATTCCAGCTCCGGCCTTCCTGTGTGGAGTTTGCATGTTTTCCCCGGGTCTGCGTGGGTTTTCTACGGGTACTCCGGTTTCCTCCCACATTCCAAAAACATGCATGGCAGGCTGATTGAACACTCGAAATTGTCCCTCGGTGCGAGTGTGCCCGCGGATGGATGTTCGTCTCTGTGTGCCCTGCGATTGGCTGGCAACCGGTTCAGGGTGTCCCCCACCTACTGCCCGAAGACGGCTGGGAGAGGCTCGAGCACCCCCACGACCTTTGTGAGGATAAAGTGGATCCGAAAATGGATGGTTGGATGGATGTTATTGACGATCTTCAAGGTACTACGGCGGAACTCGATGCTCATTTTCGATTAAATCGTCAATGGAATATTACCTTGCTCTCACTAGATCTTTGTCCAAACCGTCATTGCCCCTCGAGACGACTCTCCGTCCTACATATTTTCAGGACGCTTATGCAAAAGCGCTCACTCGACTTTCACGCAGACGTGCGAATGCGTACGCACGGGTGTGCCGTGTGTGTCAGCACAATCTTTACAGTCCACGCAGCCACCATTTGGGCTTCACAGTAGCAAGTGGACGTGCCCTAAAAAAGGCATGACACAAGGACATAACATACACGCATGCATACATGCGTGCACGTGCCGAGACGGACAACAATCCACAGTTTACGAGCGCTCGGGAGCGGCGTGGCCGTGCGGGGAGCGCAGGGGGAAATAACAGTCAGGGTATGAATGATGGAGCCAGGACAGCGGGAGTCCACTTGACACGAGGTCTCGGCTAGGCTGGATCAACACGGCGTCCCTCGGCGACTAATATCGGCTCACGCACGAGGGGGGCGGCCTGTTAAGTAGCCTGGCCGGCACACAATGTTGTCTTACGCTCAGTGTGTGTGTCAGTAGACTTTCAAATTGTATATTTTCCTACACTGTCGCCCACATGCGAACTGCAGCTTAGGTCAGTGAAAACTGACTTTTAGAGAAAATGCTCCGACCAAGGCGACGTTTGTTATGTATCGCCATTTCGACATGAACAATTCTTTTTTTTTTTTTTTTGGTCATGCTTTTTAGATTGAAGAATGATGTTCTCAAGCAAAGGCATCACTCCAAAATCGAGGCCCACTGATGGTGTTTGGCACAGGGGTCCCCAACACGTCGAAATATTCTGACCCTAAATTGACATCCGGGCCTCGTTGTTACCGAGGTCTCATTTCCAGTTTTTGGTTGGTCAAAACAGCCTTCCAGGGGTTGATGTGTAATGTGCAAATTGGTTTCTTTTTCATTGTTTCATAAGTTCATAGGCAGGAAAAACAAAGTAATGACACTCTCAGTCCATGTTTTTACATCCCCCCCCCCCCCCCCACCCCATTCCAATTGGCAAAGTCAGGGGTGATGCAAAGCCACCTATCTCTGTTTTTACGATATGGAGAGTAGATATGAATAAGGGTTATTTTAACCTAATTGGATGGGTTGTTTTTTTGTTTGTTTCTTTTTTTTAACTTTTCCACAAATGACTTTCCTCGAATTTGTAATTTGCTAAAACAGCTTACAAGGGGTTATGCAGGACCATCTGTGGCTCCGGCATGCGCTTGCTATTTTTCTTTTTCTTTTTTTTTATTTGTTTTTTTTTAATGAAATTGTTTTTCTGTCTTCACAGCTCAGCGGTTTTTTTTTTTTGGTTTGTTTTTTGTTTGCTCTGTTTTTTTTTTAATTCTTCAATTGGTTCCACTGGTTTCGGCATCTTTTCTTGAAGTGACTTCTTTCAGCTGTCTGAATGGCTAAAAAAAAAAAGTCACTTACAGTGCCACCTCTTGGCGCCTCTTTGGCGGGTGCCTGCCAGCTTGCAGATTCTCTGTGGATAGAGATTCACTTTTTCTGGCGGGGAAAAATCTTATTCTTATGAAGTTTTTTTGGGGTTTTTTTCTGTCAAAATGAGCAAAATGTCTTTTTGGGTCGGAAAGTGGCATTGCCGACTTCACTTGATTTTTCAGGGCTATATGAACGGATGATAATTGAATGCATGTATGGTATAACATTTCAGATTTTCTATGTTGTGGTTCTGGTGCTTTAAAAAAAAAAAAAAAACTACCTGTGGACCAAACAGCCAGCCTCTATTTGTGGTGTAATGCAACACAAATGTGCAAAGAAGGCATTGCTTCCACAAAAGCTGCTCCACACACGTACCTTCAAATTTCAGCTTGTCACAATGCTCTTGTTTCTGGTTAAGTGACTCAAAGCCACACCTGCTAACTGGCTCCTGTTGTCAGCATTCTTTCGCTGAGAAATCATCATGCCAAAGCGGCCTTCTCCCTGGAGCCGGGCCCAGCCGGAGAAACGTGAGAGGGAGGGAGAGAGAGAGGGAGAGAGAGAGAGAGAGAGAGAGAGAGAGAGAGAGAGAGAGAGAATCACTGCAAAGATGGCGGGGGAGAGAAGCCAACCAATCAGGAGTGAGGTCACTAGTTTGACGACTTTGTCAAGGAAGAAAAGAGAGCGAGTGGTGGAGTGAGCCAGCAATGAGAGAAATGCTAAACATGTCTGCCCAGACAAACAAAAGCTGCTGTAAGAGTAGCATTCAAGTACACACAGTTTTATTTTTTTTTTGGGGGGTGGGGGGGTCGTTTTCTTATGACTTATAATTGGTTTGCAAGCAAATGTTTTGACAGTTTTCCAACAGGAGACAGAAGGCCAAGTTGCAAGCGGTTGCAAGCATAACAGACAGGTCCACATGGTTTCCGCCATTTTTCAAACCAGATTTTTTTGGGGGGAGAGTGAAGCCTTTCATAGTTGTTTTTCTTTTTGAATTTTTGGATGGGATCATAGGGTGTGCTGCCAGATCCTTACACGTGCCAACTCTTGTTCTAATTTGAATTGAGGTTTAGTTGAATGTTTTTCCTCTTTTTTTAAATAGTTTTTTTTAATCTTTGTATTTATTTAGTTCATTTTATTTGTTCTAATTTGAGTTGAGGTTTAATATAATGTTTTTCCTATTTTTTTAAATAGCTTTTTTTTAATCTTTGTATTTATTTAGTTCATTTTATTTTCTTTATTTCATGTTTGTTTTGTTTTTGTTAATATTTCCTACATAATTTGTAGTTCTGTTTTGTTTTAATTTGTCTCATATTTCTTTTTATGTATTTTTTAAATCATTATTTGTATTTAATTTGTTTATTTTATTTTATTTTTCTACATAATTTGTAGTTTTATTTTGTTGTAATTTGTCTCATATTTCTTTTTACGTAATTTTTTAAATCGTTATTTGTATTTAATTTGTTTATTTTATTTTTTGAAGTTTTTTTCCCTCCAGATTATTTGCATTTACCTTTTTTATGTGATTTTATATACATGTGTATTTTTTGTTGATTTTCATTTCCTGACTTTTTCCTCTGAATATTTCTATTTAATTTTTAGCTTTGTTTTCATTTGTAATTTTTCTCCTTTGTCTTTTTATAATTTTAAAAAAATATTTGGATTTATTTGTCACGTTTCTCAATTTCTCATGTGGGGTGTAAATGTAAGAGTGAATTAAGGCTCAACAGTAGCTCATCCAATTCAAATCGCCATTATTTAGTTTTTATTTATTCCTTCCTTCATTTATTTATTTAGCGTCTAAATCAGTTCAGTGCTTACAAATTGCATTCCACATTTACATATTATTGTTTTCCAAAACATGAACAGGTGTAATTGACAAAGCCAGCGGTTTGTTTTGCATGATTGTCGTCATCTGATTTACGACTTCATGATTGCATCATTGCACCTTTTCCTGAAGCGCGACCGGTGCTTGCCTACCGCTGTCATGTGATGCGCAACACTAATTTCCCTTTAAGAATGTGAACTCACCCTCAGTTGGCGCCGTGTTTTTTCCCCGCCGGTGTGTACCTGTCCTTTCTCTTCTTCTTCTCGTGCGTCGCTTGGAGGCAGGCAGATTAGAGGCGTTTAAAGTTCATCGGGGAAGGTGAGGGCAGGTATCAGGACTTCACGGGGGATTAGAAACCCAAATTGGTTCCAGCTCTGCCTTTCCCGCTAATGACCACCTCTTGAGCCGTTCCGTACGTTACGCTGGTGGTTTGAAACCACCTTTTCTCGTTAATACCAACCACATGGCCGTATACCTGCAGTGGATTTTTTTATGGACGTGGATGAGAGGGTGTTAAAAAAAAATAATTATAATCTGAGCTCCAGTGGTCAACTTGTGTTTGACGCAACCCCCAGAAGAGTTAAAAGGTCACCCCCAGCTGGCAGTCACCTCCCTGTGACCCGCCCCCCGCCCACCACCCACCACACTGGAAAGGCCTTTTTTTTCTTTTTTTTGTTGCGGCACTGCGATTATTTGCTACTAAGGCTGGTGATAAAACTTCAGACGGCCAAATTGATGGGTTCGTTGACATCGCTATACCACGTGAGAGTGGCCCATGCCTGTTCCTCATTTCTGGACAGCTGGAAAGAAGGGTGGAGGGTGTGGGGGGGGGTGTGAGGGGTTAGTGAGAGGGGACACACAATCCCCTCCCGCCCTAGAAATGGGGTCCCATTGAAGGGTTTGTGTTAATGTTTTCATGAAAGGCTGCATTAGATTGTACAGGTCTACCTAAGGGGGACTATATGGAGGGTGGCGGAGTGGTGGGGGGCACCACTGTCGAAATGTTAAACCAAAAAATTGGAAAAGCTGCATCGGATTTTGTAAAGTTTCTCCTCAAATAGTTCTCAGTGTTATGACCGACATTAAAATACGACATCAAATAGAAAATTGGTCATCAAAAAGCAGTAAAAGGATTTACTTCTAAATACGAATTATTATTTCAGCCCCTTGAACCTGATGAACGTCAACACTGTCGAAAATGGTTTTGCAACATATCTGAGATAAAATACACACACGCACACACACACACACACACACACACACACACACACACACACACACACACACACACACACACACACACATACACAATTTTAAAGCAATCAAATAAAGATTATAAGCCTGGCCACCCAAAAAAATGACACATGGCTTAAAAAAAAAAATGATAGTGACGGCCACATTGATACTCTTGTGGTCGTCATTCAAATGCTACACGCAAAAGTGGTCCTCATTTCTGGACAGCTAGAGACCCCCTGGCCAGTGCGTTCAGTGTTGGGGTCCCATAAGGGGAAGGAAGGCCTGAAAGGAAGCATGTGCATCCTCAGTGTTTCTTCATTAAAGCTTCCTTTCCCATTCCAATGGGGGGCATCCCCACTTGGGGGAAGACGAGCTGCGGTGAAGTTGGCGTGCGCAGGGCCAAAGTGTCTGCGAGGGGAAATAAAAACGGACGGCAGCAGAAAGGGATGTGCCACCGCCAGAGCTCTCCCCCCCCACACTACCCACCTCCCGCCTGCGCCCGAGCGGCAGCTAATACTTGAGGAATGTCTCCTCGGCGCCCGTGGCAACCCTACGTAATCAAAAGCTTTATTAAACGAGGGGGGAATAGATCATAAGGAACATTAAACGTGTCCCTCGCTCGGTTCCCAAGTCGCCGCACAATCGGCCTTTTGTTTGTTGTTGTATTTGTGTGTGTGTGTGTGTGTGTGTGTGTGTGTGTGTGGCCGGCGTGAATGTCGGCCTGATTTAATGTCTCTTTCTTCTTCTTCTTCTGTCTCTGCCAGGTTCATTAATGCCAGGAGAAGAATAGTACAGCCCATGATTGACCAGTCGAATCGAGCAGGTAAAAAAAAAAAAAAAGAAAAAGAATGGATACAGTAGCACTCTTCTTCTCCTCCTCCTCCTCCTTCTCCCGTCCTCCTTCTCCTCCGCCAAAGCCCCCCACCCCCCTGGTGTGAAGATGTCCTTTCCAAAAATCCCACTCGCATGCACACTGTTGCCCAGTTTCTGTTCAGAAGAGGAAGGGAGGGGGGAAAACGTCTTACCTCAAGTTACCCCTGCGGACCATCGACTCAATGCGTGCAGTCTAATTGGAGATTTCCTACTGGAAGTGCCTGGAAAAAAAAAAAAAAAAAAGCCTTTTGAATATTCAACAGTCCCTTACTTGATTGCTGGTTTTCATCTACTTTTTGTGCTACATTTGGAGCCAATCCCAAAAATGGCAGGAGTGGATTTCTTGGTACATTTTAAATAAAAAAATCAACCATGTTGTTATTCACAAGAATGACAAACAGAAGTTCAAAAACAACGGAACCTTGAAGGTGTAAAATCTTTTTGTTTTTTTCACCACCTCAGAGGAAATAGCGGAAAGATGTTTTCCTCTGTGGATAGTTCGTAGGGCAGCAACTAACGATTGCTGACAACTGTCCATTATTTTGTCGGGTAATTGGTTTGGGGTGCAAAAGATGTCGAAAAATGTTTTCATTTCCATCCCTTTATTCAGAAATAGGACAATGTTTCAAATTGACAGTGCAGAAAATCCACAAACATAAATGAGTTATGATTCCGTTACTGGTTCGGTCCGGAAAAAAAAAAAATTGGCAAAAAGGTTGGCCATTGTTTTCCAAAGTAGAAGCAAATGTTTCATTTTGATTTCACCCAAAGATGATGTCTGTTTTCATTGAGGACTACAGAAATCTGGGAATATTTACTACTGAAAGGCAAATAATCAATTCTCAAAAGTCATTCCAAAAATAATTTCATAATCTATTAATCGTTGCACCGCTAATATCAGGACATTAAAAACATTCATTTTGCATGTCTTAGCGGGGCAAGGAAAAGAAAAAAAGGCTTTTAATTCTGACGATGCTCGTCGATGCCAATGTTTGGCAGAGTAGAATTAAAAAAGAATAACTTCATTATCTTTTTCATATGATGTAATGTGCTAACGTGTCAAACAAAATCGGCAAAAATCAACGAGCTTTTTACCGATCGAAAAGCGCTAATATCTGCCGATAAATTGGCCGGTCCCTAGTTTTGCGCAGTTTTGGTGGTATACATTTCGATTGCAGGCTCAAATATCATCGGAAACATTTTTTATGTTCTTATTAGCATGAATGAGTAGCATACTGCAAATTGCCATTTGTACTTTTGTTTATTTAGCTTTGTTAGTCAACATCCAGTCAATCCCAATCAAAGATCTCTTTAATGAATTAGCGTGACTAAGCGCAACCCCCCCCCCACTCCGCCCCCTCCCTAATCCCTGCTAGTTGCAGATGATCCGAGATAATTCACTTAGGTGCATTTGGGCTAGGAAAAGACAAGACCAATGCAGATTCTTTTGCCTCTTCAAGCGCTATGACAGTAAGGCCTCGCTGTACGCGTTCTTTGCCCTCAAAGAACAATGTTTGCGCCATATGAGCATGTCAGTGCATGAGTGTGTGCGTTATGTGCGCATGTGCGTGTGTGTGTGCGCGCGCCACGCGTCGCAGCGCGCAAACATAAGCACAATGTCTTACAGTATGTTTGGGCTGGAAGCTGAGACAATTGCTGATTGTCTGGTGTCTTTTCTCTTCTTCTTCTTCCTCTACCACCCTCTTCCTCCACCTCCCCCGATCCTCCTCCTCCTCCCTATTTTTTCTCATGCCCGCGTGTTGACTACAATCAGGTTTTCTTCTTGATCCTTCAGTGAGCCAAGGAGCAGCGTACAGTCCAGAGGGCCAGCCCATGGGCAGCTTCGTGCTGGACGGGCAGCAGCACATGGGGATCCGACCGGGCGGTGAGTCCTCTCCGCGCTTTCTTAACCCCCCCCACCACCAACTCCGCTCTCTTCCTTGGTCACCTGTGTCTCCTTCATAATCCAGCATGACATCTGATAGGCTAACCGCTAACGCAGGCTGCACAAGCATAATATTACCGCTTTTGTCTGAACTTGCTTCTTTTTCTTCTTCCTCCAGTTCAAGAAATATGACTACAAAATAATATAATCCAACAACATCGTTAGGGATGGGAAGATCCAATCCATTAGCAACAGTTTGCCCACGCTAGCAACTTTAGACCATGTTTACTTAGATTAGTAAAGTTCACCCATTATAATTAGGCGAGAGATGTTGCACAAGCTTTACCCAAGGTAGCCAAAGTTAGCACTAGTTTAGCACTAGGCTAGCAGAGTTAATACCGGCTAATGAAGTTGCCACAAGGCGATCCAAGCATGCAAAGTTAGCAAGTTTAATCAAAACAAGGATCTTGGCCCATTTACCCAGGCTAGTGACATTAGCAGCTGTCTACCCGGGGTTTCGAAGTTAGCGTTAGATTACCTCTGCGAATGAATTTAGCGGTAGTTTACCCAACTTAATGAATGTATTGCCAATTTACTCAAGCTATTATTCTTAGCCCAAGGTTTTAGTACAAGCTTTTGAAATTAACGCGTTACCCAGTCTAGTTACATAAGCGCCAGTTTAAATAAGCTACCAAAGTTGCCAACAGCTTACAAAAAGTTCAAAAGTTAAGAGTCATATCACCTAGGCAAATGAGCGCAAGTTTACCCAAGAAAGTAAAGTTAGCACCGGTTTAGCCCGGTTTGTGACATTTGCATCAGGCTAGTTAAGTTAGCACAAGTTTACCCAAGCTAGCAAAGTTAGCACAAGTCTATCCAGGCTAGTATATTAGCTCTAGTTTACCGAAAGTAGTGGAGTCAGCACCGGTTTTGCCAGGCTAATAAAGTTTGCTTAAGTAAAGTAAGACTAGTGAAGTAAGTATGGGTTTACCTTGGCTAGGGAAGTTAGAAACAGTTTGCTGGTGAGTGAAGTTACCACCATTTACCCAGACTAATGTAGTTAGCATGAGTTTACTCAGGTTAGCAAAGTTAGTATCAGTTTGCCCAGGCTAGTTAAGTCAGCATTGGTTTACCCTGCTTAGCGATGTGATCACCAGTTTATCCAGACTATCAATGTTAATAAATTTGGTGGGGGGAAAAAAAAACACACTCTTGTAGTTTATCCTATTTAAAATGAATACAAAATATTTTTTAAAAAAATCGACTTCATTGTTTTAATTGTTGTTTGGATTTAGTCTGATTCCCACCCCGAATGGTCACTTCTTTTCTTCTCTTCCTTCGTCCTTTCACCTGGAGCTAACCCGTCATGTTTCAGACTCCGGTTGACTCTCCTCCGGTGTTTTCTCTCCTCTTTTCAGGGCCTATGAGTGGAATGGGGATGAATATGGGCATGGATGGGCAATGGCACTACATGTAACCTCCATCTTGTAAAGCAAAAACGCAAAGAAAAAGGGGCAAGTAAGTACTGGGATCTTTATCTTTTTTATCTTCCATTTTCTTTCCCAGCTTGGGGCTGTTTCACCCTCGGACCTCCCGGGGCTTTTTAAAGGACGCTTTTAGCGCGACGGGAGGCAAGGCATAGAGAGTAGTTAAAGATGAATTAACTTGGGAAAAAGGAGGCTCAGCCCGTCCCGGGACAGAAAGGGACGGGACTTGTGGCGCCAGACAACAAGAAGAGAGGACAGTGGAAGGAACTGAACATTTATTTATCGCAGCAGCGCCATCCCTCTTTTCTTCTCCCCCTCCCCAAATGGACGAGGATGCAAATGTCGGACATTTGGGGGGAAAAAAAATAACATCTCCTGGGGAATGAGCTGACAAGGGGTTGTAGGGGGGGGACGGGAATTAAGCAGGCTCCAGTGAAGCGATAAAGAAGAGAAGTGAAACTGTCCTCGGAGTGACATAAATCTGTCCAGCAAAGGATTGATGCCCAAATTATCTTATATGCAAAGATGGGAACGTCGCAGTACATTACGCGCCTCCCCGCCTCCCCCACCGCCACCCAGTCCTTCCCGGGATAGAGATATACGGGCCTGGATGGGGGGTGGCATAGCCCCATCCTTCACGGGAGGTTTGTTTTGAGCAGAGATGTGTTTTGATTATTCTTCACTGGGGCTGACAACTTAAGGATCAGGATGGGGGTTTTGGGGGGGGGGGTTGGTTGGGGCTGGTGGGGTACCCACCATTGAGACACTGAGATAAATTTATGAGCCGAGAGCTGTTGGCATAGTGGCTAAAAGACACACGCATGAACGCTAATGCAGTGTTTCCCAACCTTTATTGAGACAAGGCACATATTTTACATTTGAAAACTCTCACGGCATGCCATCAATGTCACAAATTCTATATACAGTCAAGCCCTGCGAAGGGATATGAACCCAGTAAGTAAAATCCCAGAGTAACTGGTGCCCACACTATAGATGCAACAAGAGAACCGTTTTTTTCCCCCCGATTAGACAAGGCTATGGCAGAACCTCTCTCTTGAAAATCGTTTTGTGTACCTCAGATAGAAGTCACATTCCACACAACCTCTGCCGCTTGCACATTTGTGACATCAGCGAGATGGTGACAATTGGTTTCAACGAGACGTAGCGAAATTAATTGGTTAATAATAACTAATCAATTGAATTAAAATAAAAAACCCGATGCACTACAAAAAAAAAAAGGTGATACATTTTTTTTTTAAATCAGCCTCAAAAACAAGTTTAGGGACACGCAAGTCATTTTGGATTAAAATGTGCTGTTGACCAGTGTTCTATTTTGTGTTTAATCAAAAGAAGGCCTTTGCAAACATCTGCTTTTACTTTGGAAAACAATGCCCGAAGCAGTAAATGAACAAATTTCAAAAAGGTTGGTGAGTACAACAATCCCTCTTGTGTTATATTGCTTAATTGTTGTTTCGCTGTTTTTTTAAATAACCAAACAATACCAAATAAACAACAACAATTTATCTTTTTAACCACTCAGGGTAGGTTGTCAAACTCAATTTTTTTTGTCGCGGGCCACATGGTAGTTATGGTTTCCTTTCGAGGGCTGCACTGCCTGTGAACCCTGAAATATGAATGATCGCCTCATGTGTGCACAACAAATTGAAGAATAACTCGCTTTGAAAGCAGATGCCAGGAAAAACTGTTTGCTCAAATACATTTATTTTTAAATGGGGGAGGTTGGAAACAAAACAAAAAAAAAAGATTATTGCGATTTCTCAACGTTCTGAAAAGTCAAGACAGTTTTGCATTTAGGGGTGTTTTAGCGAGAAACATGAAATCAATGCAGATCGTGTGCTTTGGCGGGCCTCATCGAAATGTTTTGGCAGGCTGGATTCTGCCCCTGGGCCTCGAGTTTGACACCTGTGACTTCGGGGGAGAAAATGGTTCTGTCATACGGTTTCATGCAAAATCAAATTTGATCTATTTGATTAATCGCTGGAATAATCAAGCGAATAATTCATCCATCAATCCATTTTCCGATGCGCTTTATCCTCACAAGGGTTGCAAGAGGTGCTGGAGCCTAATCCAGCCGTCTTTGAGCAGTAGGCTGGGGACATCCTGAACCGGTTGCCGGCCAATCGCAGGGCACACACAGACGAACAACCATCCGCGCTCACACTCACATCTCGGGACAATTTGGAGTGTTCAATCAGCCTGCCATGCATGTTTTTGGAATGTGGGAGGAAACCGGAGTACCCGCAGAAAACCCACGCAGGCACGGTGAAACCATGCAAACTCCACACAGGAAGGCCGGAGCTGGAATCGAACTCGGTATCTCTGCACTGCGATGTCGACACGCTACCCACTTGCCCACCGGGCCGCCCAAGCTAATAATTGATTCTGAAAATATTTGAGAGTGACAGCTCAACTTTCAACACAAAAATGCAAAGGAAGTGTGTCAATCTCAAAATTCGTTGGCCTACTCAAAACTCATCTGGGTACCTTACAGGCAAGACCGAAAGTCCTTCTTTGGACATTTGGATAATTGAACAAGTGGAAAGTTGTCTTACATAGCCAGTGTGAAAGGTGCTTTTGAGATGGTTTTATGAGCCTGTAGCCTCCCCCCCCCACACACACACACACACACGCACAAGCATCTCAATGGAGTCAGCCTGATGAAGGTGGCCATCCGGGCCCTGGCTCGCCACCGCCACACAGAACTGCTACTGCGCTGACATTTGAAAAATGGAGACATATCACACCCCAAAGAGCGTCCGGGGGAGGAGAGTCGGTGGGGGCGAGGGGGGCTTCAGAGGATATTTTATCTTAACACCGAAGCCGTGCGCTGGCCAATGAGCCACAATATAATAGCACTTACCTTGATTAAAAGAAGCCTTTATATGCAAATGGCCCGACTGGGTTTTTTTCCAACGGGTCAAAGATGCCATCCCTCCGACAGAGATCATTTCGCCCCACCGGTCTTTTCCGCTCGTCTCGTTCTCTCTTCTGTTTTGTCCCTCGCTCATCTGCTGGAGGCGGCGAGCGCGGTGGGGCGGGGGGCTCTAGGGTAAGAAAAATCGTGAAGCAATGTTCCCTAAAACAGCCGCACAGCGACAACGTTTGCTCAGGTTGGCTAATTCTTAATACGGGGCCGTATAATTTTGAGACTATTTAATTACGCCGGGGCACTTTTATACGCTTCATGACCAATTACATTAATAGCTTAATGCAGAGGAATATTATTCTCTCTTGATTTGATTACGGCCCCGCACAATATGCTACGGCCGGCGACTTAATTACAGCCGGTTGTTGAGCGCGACCACGAGCGAGTGGAGCGAATAGGTCCGAGCGTCCGGTTTTGTCCGTGCGCAACACTTTTGTTAATAGCGAAGGGGATTGTTGAGGCGTGGGGGAGGGCGGGGGTGGGGGGGTGTCTACTTAATGCAATGACTGCAGCCTCTCGCAGTTTACAGTGTCAAAAAACATCTGCTGGGCCTTTTAACAGGAGCTGCTCCAGGTTATATGGAGGCCAAAGGGGGTACCTCATGCCCATATATACCCCCCAACCCCCCACTGCCCCTCCCTTTCCCCCTGGCCTTGAATGATTTATTTATTTTACGACCCCGGTAGTGAGGTTTTAAGAGAGCTGCGCTCACAAATATGTGCATTTCCAATGATGTGACATGCGACGGTGGGGTATTGGAATATGGGCCAAGCTCTCAGCCAATGAGACCGGTCATTAATCTCACAAACACCCCCCCTACTGGCCCACCTTTCCTCCGCACTGTGTCCTCCTCTTCCCCTCACAAGGGCCCTCCAGTGTCATTTCTTAATTGCAGCGTACTAAGGTGCAGGAATGCAGCGAGCGGGCATGCTTAGTGACCTTGCGCCGACCTCTCCCTTCCTATTACAGCTTCTAATCCCCCAGGGGTTCACATTACAAAGCGGGCCGGCCCCGCAAACCCAGACCCGGACCCAGAATCAGGCCCCATGGCTCCAGCAGGAGCCCAGCCACCCACCCACTCCCCCCACTCCAGGCCTCCTCCCCCCTTTATGTATTTGAGATTCATGTTGCTCTGTTTACAAGCAAGAATGCAAAAAAAAAAAATCAAAAGCAGGGCCATGAACATTTGGCATCAGCAAAAATTGTTGCAGGAGAATTCTTTGAATACTCAACCCCCAAAAGCAGTTTCACTTGGCAATGTCAACATGGGTATGCCGAATAGGAGGTGACCCACAAAAAAGGTCTCAACATATATGCTGAACAGAGACAGGAAGTCAGCCATTTTGGTTTGACGCAGTCATTTTCCTCCAGTTCCAAAGACAAATTACTTTTACATATTTAGAAAATTCTCCTCTCAAAGCTCATTTCACTGGGCAAAATGATATTTGGTTGGCATTTCAATCACAAGTAAGCCCACAAAAAAATTCTCAAGAATCCAGGGCCTAACAGACAGAGTTCGTCAACGTGAAATTTTGCGGTTGGCCTATGTCAATCATGAGTAGACCCACAAAAAAGGTATTTAAAAAAAAAAAAAAAAAAACAGAACACACAGGAAGTCTACTATTTTGCTTACTATTCTTACTTTTGTGCTCAATTAAGCCCTTTTTCTCTGTATCCTTCAAAGATAGACTACTGCAGGAGTTAGAAAAATTCAGTCCCCGAAGGTCGTTTCACTTGGCATCATCTATTTTGGAAGGCAAGCCTATCATGAGAAGACCCACAAAAAAAAAAAAAAAGAAAAAAAAAAATCCCATGCTCCAAAACACACCAGAAGGATGCCATTTTGGTTTGAAGCAGGAATTTTTGGGCTCCCAAAACTCGAGGAGAAAAGGCTGGAATTGTACCTGGGACCTTTTTTTCAGCCACTTTAAATCTGTAACCCCATCCCTGAGGAGCACTGCGTGCAAAAAATGAAATGGAAGAAGTGATAATGTGATCAAAAAATAAAATAAAAAATCCAAGAGTGCTGACATGTCGTGTTTTTTTTTTTTTTTTTTCTTCACCAGGTCTGCCAGGCGTGCCGGCCGACTACGTACCTCAGAGCGGTCCTATGGGCGTGAGCATGGCCCCGGCCCCTTACAGCAACCCCCGTCAGATGACCTCCTACCCCGGCCAGCTGCGTCACGTGCCCCCTCCTCTCCACTCGTACCCCGTCCACCCTCACCACCACCACCACGCCATGCCGATGCACGGAGGACCCTCCTCGTCTTTGTCCCCCCCGGGGATGTCTGCGCAGAGACCGCCCTTGCTCACACCCATGGACCCCGCCACTGCAGGAGCGGGCCTGGACATCCACGCCTGACAAGTCAGAAGGGAAACTTTTTCGGGCAAATGCCGCGGCCACTTTGGAATTCAAGAAGAGAAGGAAAAAAAAAAGCAGCGAGCGGCGCCATTTTTTGAGAGAAAATTTTTTAAGAGTAACAATCGAAAAAGCCTTTGGAGCTGAACTGAAGAATTCCAGACAAACTGTGACAACCACAACTCTTTTTTTCTTTTCTTTTCTAATGTTTGTTACATTTTCACCCAAGCGGAGGACCAAGCTGACTTTGTAAAGTCTTGGGCTTTAAAAAAAAAACTGAAAAACAACTCAAAACACTCTTTTCATGTGGCGCTTCTGAAAAAAAAAAGGCAGCGAGAAAGAACCATCATTCTGGAAGACTTTTAAAAATGAAAAAACAAACTCCAAGAGTTATAACTACTGTAGTAAAATTAAAAAAAATATATCGGTAAATAAGTTAAAACTTTTTTGCTTTGGATCACGGTTTAATTTTTTTTTTTTAGGGTTTCTTTTTTTAATTTTTTTTTAAGATTTAACCCTTTTCGGAGGACTCGCAGCACAGCACTATGTCAACAAAGAAGAAGGTGGAACATCTCAAAAGGCTTCAACAGGGGCCACCAGGTCCTAAGTACCCCGCCACCCCCACCCTACAACCCACCCTCAAGGCATGATGGGAAAAGGCTGCTTGACGACAGCCTTGAAGATTTGTCATGCCTTTTTATTTTTAAACTCTAAAGGCTCTTGAATGAATGTTTTTAAAGAAAAAAAAACATTGTTTAAAATTGCCCAAGCACTGGATTGTGTTGGTTTTATACTTTTTTTTTTTTTTTCTACTGCGGGACTCTCATCCTTAAAGAGCCGAGTGAAGGAAGAAGCTCCACGGTGTAGAGGGGGAGGAAAAGAGAAAACACACACACACATACGGACACACATGTTGATTGTGCAGCACTGGAGAGAAGCTATCGATGCACCAAAAAAAAAAAAAAAGAAGAAAAAAAAAACACTTAAATTATGAACTCAATGTTTTTTGGGGGGTTGAAACAACACTTACACACACACACACACACACACACACACACACACACACACACACACACAGACACACAGGCATAAATTTAAAAAAATAGAAAAGCTGAGAGACTATTGTAACAAACTTCGTACAGAGTTCAAGTCTATTAATTGTTTCCTGTTAGATATTCTATGTGTTTACCTCAATTGAAAAAGAATGTTTTTTTGCTAGTTTCAGATCTGCTGTGGCATTGATATTGTATATGTCCATGAATTCCTTCCTCTTCTGTTTATTTGGTTTGTTTTCATTTTGTTTTGTTTTCTCAGCACGTGTTCCTCACTAGAAGATAAGATGCCGTCTCCCTTCAAAGCTTTGTCAAAAACGTAAAAAAACAAACAAACAAACAAAAGGTAACAAAAAAAAAGAGAGAAAAAAATAACAAAAAAATACTTGTATGAGGACTGTGACGTATTGTTTTAAAAGGTGTTCAGTCACAAAATGCTGTAATAAATATTTCATTTTTGATTTTTGGTAGATTTTTGCCTGATTAACTTGTGTGTTTTTCATTCTATTGCAGCATGTTTTTGTTGTATTTTTTTTTCATTTGCATTTATACAATGTAGGACTTTTTGCACAGCTCAAGTAATATATTTTCTGACAAAGGAAACCCTTGGTTCTTACATATCAATCATGTTTACATTTTAGTGTGTACGTGTGTGTCAGGCCTGGGGTAGGAAGTAATTTCGACAGAAAAGCTTTATCCAGGACTCAAAACGAGACAAAAACAAAGTGGAAATAAAATGCACTTGTGCTCGGAAGTTTACATCCTGGCAGAATGTATCAAATGAGTGCCATTGAAAGAAATGAAATTCAAATTCCAAACGAACAATAAAACATTTCAGCACAATCATTACAATAAACATAGAAATAAAGGAAATTATTAGAGCATCCGTTAATCAGTTAATATATGCCAATATTCATTATGATTGGGTGAAAAATCAATAGTTGGGGGAAAAAAACACCTTTCTTCAGAAATCTGTCTCAAGAAACTGATAAACTGTCGGCCTACTGCAATTTAAAAATGATTATCTGTCGTCTTAAAACAACAATATGTCGTATTTTTAACATACAAAAACACTGATGTAGTTTGATCAGCATTTTCTACATAAAAATGTGTGATGTAGTTAAAAACGGATACAAATTCCCCCATGCCCCCCCCAAAAAACAGTACTTGAAAAGAAAATACTCAAATTCCCTTTAAAATACACGATTGACAACATGATGTCGAAGAAAAAAA
>NW_017805379.1:543163-543538 GCF_001891065.2 Hippocampus comes
CCCCCCCCCCCCCCCCACCCCATCTTCTCCGCCTGCCCCCCTCCCTTGTGGACGAGACAGAAGGTAGATTGCCTGTGTGCTGTTTTCCTTGCGTCCGTGTGTCTTGACAGGGGATGATGGATGATCCGGGCTGAACCAAACAACTCCGCCCCTTCATCTCCTCCCTGTCACACCAAGCCAACGCACCCCCCCCCCCCAACCCGACAATGCAACGAAATCGAAAAGAATAAGAAAGTCCACTTCGGTCGAATGCTTGAAACCACATTTTGGCCTTTTATTTCTTGATATTATTTCCACATTTGAGCACCGTAAAGGTGTTTCTATGACGATGTAATGCGGGTCACGGGTGGGGTGTGAATGGGGTTGGGTGGGTGG
>NW_017805379.1:543607-570276 GCF_001891065.2 Hippocampus comes
GGGAGGAGGAGGAGAAAAAAAAAAGGTCCGCATTTGGCCCGATCATTTATCAATGTCAGCCACATAATGATTCTCCCCGCAGTCACCCTATTGATGAGGATAATTACATTAGCTCAGAGTGAGTGATCAATAAAAGCCCGCCGAGAAAATGCTTTATTATGGCCAGCCAGCAACAAAACAAGAAGAAAGAAAGAGTCAGAAAGAAGAAGAAAAAAGGGGGGGGGGCGAAAGGTTTTATTCGAGCTACGGAAAATGTGGAGGTTAAAGAATAAAGAACACGATGCAGTCAGATTTTTAAAAAAATCATGGAAAATTTGTTTGATCTGAATGTTTTGATAGTGGTCATCATTAAATCCTTACATTTATGCATTTCTATTCATATGTTTTCAAATGAAGAGAAACGTGGTTTTCCCCACCCACAGTTGACAAAAAGAAAAAACATGGATTTCGACGAGCTGTATTTTTGTGCAGTTTTAAAAGAACATTTTAGCCGTATTTCCTTAATTATTGTAGCGGAAATTAACAACAAAAAGGACGATGCAGATTTTGCTGCGTTGAATCGTTTTGATTTATTGTTCTCGTTTATTAATTAAAGTCTTAATTTATTACATCTTGCAATAATCTATTTCTTCGTAGTAGCACATTTCAGAAAAGATAAGTAGTGTTGAATGTAATTTTGGCGATTACTATTATGATTCATTTCCTCTATTTCACGTAAGTTTTTAAACGGGCTTAAACGTTACTACAGGTAAACAAACCGAAATACCGTCGCGCTTTTATTTCATGTTTGCCTGCATTTGTATTTATTTAATGAGGGTCAACACCTCTTCTCGCGTCTTCATTTTAATATTTAAAATGCTGGCACATGACAAAAATCTTGGTCAAATGCGCCAAATTTGGCAGACAAATAAGGAAAATATTTTTCTATCCAAAGTTATTTGATTAAAAACATCGCTGTGCTTGCTTGATAGTTTTTGTGATCATTCTGATTTTTTTTTTTTTTTTTTGGGGGGTGGGGGTATTATTTATTTGAACTTGTTTGACGCTTGCATGCGGGACTGATGGCTTCTCTCTTCGTTCACACTTGAGCAAGCGCTCGTCTCCTTAAAAAATGACTGACACTCACACTCACCCCTTTTCTCCTTAAATAAAACACACACTGCACTCAAATAAATCGCCATGACCCAAGAAACGAAAAAAAAAAAAAAGAAATATAATTAGTCACATTAGAGGAGCCGCGGGGCGGCTTGAAGAAGGCGCTGCTGACCACTTGGAGGACAGAAGTAAAAAAAAAAAAAAAAAGTAGGCCTTGAGACATCCAAGTCGTCCTTTTCGATCACTTAAGATTGAATTAAGAAAGCCTACAGGCCATAACAGCGAATATTAATTTTGTAATCTTATTTGTTTTCCACATTTCACATTTTGGCCTGGAGGTCGTTTGACCGCCTCTTGCACCGGGAAGAAGAAAAAAAAAAACACACAAAAAAAATCACATCGCTTATTCTTCTCTTTTTTGAGGCCACAAACATTCATAGAGATTCCAGCTTTGATGAATTCAATTTTATCGTTTAAAAGCTTAAAAAAATACAAAAAGCCGTGATAAGAGCGACGTAGTGTGGCCTTGATTAATTAATATGCACCTCATTAATTAAACGCCGCAACGAGCGACCCCTACAGTAGGCCGAAGGAAATATTTATGAGGCCATTCACATTCATGGGGGCCACAATCGATCAGGATGGATCGAAGATTGGGCTGTGCAATGTTTATTTACCTATTTATTTATTTATAATTATTACTATTATTATTATTAATAATATATTGAATGTTGAACATCACGTGACATCCTAAATCAGGATCTCAAACAACTGCAACAATCGTAACACCAATAGAATACGATTTGATTCTCGAATACATTTAGATATTACATTTATATATTGTTTATTATTATTATTGTTATTATTATTTTAAGTAATAAGGCAACGCGGTGAAAAGTGGCGAGTATGTCTGCTCTGAGGTTCGGCGTTCGACTCAGCCTTCCTTTGCGTAGTTACGCGGGGGAGGTGCTTGAGTGTACTTTGTTTAACCAACTCGTTCCTTTTTTTTTTTTTTTTTTTAACCACAGTGGATGATGACACAATGTTCGAAAAGACGTAAATAAAGATTAAGACGAAGATTTTATATTGGGGGCTTCTCGGGGGGATAAAAAACTGAGACAGCAACGTCATGGAGGAAGGTGATAACAGGTTGATAGAGACAAAGAACGTCGGTTCTGATGTATGAAACTAAGTAGGAATTGTTACCTCCGTGCGTTAACTACAAAATAACCCCGAGTAAAAAGAAATACAAGACTGCTTCCAACACCACGACAGGTCAATTGAAATCATATTTAAGTACACTATCACTTAATTTTCGTTCTCTCCTCCAAGTCATGGGCCTCACTTACGTTCCCGAGACTTGCACTGTAAACAAGCCAATGTTAGCTTCGGCTGCTGCGTTGCTAGCATGATTTATAAACACAAAATGTTAATATTTTGAAAAAAAAAAAAAAAAAGGGATGCAAATAGAAAAGAGGTGACAAACTTACCTGTGGAGAAATAATCTTGCGAAAGCTAATTGTTTCTGAATCCTCTCAGCTGCCTGAGGTTTCTTCGCTCTGCCACTGTTTGCTAGTATTGTGCCCAGCTTTTGGCAAATAAGCATGGAGATGTTTTTATTCATAACTTCTGCCTCTGACAAGATGGGGCCAAAGAGGGGCGATTTTTTTCACAGGTCATTTTCCTCTGTCAGGGCATACTGACAGTTTTAACAAACATGACAAATGTTTTTGTTTTTAATTGAAACCGTTCTCCTCTCCTAGTCTTTTAAACACAAATATTTTGTCTGTCAACCAAGCACAGAGTATAAATATTATTTTACTTTAAGTACACTCTTCCCTTTTTGTTTTTCAAGTGGCACACAAAACGTTGGCAAGGCAGGATAGTCCTGGTTGATCCCTGTTAGCAGTCAGAAGCCGCGCTAATGAAGGGCACCAACTCTTTTTTGGCATCACTACAGCTGCTGCTTGTAAATAGTAGCAATGGAAGGGTGGGTACATGGTGGGAGTGGCTTGTTTTTATCTCCAGCAGACAATAAATGCACTGTGTCCAACTTAGGCGACATCAACATTCGCAGCGATAATGACAGGCACCCGGCCTCATATCTTATCTTTGAGCCAGGTAGCGGAGTACCTGCGGGGGTGGAGGGAGGTTAACCGTAGCAATAACCAGCATCTGGACCAATGGGAAGCCTCTCTGGTCTGATTTTGCGAGTTAATGGAGAACGCCACTGGAGACGGGAAGTCGTCGGAAAAGTGAAAAGCACTTTATGGCACACCTGAATGCCCCGGCGTTGGGTTTCCCGTCCCACTCCCAGTGGGAGAAGCCCATTACGGGGCCGTAACACAGGGTGATTGCAAGCAGGGCGACAGAGCTCAAGTGATGTGAGCGACAACATCACGTCCCGCCATTCATTAGGTGACCCGAGGGGGATCCCTGCGGGACGTTCTGGGGTTACACTGAAGAACCGGACCTGGTCCAGATAAGACTTTCTCAAGGTGTAAGAGTTCACAGTAAGGATGGGCATTGGAGGGGGGGAAAAAAGAACATCCAGTTTGTTCATTTTATATCGGAGAAAAGTGCATTTTATAAATGCTAGGCACCACTTTGGTGCAGAGGCTGGGTGAGGTCATGCTGGCTTTACTAACCTTGCTAGACTCGTAGCAACTTTGCTCGTCAGGCTAAACTGGCAAACAAATTAATTGTGCTACATTATCTCACTCAACCTGGGCAAACTTGTTAGCTTGAGTAAATTCGTGCTGATTCCACTTCCGTGGATAGACTTTAATACATTCAGTAGCCTTGGTAAACTTGGTAAGCAACTAACGTCCCTTGCCTGGGTAAATTTGAGCTAATTTAATTAAATAGGCAGTGAAAACTCGCACTAACTTTTGTCCCAAGGGTAAATTCTTGCAATCCTTGCCAACTTATGGAAACTGGTGCAACTTCACCAGCCTGGGTGAATTCATGCTAACTTTGCTAGCCCAGAAAATTCTTTCTGAATGTTCTGAACTTCCATTTCCATGTGAATGTTTTATCTAGCAGAACTGTATTTTGCAATAGAGTGGATGTCATTTTACTTCTTTAGACAGCAAACTAGGAGAGGCGGAATGGACAGCATCTGCTGGTTGGAGTAAGAGCGTTCCATTTTGCGTCATTGCTTCCAGATGCGACTAATCGACCATCATTCACACAATCGACAGAATTTGGAACGATCAAGGTTGCCGACGTCGTAACCAGCAGTGCGTTGCGACATGACATCATCAAGCCTCTAAAATTGAAACCAAATTTATCCCTCGAGGGCTGAAGTCCGATAAGTCACTAGCAGTTGACGCCGTGTTTGGACACGAAGGGGTATATTTACCTCCTGGCAGCAAGTCAAGGACGATGCGGCTGCAAAGTGTTTTGGGGGCAATGAAAACGAATGAAAAAAAGACAAATGGGTCACATGACATGACAAACACGCACCAGGTCAGTTTCTTCACATTTTTTCAATCTTAAACCAAACTGTATTTCCCAGTAACATAGGTCATTACAGAAATGGAGAGATGTTCTGTTCCCTCCCATAAAATTTGAAATCTATGTACAAAACAAACGTTCCCTTGTTGGGTGGATTAGTTGTTTTGAGACATAAATTGATTGAGTTTTTCTTTACTAAGGAGCTAGGTTTGTGCTCGACCAGTTAGCATAACAGCTAACGGCTATTATTTCCTTTTGAGCAAAATGTTAGCATTTTCCCAATGGATTTTGCTCACATTCACAAGTCTCAAGAAAACTCCACGCGACGTGATTTACAGCTAGCCTCCAACTTCAACGAGTTACGCCTCTCTGGTGGTTACGCACACATTTCTGGAGTATATTGCCAATTCCTGTTTCAGGTAACTGCCAAAATTGCCATTACCTGTGGAAGCTACCGGAGTTCCTGTTTCCTCCCTTTGGTCCCTCGCTGTGATCAGGAGATGACACTCTTTCTTGGTCGCTCCCGTCACCGACCAAATGCCACACAAAGCGGGATTGCGAAGCAGGGGATTTCGGTGACCTTTCCAGTGGTCTGCGCTAGAACATGCTGCCTTCATACAGACTGTCACCCCTGTTGTTCATGCCGGCACAAGACTCCGAGCGCTGTTTTCTGCAACATTTTTCATGCTTCCATACCGCACCAAAAATGAGCACCTATAATGTCACCCCAGCATTTTGGTCAGCGAGAATAAAAGGACGAGTGTGTTTTGCTTTTTTTAAAAAAAAAAATACAAATTGTGGTGTGAAATAAAAGTGAGTTTTTTAGTGTACAATTGTACAAATTAGCAAACACTAAGTAGCATGTTGAGAGTACACACATTATAGTAATTCAACAGAAAAAAAATAGGATTGAGAGGAGAATTTAACCCGTGCACTAGTCATAATTGAATTATCATCGAAAAATAAATCAGTTAACTTATTTTTGGCCTTCCCGTGGCCTGCCAAGAATTTGAATGGTGAAACTTCTTGCGAACCATATGTCTTTTATCGGATGTGTTTACACGGTTATGTGAAGGTGAACAGTAGCTGTGGCAAGGAGTAACAAAAGTGTGGAAAATAAATAAAGAAACAAACAAACAATACTCATCATAATTGTTAGAGTATTTTTACGGTTCGTTTTGTCGTTATTTTACTTCCTGGAGACTCAAATGGCCGAGCAACGGCCCTGTCGCGTTATTAGCGCAACATGTCCGTCATCTTTGTGTCATGGGCTAGCTGACCTTCATGTCGTTTGAAAATAGTTCATCTTGAACGTAACTTGGAATATGACATATTATTCGCGACTACATTGTTATGTGCTTCCACAGAAGTGGACAAGCCTTCAAGGCTGACCCGCATCCCCGCGTCATTGTCGTTCATTTCCCCGTCAAACATGCCATCATGCCTCCTTCCTGTCAGTCAAACGCGGCCTCTCTCAATCCCTCGGTTCATGTTCTCATGCTCCATTGTTGTTTTAAATAACATCTGATTAGCAGGCACAGCTTCCTAAAAATAAAAATGAGCTCTCTCGTCATATCTGCTGAGAGTCTGTTTTTTTCCACCCTTGATCCAGCTTCCCCCTCCCCCCTCTCCCATTTTTTTTTCATGTTTTAAAACAGTTCCGCTGGCTTTTCCAAGAAAACTTTTATTTATTTCCACCCTGTGATATCTTCCTGGCCAGAGAGGATCACCGACTAAAAGCTCCATAGCTGCCCGGGGCAAAAACAGAGTGGCGTTCTCTGCACATAAATAACAGAAGCGTGGAGGAAGTCTGTGTGGTAGTCTGCTGCAGGAATGAAACCTTTGCCTCAGTCTGTCTGAATCTCGAAGGGCCATTCAGACGTTTGCTCGAAGGACACATAAAAAAAACAACAGAACACAAACCCAAGATGGACATCTGAGCGGCTCCGCGGTGGATACTGGAACAAAGCCATCCGGTCTCCAGAGAATTTTAGTAGGAAACTTGACTAAATATTAAGCGTTACATTACGCTCAATTTTGCTGGAATACGGCTGCTGTATAAGACATTAAAGTGCTCTTGCGAACCGCTTTCCAAACGTGGTGGACGTGAAAAGTAAATCATGGCAGAAATGTTTTATGGTCAAAATATGAAGCCATTTAGGGTGAGGTCATTACTTTCGTTTTCAAGTCATGGTAAAATTAGGGTCTAGTGAGAGCTTACATAGAATTTGACGGAGGAAAAAAAGTTGATACTTGTGAATGAAAACAAAAAAGTCCTACACAATGGATAGCTAGGCGCTAGCTAAATAGATAGCTAGCTCCATAAATGTGACACGGCTTCGTGTATACTGAGAGCCAACAAACTGCTAGTTATTTTTGATACTGTTCTAGTTACAGTACAGCATCAAAAATGTTGAAATATAATTTTAATGTTACACACTAAATACAAAATGACACCATTCGTCCGGCAAAGTCTCATTTGAATACTTTGCTATTCATTAGCGTCACTTCAAACTTTCAAGCCTAAAGTGGATGTCAACAAAGTGCCCTTGTTTCTATGACAAATGATTAGTCTGCACCAATATTTTTGTTCTGTATTTGCTCTCACGTGGTGGAGTCCGTCCAGCTGCCATGACTTTGAAGTAGGCTTTGGAGAGGCACAATTTAGCCGGCATTGTGTGCACAAAGCTAATTTATAGGGGCTGACCCTGACTCCTCTTTTGTGCCACAGCCATCTTGGAAAACAATGGCAGGAAGGCTCGAAACTTGAGAGGAACTGATTCTGCTGTTTTTTTTTTTCCTCTTTCTCTTTCTGCTCTTATTCAGCTGAGAATTTTCCCCCGGCGAGTAAAATAGCCCTGTTTTTGTGTCCAACAGGAGCCATAAAGTGATGCCTAAGCATTCCATAGGCAGGCAATAGGGTTGAGTTTAACTAGACACATGGGGACAGTTGTTTTGTTGAGGAGGAGGTGAGGGAGCGGGCGAGGGGAGGCGGGGAAGCCACGGCCGCCTGCTGACCCAGCAGTGACCCGCTGGCCTCCTGGTGGAGGGATCAAGGCCTGGATGGGAGCCGGCTAAGGGTTAGAGGTTTAAGGGTAACAAATCAAGCAACACCTCGCCGGCATTCAAGCGTGCATAGCGGGTCTTTTTGGACCGCGCGAGTGCATAGAACAAATATAGAAATGCTTATTTTTATTCTCTGCGACGGAGACGGCTTCCGTTTTGGAAGTGAAATAGATTAAGGACAAGAGTGGGGTGGGGGGGTGTACAAGTCTTAAGGAGCCGATCTTTTTACATCCGGAACATGGTGACGTTACTCTTTCAGTTTGGAAGCGTACAGTATTTCCAAATTCGATCAAAACGGAGACATGTGCTTAGAGTCAATATGCAAAATTCGACACATCCCTTTTGTTTAATTACGAGGTGTTTGTTATTTATACCAAATATCATTTCAACTTTTTCCTCTATCTTTTGAAGAGGGGAAGTCAAAATAGTCTACAGGGGGAAAAGGTGGTGGCAGCGTCATGCTTTTGGGCTGTTTCTCAAACGCTGAGTCAAGTGAAGTGAATTATATATGGTTGGAAATTGGACAAAACTTGTGGGGGAAAAAAAAGGGATAAAAATATGTCATGAAAATGCAACTGGAACATCTGAAATTTATTTGGAGTTAAACAAGTTAAATGGTGGCAGGTGAGTGCGGATTCTCATTTAACATGGGTTCGAACGTAGTGCTTAACTATGTATAGAGCCACAGCCAGGTTACTGTAAAGGGTGTGCATACTTGTGCAACCACTTCAGTCGTTTATTTTCATTTTTACAGGTTATACAATGCACGTGTGGGAAGTTTTAAATCGATTAAATTGTCTTTTTTTAACACCACAATCATCATGATTAGCACACATTTTACACAGCAAATTGTGTAATGAGCCGGAGCCTATCCCAGTTCACTTTGGATGAGAGACTGGACTGGTTGTCAGTCAATTGCTGGGCATCGCGCACGTGTGGCAAAAGTTTTAAATCGATTAAATTGTGTCTTTTTTTAACATCACAATCATCATGATTAGCACAGGGGTGTGGATTAGATCCACTGTACACGTAACACTTTTTTTTTTTATTAACAGGAAATTGTGTATTGAGCCGGAGCCTATCCCAGTTGACTTTGGATGAGAGACTGGACTGGTTGTCAGTCAATTGCTGGGCATCGCCATAGTACATAGAGTATGTACGATAACTCGAATACCCGAATTTGTTATTCTATTCCATGCTTTGACTTTGTGTTTTAGTGTAGGGGCTATTGGCAATGCATACATCTGTGTCTAGAGTCAACTTTATGGTCATCTTTTTCAATTTTACAGGGCTCCACTTGTGTTTCTGTCATTAGCAGCGGCTCGTAAAAAAAATTTGGAGTCGTAAAGATGCGCTGTCAAACGGTCGCCGAAATTCCCATAAAGTTCAGGTGTTCCCGTGTACCTGTGAACGCTCACA
This sequence comes from Hippocampus comes, assembly GCF_001891065.2. NCBI lineage: Eukaryota > Metazoa > Chordata > Actinopteri > Syngnathiformes > Syngnathidae > Hippocampus > Hippocampus comes. The sequence goes on from NW_017805379.1 coordinate 552,647, forward strand.
CAGAAGCAAAAAGGAACCTCATCAAAAAGTCGACAGACCTTTTCTTCCTCCTTTGGGCAATTTCAGGATATCTGGCGTGCTGAACGTTAGCCAACATCTGCCCCTTAAATGCTCTGTTGAAGCCATTTTTTGAAAGACACTCGGTGATGATTTGGTTTCTCCGCTAAGCAGAAAATGACAAACATCCATTGGTTCGAATATGAAAATGTTTTCCATTACTTTTCCTTTGGGTCACTGAAAGTCTTTCGGTTCTGGAATTGCAGTCGCGCAAAACCAGCAATTGTGGAAATGAAAGACATTTTAATAAGCTGCTCAAATTCTAAGACGCATCGCAACACAGATGTGGAACACGAAAGCATATCCAATTCATAAATCAGACGTCGAAACAGTCCAGGAGATGAATTCATCGAAATCTCGCGAGGAACTTGATAACAGGGAAGAAAAAGGGTCACAGCGAGGCCGTGGCCTTAATCAGCCACCATTCTGCTCTCCCGCTTGGAGAGGGCACTGAGTGACGCAGGTGAGAGCCAGGCGTCCAACCAGCGCCCCCCCGCCCCCCCAAGAACCGCACCTCCCTTATCTGCTTACGGAACGGAAGAGGAAGGTGTGACAAAGGCCAGGACTCTGGGCTGTGATAAGGAAAGGCCTCGTGTCCGAGCTCTGGTGCTCCATCACACCACGCCATCCTTTGAGAGAGGCCAACCGGGGGCCACGAGTTGACCAGGAACCGGGGAACCTCTTCAATGTGGAGTTTTTGGGGGCTTATTTGTACTTTGTAGCAAAAGCCAAGCAGCCAGGAAAGTCGCGGCAGACGGAGAGTGAGGGTCAAGCGGAGTTCAGGGCAGCAGAGGTTTTCGACTCCCAAGCAGGAAAGCTAAATGACTTCCGGATTTCGGCGTCTACCCCCGGCGTTTCTGTTCCTACCCTTCCTGCGCCGCCATCCTCGACAATCGTTCCTTCCAACGTCGCCACCCAAATTTATGTCCTCGCTCTTTTGCCCGCGACTGGCTCGTCAGTCCTGCTGGGCGGCCCGTCCGAGGACGACGATGTCCGTCGGGAAGCAGTCTTTGAGAAGGATGCCTCGGTCCCTCTGGCAGTCCAGCTCACCTATGAAACCGTACCAGTAGATAACAAGTCCCGGTCCAAATCTGTGGGAGACAAAGAAAAATAGGGGAGAACATATGCTTAGTAGCAAAAGGACATAAAAGAGGAAATTAGAGAATTATGACACAAAACATAATTACGTCCAAAGAGATAAAAAAGCGACTCAGATCCGTCAAAAATAAGGTCACAGAGTCTTTGATCGCCGTCCAGAAAACTCAAAGCAAAAAAATCCCGTTGTCTGGCAAGATCTCTCGAACGGGGTGATAGACACTTCATCACATGACAATGGCAGGGAAATAACAATAATATGCGAAATAACAAAGCTCTGCCAAGGGCTCCGGAACCTGTCATCGGAAGCCTTTGCTATATCGCAGAGCACGCAGAGTTCAGCGCAAAGCCTCAGACTTAAATGCCGCATGTGGCGGTTAATGCTCGCCAGTCCAACAGAATCCAGCTGTTTCATTCGCATTAGCTTTGAAAGACAAAAAAAAATGACTTGGTGAGCTATGCCGGTTCCCAAGAGGTGTGAATAATGAGTTTCCAAGCAGCTGAGAAATCAGATTCAGACCATTTCAACACGGACGACTTCTATCTTTTGATATTCCGCTGTCGCGCTCACATCTTCGCTGCGATTTCTCGGGCTCCGTCGCCGCTCCCGCTGAGGGTCGGAGAAGCTCTTCACCGGGTACGTCTAGGACGACCCGAAAAAGGACCGCTAGAAACCATCTTTCAAGCGCTTTATCGCACCCCGAAGAATCACCGGTGGACTGTCTGCCTCTCATTTTCTTTGAACGCCGGCCGCCCACGCATGAAGACATGTCACAGTTGAACTGTGAACCGCGAGCAAGCTTCCTTCGCCGTCCCCGCGCGAAAAAGCGGGAGTCCTCAGGCCGCGCTGACAGCGCGGCCGTCCCAGACGCCGTCGACAGTTAACACCGTTGCGAGCCCCCCCGCCGCAGGGACCCGGACAGGAAGCGGGCAAAAAAGGGCCACATGGCGCTGCGCGAGTTCAGCGGCGAGGTAAAGTACATAAAAACTTCATCCGGGGCCAAATTCATGTTGAAATACAGCCTCCCGAACCCGCTCCCTACGGTGTGGTTTTAATATCAACTTTGGGAATCTTTTCTATGATTATGATTTACAAGCCCTCAGAAGACACCTACGTGGTTGACCTTTACAACTTCAACATCATATTTTAATAGCGTATATTTAAAAAAAAAAAAAAAACAGCCTGCTGTTCGAGCACATGTGACAGCTTGTGTATCTGTGTACAGTCTGGTGCCATTTCGACGAGGCCTTGAGCCGTATTCTCCTTACGGACGCATAAAAAAAAAACGTCAGGGCATAAGCACGCGGCGGCGTTCCCATTTCCCCGAGAGGCCCAAAACAGCAGTGCGCGCTCCTGTCCTGCGCCCCATCCCCGCATTCTAAACTTTTTACTGCGGCTGATTTATGGCGCTGTATCTATGGGCGAGCAGGCCCCGGAGAAAGCCCGCAGATGCACACGCCGCAAGTTCACCGCAATGTCACACGCATACCTCAGCCTCTCAGCGGCGCGGACCAAGTAGCCCCGCCGATTCCGCGGCGGACGCGTTGCCGTCCGCCGGGGTCTTAATATGGAAATGTTATGGAGACGTAACGTAAACATTTACAAGAGATGACTTTTGTAAAGGGGTTACGTTTCTTATTTTATTCAGCTGCTGTGCTGTACGTAAGGCCCAAGGTGCGGGGGGGTGGAGTGGGGGAAAAAGGTTAAAACTCTACATCAACAGATAAGACGGCGCGGGACGATACATCACGTACCGCGCCTGTCAAGGGGAGGGCGAGCGCAAATTGAAAGGCGCAAAATTATCAACACCGGGGGAGCCGTGTCACCGAGGCCTTTCCATACGCTCAAAGAAAAATAAATGGACTTTGAATTATGCTCCGAATGAATCCTACTGGGGATTGAAACAACAACACCAGCGAGCGGGGGAACGGAGTGGTCGGGGATGGGGGGGGGGGGGGGGGGGGGGGGGGGGGGGGGGGGCACGGACGAGCGAGAAGTCAGCACGATGAGATTGGAACTCAGGAAAAAAGCAGAATCACAAACCAAGTGTTGCAAAAGTACACGATATCGAAAGAGAGTGTTTCTCACGAGAATTTGGCAGGCTGCTTCCAAACTTTCCAAAACTTGGTGTCAGGATCCAAAAAGGGCTCAGTTTTTATTTGGTAGTCGATTTTTCACAGAACGTTGAAAGGTACTTTTGGCTACCTTGCGGTATAGAAACAAAAGCAGCAACTTTTCTTCAGTGTTGCCAGCTTGAAGAGCTTGGCACTGTATTGGGTGACATCTTTGACCATTTTTGCAATCTTACAAAAAAACAACAAAAAAAAAATGCCAAATGTGGTCTTGCACAGCGGAGAGAAGAGAGGAATTCGGCCTGGTAATGATTTGGGATTCTAAGAATGGCAAATAATGATTTCTTCTCATCATGTGAGCACAGTTTGAGAGTAGAAACAAAAAAATGGTCACTGTAGGACACATTTTTTTGTGAATGTTAATGAAAGAGTGAATTATCGTTCATTTGTGTGGACGTGGCATTTTTAAACGAGGGTGGCAGGAACAGTGTGGAGTTGGGCACAATGAGATTCATGACCTTCTTGCTACTCATCCTTCACGCAGACACCGAAAACAGAAATGGAATTCAGTCCAACTGCAGGCGATTGCAAGATCAGGATTTCACAAAGCTATGCTCCGGTCCTCAGCGCAAATGTGGTCTCTTCCCTTCACATCAAACACTTTTGTCCAATCTGGCGCCGCCGTAGTGGACGAAAAACTTTGACGGACACACAAAAGTTCACTCAAATTGCCAAATTCGGCGAAGAGAAACGACAAACCTAGAAAGAGGCAATGGATTGTCCAAAATATCAAGATTGGGCAACGAATCTTTTTTAAAAATACATCACCGGCATAGCGCACAGACTTATTTCAAATAAATCCTGCAGCAATAATTTCGGTAGCCGGAGCCTCCACCTGAGCCCTCTCCACAAAGGCGTCTTTGTTTTGGGCATCCATACATCAGGCAGTGAGGAAGCGCTGCCAAACATTAGAGCTTATACCTTTTTTTTTTTTTTTTGCAGGATGAAAAGCAAGTCAGATCCTTCAAATAAATGTGAGAATTGAATGGGAGCTATTGAGGTACTGGAGGAAGTTGAGAACGTGGCGGAATGTCATTGCTGTGAAGCAAACTGTTTCAAAACTGGTTCAACTGTGTCAATTTGGAAATCCTTTGACACCAAAAATAGCATTTTTGAAGCCTAGAAATGAAAGAAAACCAAATGTACCATTTCCATCTCATTAGCTAAAAATGATGACGCATTATATGACAAAGCTCAAAGTATAAGCCCTAATTTACCGTACGATGACAACTGTTTTGCCTGCAGGTCAAGGCAAATTTGTAAAATCAAATATCTTGTAGTGTCCGTCATTCTCTTTTTGACGGTTTTGTGTTTTTTCCATCGCTGTGGTATGGAAATGCAAACTGAATGGTGGATGTGGTTTATCTTCCCCCCCCCGACGCGAAGGTATTTGTATGTTTGTGTATTGTGCTGATGGGTGAGCGCGTGAGGTGTGATGTGTGAGGTCGGATTGAGTGCTGGGGATTGTATGTTTCACTAATGTATACTCATCTCATGCGACTTATCAGTGCTAAGTCAGATACAGGAAGATTAGCAAGAGTTATCTCGTTGCTATAGGAACAACAAACGGGGTCGGGGCATACCCCACCTGACCTAGGAATTATTACGCAATTTGTTTTATATAAATAAATGGGTTTTTTGGGGGGTTTTTTTGTTTTTTTTTTCATAGTTCTAATTTTGAAAATGATTTTAATGAAATGCAGATGTATCACTGAGAACGCTAATTTCCAGACGACTCTACTTACTAATCAACAAAATTACTGTATGCTCGTGACAAAAGCTCCACTTTGGATGAGAGGAGAAAGGAAAATCAGCACTTATGACTTGAAAACGACTTCCAAAGAAATGATTTTAAAAATGCAAGTCTCACTCAAATTAATCCACTTTTTTTTGTTTCCAAATATAACTGTCAGTCATTCTCCAGAGATTACAACATATGGGAACTCTTGTTTGACTTTTTTTGGCATAAGGAACGACAATTGTGATACCAATTCACACTGGATTTGAATGAGTGATGGCCAAAATCTAAAAATCCCTTTTTTTTTCCTCTTAGAATGAACCTTTGACATGTGTCACCCCCACCCCCCAGCCCACTGCCCCCAAAGCTGCTCAAGCAAATACACTCGCTGTTTTATCTCCCAATTGCAAATTCTCACTTTCTCTGACCCCCCCCCCCCCCCCCCAACGGGGGGACAGTGTGCCTGACAAAGCTGCCATTACCTCCGTCGCCTTCTCGCACTTACCTTCAAATCTTATCTCGCGCACGCACAGTTTGACTGACCCTTTACCAATCAGTTCGCTGATAAATTGCTTCACACATTTTGGGCCTGAAGAATCACAGAGCGATCTTAGAATAGAAGGACTTGTTTGCGGGTATTTGCTTGGAGTCCGTTTGGGAATTGTGAAAAACCTTTTTGACTGCACTACGTCAGCAAGACATAAGGGTCATGCTACAATTTGTTGTACTTGGACCAAATGTGGGTGGGTGGGGGGGAGTAATGGTGAACTGGTGTGCTGGTAGAGTGTGGCAAAATAATTTCAGAAGTTGTGTTCGAGATATTAAAGACAAATATTGACCATTTTACCATTTGAAAAGGATTCCTTTCATTTTGTTGGACAATTATGCGAAATCTTACATCATCATCGTTTTAAAAGGAATCAATTAAAGTTGGAGATATGTATTGAGAAATAGTAGGATCCATGATTTCTTTTTTCCAATTCTAACACAAAAATTTCCGATATAAATTCTTAGGCTCAAAGATACTCATTTAGCAAAATGCAAACGCACCGACTCAAAATGTATCCCCCAATTCAAACTGTGGCGTCCTCGTGTACAGCTCATCCGAAATATTTTGAAATCAAAGTGATGAACTATGTTGCGTTAGCGCAGTCCAGTCACACTGCAGACCAACTGTCCAAATTACGAATGTAATCGAGTACAGTAACATTTCCACATTGTTCCTGTACGAACTGAACCCGGCAACTCAAGCAATCAAATGAACAAGACTTCGTCTGTATTTCAAATTGAGCACACAAAAATGGAATCTCTCGTACTTGTCGGACACCCTTCGTCGGAATGCGCAATGCACTGAGAATAACGCTAGCAAAGCCTCATCCCTGAGACCGGATCTCTTCTCTTCTCTTACAGGGACTCGGCATCTTCGCTAATCACCACCTTACATCATGAAAACGGCTTGACCATTACAGTTATGACATGCTGAGTGAGAATTCATTAACACCTGATGCTGTGATCATTAAATGCTATAAAAGCCACCTTGTGCAAGTGTGATGCCGCAATGATGAGAGGGTCAACGTAACTGCGCCGCGCGGTCCTGACATGCCCTTCTGATATCCAATATGTCCAGTATAAAAAGACGGATACAGTCAAACCTCGGTTTTCGAACGTCTCTGTTCTCGACCAAATTGGTTTTTGACCAAAAATTTCGAGTTTTTATGCCTCGGATCACGACCGAAATTCGGTTCTCGACCAAACTGAGCGCACTTGAATGCGCCACTTGACTCCTCTCGCCTTCCTTACACGAGAAAGTGACGCTTCTTTGTGTAGCGTTCCATTGTGAGCAGAAGTGTTCAATAAAGATTTTTTTTTTTTAAGTGTGGTTTCGGTTTTTGAACAGCCGTCTGGAACGGATTATGGTCGAAAACCGAGGTTTGACTGTATTTGAATTATACCGAAGCAAAATGGCGGCCATAGTGTTAATTTGATGAGCGGTTCACGGAGCGCCCCCCCCCCCCCCCCCCAGAGGCGGTCAAAAGGAAGGCAATGGGGGACGAGCGTTTTGAGACGGCCTCACCTCCTCGGCCCCGCACGGCCCCGGTCCTAATCCGACCCGTAACCCTGGCGGCGAACATGTTTTCAATTTAGGATGCTCCCCCGCCGAAGCCGCGGCCCTAATCAACAGCAGTTTGTACTGTAACCCTATATCTGGCCCTTGCGAGGGCAGCGTCAGGCTGACCGGGCGCCTGCAAACCTGATGTGTCCAGCTGAGTGTTAAGTGTGTGCATGCGTCTGTGATATCGAGTGTATTATGTCAGGTCGCAGGACGTGCGCCCGATGCGTCCACATATTGCTGTGATGTGCGCGGAAGCATGCAGATTGCACACGATAAACAGCCTGGTAGATGAAAAAGTGCGATGTTATTAACTCAACTCAACTGTATTTCTGGAGCACTTTAAAACAACCAGCGCTGTATACAAAGCGCTGTACGTGTATAACAAGAAACAATAAATTAATAACGAAGACGGTAGAAAGCACAAAACAGTCAAATTAAGATCAAGTCTGAATCATGCTGAGTCAAAAAGCCAACGAAGAGAAATGAGTTTTGAGGCGAGTTTTAAAGATGGGCAGCGAGGGGGCTCGCCGAATGTTCAGTGATCTTTCAAAAACGAACTCCAGATTTTGACGGTTAAGAAATTGTAACCTTTTTGAGGATACAAATGAGATTCTAAATTGCAGAGAATCTGCATTTTCGCCCCAATAAAGTGCAATGAAGCGTAATCAGTCTACTCAGGTGGCCCGGAAGTCGAGTGGTTCGGACGTCGACTTCACAGTGCAGAGTTACCGGGTTCAATTCCAGCTCCGGCCTTCCTGTGTGGAGTTTGCATGTTCTCCCCGTGCTTGCGTGGGTTTTCTCCGGGTACTCCGGTTTCCTCCCACATTCCAAAAACATGCATGGCAGGCTGAGTGAACACTCGAAATTGTCCCTCGGTATGATTATGAGCGCGGATGGTTGTTCGTCTCTGTGTGCCCTGCGATTAGCTGGCAACCGGATCAGGGTGTCCCCTGTCGACTGCCCGAAGACAGCTGGGATAGGGTCCAGCACCCCCCGCAACCCTAGTGAGGATAAAGCGGTTTGGAAAATGACTGAATGAATGAAATCTACTCAGCATTATTCCTTATGAGTTGATGCGCAAAAACCTCCTGGCCCAAATGTTTGAATTAGCAAGTTTGGCTAGTTGCAAAAATCAAACTTGTCCTCAAGTAAAATTCTGTCTGGTGCAGGCGGCTAATTAGAGCCGCCTACACCAGGCAGAAATTTAGTCGAGCATTGAATTGGATTCGTTTGTAGTTGAGCTATTGCTGCCAAGAAAACATCTTCCACTTTATGGCCAGCAAACCACAGAATGAATCTCTCCGGTCTTTACCGAGAGCGAACGAGAAAGCTGGGCATGGTAAAGCAGGTGTGAATATTTGCCCTCTTCGTCCACCACTATAACCCCCTGCCCCAAAATTAGAGCGTGGCCTCTAACGTGTCCCTGGAAGAGAGAGAGAGAGAGAGAGACAGAAAAAAAGAAAAAAAAAAACAGAACAGGCCTGGCTTTCGTCCAAGTCAGCACCTTTGGAAGTGCAGTCGTGTTACCGCCACTAAATCAACATGTCAGCACCCGACCTAGTAAACTTCTTCACCCAGACTCCAATGCTTGCAGCTACCCCACACACCTAATGAAGTGGTGTGAATGCCCATCTGTCTGGCGGGGGGGCTCCATACAAAGGAGGACGAAGAAATACATACATTTTGTGTTTTGATTTGAACGGAAGACGGACGCAAAACAAAGTAGCTATTAGTGGGTTTCGGCCACCCGGGGGCTGTCGACCTTGGCCTCTGATTCCGAACCGTCCCCAGGTTGAGGGGTGAGTTTTGGGGATGGACACAACCTGGGGGTGGGCACGGAAAGCCGTGTGCTTACTCTGCACTCTTGTTTACATTCCTTAGGGTAATTTTAGCCCGGGGGGGTGGAGAAGGGAAGGGGGTCTGACATGTCGTTGGGGATTGTCAGTAGTCGACGGTATAGCTGGGGCAGTGGCGGCACCTGGACTTGTCGGTGGTACAAAAGAAAAATATATCAATGAAGACCCGGGGGCAAACAAAACATATTGTTTGTTTGTGTAACAAGGTGAATTTAAAATTTCTTAAAGGCAGTCTGGTCAAATTTAAGACCTCTAATTAACTAACACAAGAAAGTGTGCCGTATAAGTTGTTTGTGATGGCAGACTCATTAAAAATGCCAGATAATAAAAATAAATGACAACCAATGATATTTCGATACATCTCTTGACCCATGCGATAGGACTCAATGGCAGGATTTGATTCAATACGATACGGTTCGAGAGGTCGCGATGCAATGATGCAGGTGGACGATAATTTTACAATGGGGATGAACTTGTATTACAATTGTGGCATTTCCTTCCAAGATAGGCGCATCGGTTACTTTTTGTCACGTTTCTTAACAGGTGACAACATGTGCAAGCTCTCCAAAGCAACATCTAACGGATTTCAAACTTTTTGATCATTTTTTTGGCCGGTCATATTGAAACCGATTCCTTATGTGGTGAGTTGCTATATTCGCATATTTTCAATGAAACAGATTTTCCAATTCCAATTCATTACACCCCTAAATCTCAATTTTTTTTTTTTTGTGTGTGTACACTGCAGTTTTTTATGATCATTTCAACGGTTGCTTGAAGGATCAGGTACTGCTTTTGAGGGAAATAAAGGCCCGAATTGAGGAAAATCTAATTCACAACGGAAGACACCCCGCATCATGGCAATATTAGAAGTCACTGTTGCATCCACAGCGAGGTGGGAAAAGTGCTGCCACTGATCAGTTCTAAATACACAAAACAGCACGACGATGGTTCCCAATTTCAGCGCAAGGGAGGCTTGATCCGTCTACTCGAAAAGAGTCGCAAAGTGTGTCGAGGAGAACGGACCAACCGCAGCGTCGGGACGAGGCAGCTCAAGCCTCTTGTTTTCACAAAGTTTCAGGGCGCAAATCTAATTTCGTTGTAGTTTTAAAAAATTTGCTACGCAAACAAAACAATAATCCCGGCTCAGGAAACGCCTGCTGGGATTTGTCTCTTTATTACTCCCAGCTCTAGTCCCCCTCAAAGGCCGCAGAATGTCTGCGTGTTTACAATGTTCCGAAGACAAGTAGGGGGGGGGGGGGGATTGCATGACGGGAGGGGAAAAACGCGACGACGAGCGAGAGACAGAGCTTAACGAAACTAATTAGGCGAGGGATCGGGATAGAAGTTAAATAGTGGGCTCCATGTAATGAAAGCAGCCGTGCAAGGGGACACAGAGGGGTCAGGCCAACACCAAACAGTGGTCCTCAGGCAATCTGGTATTGATTTTCACTTGTTTGGGGATGAAGGTGGATGGCGGGAAAGGGAGGGGGGAGTCATGTAGCAAAAAAAGAAAGAGAGAGAGGGAAAGAGTCAAAGACAGATGCTCAGCAAGAGTCGAAGGGTCTTCTGAGTTGTCAACTTGACAGTTTAACCCCTTTTGGAGGAGAGCAAACAAACCAGGGAATCTCTTGGACTGACAACGTTGATCCGTCATCGTGATGACACCGCAAAGCCCCACGTAGTGCCTACAAAGGAGAGGCATCACTGTGTATGTGTGCGTTAGTATGGCAATCATGGGGGGGCGCAAAAGTACATTCCCTAAGCCTCGGAAAATCGGACTCTGCAACATTTGACAGGATGCTAATGCTCGGGATTTGCTATTGATTTGACTTTGAAATCAATGCATGTCCTCTAATGCAGTCTGATTTTGATTTAGCACGCCACCCCCCCAAAAAAAAATTATATATATATATAAAAAATACATGAAATGTGGAAGTGGAGGAACAATGCCAGTTGGTGCAGTTTTTGCTGTGTGATTCACTGCGGTTTGCCAACCACCAATAAACTTCACAGAAGAACAAGGAATGTTGGATTGGACTTAACAACAAGGAAAGAACGGAAGATTTTTTGCTCACATTTTGTCTTGTAAATTATGTGGAATAGCAAACGTTATTACTGCGTGTGGTTTTTGTAGAATATTACTGTTGAGTGCATTTTTTCTTTTTCATGGAAAACAACGAACTCATTTTGGTGTTTTATTTGGAGGGCGGCGGCGAGAAACACTGCGGTTTACCAACCACCAATAAACTTCACAGAAGAACAACAAGGAATGTTGGATTGGACTTAACAACAAGGAAAGAACGTAAGATTTTTTGCTCACATTTTGTCTTGTAAATTATGTGCAATAGCAAACGTTATTACTGCGTGTGGTTTTTGTAGAATATTACTGAGTGCATTTTTTCTTTTTCATGGAAAACAACAAACACATTTTGGTGTTTTATTTGGAGGGCGGCGGCGAGAACGAATTACTTGCATTTCCATTCAGTTCAATGGAGAAATCGGATTTGCGATATTGATGTTTTCTCAGATATGAGCGCGTGGTCACGGAACACATCAAACTGGTACCTCAAGGCATTGTGCCTCCTAAAAATAATGCATGAAATAAAATCATCACATAAGAACATCAAAAATAAAAACAGTTTATTAAAATGAAATTTGATAAAATTAATAAAAAATAAGTAAATAAAATGCATCTGATAACAATCATGATTTTTTTTCTTATAACTGCGATTATTTTTTTTCAAGGTCCTCTTCATGTGTATTTTTTTTTCTGATCATAATAATCTTAAATCGCAATGAACAATATGATATTTACAATACAGAAATGTTTTTGTCTTACAGGGCAGATTTATGCTGAAATAACGGCAAATGAACCATGAATAAACATGTCAGCATTTATCTCCCCAATTAGAGGAGTTATCTTGCTAAACTCTTTGACTTGCAGTCTTTTAAGCGTTCACACCGACAACTTCACAAAATTCATGTGGCGTATGCATAAGTAGGCAAGGCATAAGATGGAGAACACAAACCCGGGACCTTTGCACTGTGAGGCGGATGTGCTAACCGGTCAACGACTGTGCCGCCCATATTGCAAACCAATCTGTGGTTTTCCATGTGTATGAAATGCGCTGGATAAATAAAGCTGCCTTGCCTTGATCTTTTCATGTTCAAACATCCATCCGACCATTCCGCAAACTGCTTGTGATATGTAAACCATGTGGACTGCACTTCCTTAGCACCCAACTGCTCCAAACAAAAGCATTTCGTGATCTTTAAAACCTCTCTTTCCTTCTAGGACTCTCGTTGCTTTGTCAGATGGCCGCAAGGTACACAATTAGCTATGCCGCCACCCCACCCCACCCCAACTCCATGCCATACTTAAAAAACAAACACACTCCCAAAAGGCTGTCCACGTCAAAATTGGAGCGACCCTTATTGTCCCCATTACCGCCTGGGGAACGCTCCATCGTGTCGGATGCTACGGGGGTCCCTTCACTTGTCAGGAGTCGTCAGACAGATACCGAGTCTGGACACACGCACAGTTGACAGGTAATCTGAGCGTCTTCAATTAGCCCAATTAGGGCTGTCATAAACAATTCGATAAGCGCTCGAGCAACACAAACAGATAAACACAGGCACAAGTGCACAGGCGTACACACCGCCGGGGTATTAATGAGAAGGGTAATGGGGATGTAAGGGGACGCTTGGCTTGTCGTTTTGTTTCAAGAAGCTGTGGTGTGTGTGTGTGTGTGTGTGTGTGTGTGTGTGTGTGTGTGTGTGTGTGTGTGTGTGTGTGTGTGTGTGTGTCCATCTAGAGGGCCCCTCCTTTGCGTTGCTCTGAGCTGCGCACTGCCGGCTGCTACCTGGTCACTTCAAATTGCGCCATCTCCTTTCATTAGCACGTTACCGGCTGAGAATCTGAAAGGCTGTGACAAAATTCATTTGAGCCGAGTGGGAGCAGATTGCCTGGAGCAGGTGCTATAAGGGAGATAAAACAAAAAAGCAGCACCTCTGCTGCGGGCGCGCACCACTGTACGCGGTGCGGCGTGCGTCGGTGGGTGGGTGGGTGGTGGTCGCTTTTCCCCGCTCTTCACATTCGGTTCTTGTCCTCGCTATGGCAAATAGGTAATGACATATAAGTGCTTTCGGACGGGCTGGGAGAAAGAACGGGATCGGCCCAGTGCACACTTTTACAAAGCTGTGGTGAAATCTAAATATTGTTTCTAGCGTGACTAAACAGGGCAACGCCTAAGCGGCAAGAGGGACGTGTGACAGCACTAACAGTGTTTGATTTGGTCTCCCCTTCATATTATCTTATCGCAGTGCAAAGGTGACACCCACTCGGCTTTTGTCCTCAGACTGTTCCATCTACGCGCGTTTCTCCAGGCGCAGAGTGGCTGACACGTTTCGGCGCGAGCTAATCTTGAAAAGAACGATTTCACAAACACGAGACCCGAGCGGCGCTCGCATCAATATTTGAACAAGGCCCCGGCGTCAACACCGCCGAGATCGCATATGCAAAGGTTCTGAAAATGGCGCGACATCAAGCAACAAGGCTGACACTTTCAGTGCAGTCCTTAGAAGCTTCTCACTGGGTTTTCGGGGGGCAACCTTGGACCGCTTTTTGAACGGCGCCGCTATCTCCAGTGGTATGGTGTCGAGACACCGACATCAAATAGGATACTTTGCAAAGGCAAAATACGCGCGCCATTAATGAGTTCTACTTTTATGCGACCAAAGACTGAAGAATTCCATCACTGTCGCGAATAGAGCAGATTGTCGCTAGTCTGTGTTACTTTCAACCAAGTGATGACTACAAATTTTATCATGCCACGTTTTTGTCCTCACGAAGCAGCTTTTGAAGCTTCACAGAAAAATCCTCACACCCTAAAAAATAAACGGCTTTGCGAGAGGTGTATGAAAACTAAGAGTAATTTCAAAGTGGTGACAGCTTTGATTCTTCTTTTTTTTTAAACAGTTAATTTTGTAATGAAATACAAAATTTTGTAATTTTGCTGAAATACTGAGAACGGGTTTCATGACACCCGGTTTACAGTCCTACAAGAGTGAAGTTGTCGTGACTTTTCGGCTTGTCCGATGGGGTCACCACAGCGAGTCATTCACATGATTTGTTTGGCACACTTTTTTTTACATCAAGGTGAAGAACGGTGCAGAGGGTCATTACTTTGTTTTCAACAAATGAATAAGAAAAGTTTTGAACTGATTACGTCGCATATTTAGCCCTTTCATGCACCCTGTAACCCAATAACATGATAAGCTGTCCCCGAAAGGGTTCATGTGTAGTTCGTGTCTCCTGATATTAGCATTAATGTTGGTAAAATGTTGTGCTCAAACAATTCCTCACTCTTAATTTTATTTTAAAAGATTCATTTTAAAGCCAACGCCTAAATTTACCTTCCAACTGACTGCTTTCAGGATGGGCCTGATTTTACGTGACGTCTGCAATGCAACCCAAAGATAAAAAGGGGGCCAAAAAAAAAACCAAACAAAGCGAAGAGCCATCACCGGGGAAGTTGTAATGGGAAATTGCTCTGGCAACTATTTGTTCAAGCACCAGATTTATTTCGTCTTCATGCCAACCCGACGATCCCCCTTTGGAAAACAGGGCAGGTTCCCCCTAATGAGTAATCTATTTCCAAGCAGTCGTGTCTGGGCATGACAGTTTACCGAGAAGCTTGAAGAACTGGTAATTACCAGTGTTACGGGGCAATTAATGCATATTACACTGCAGCACTCATAGCGATGACTGTCAGCTCCCCAATAAAAATGAGCACTCTTCAGCTAAAGGGTGACATTAATTGGGCCCTTAATGACTATGCAGAGGAACCAAGCCAAATAGGAACAAAACAGTGGAATCACTTTGACTCAGGCAGAGGGCTGGAAATTGGACTAAAAATGAGATTAATTGCTGTCGGGGAGGGGAGGGGGCTTGAAATTATAGGGTGCAGAGAGAGCAAGGGGTGCTCATACAGATGACAATTCAATTAATTATTCTATCATGGATTTTCAATCCAGACCATGAGGCTATTGTCTATTTCGGAGCTCTTTGTCTTGAGGTCTTTGAACACCTGCGGTATTAAGTGCCGTGGAAAAGTATTTGTCCCCTTCTCAAGTTCTCTTTTTTTTTTTTTTTTTTTTTTTTTGGCACTTTAAAATGATCAAGCAAATGCAAATATCAAATGAAGGGAACCAAAGTAAAGTATTTTTAAATGAGGATTTTATTTATTAAGGGAAAAAAAAAAACAAATCTAAGCTGCCTGGTCCAGTGTGAAAATGTACTAAACAAATACTAACCCTCAAATTCTAATAACTGGTTGGCCCACCCTCAGCAGAAACAACCAAAAAGGAGAACTGGCAATGAGTCGTTCACGTCTCATATTTATGCCCATTCTTACGCTTCTTATTCGCCGAATCGCTTTAATTCAGCAACACTGGAGGGTTTATAAGCATGAACTGCCTTTTTAAGGTCATGTCGCAGCCTTTCAATGAAATTCACATCCGGACTTTGACTAGGCTATTCCAAAACCTTCATTCCCCCCAACAATCATCGAAAGTCCAAGTCCTGAAGAGCAAAGCAACCCATCAAAGTACCACCACCGTGCTTAATTATTAGCATGTTATTTTTTCTGAAATGCTGTTTAAAATTTACATTACAAGACACACACCTTTCAAAAACTTTGTCCTGTCAATCCATATAATGTACTCCAAAAAATCTTGGGAACCATTCAAATGTTTTCTTTTTCTGCAAAGGTAAGACAAGCCTTGATGTTCTTTTTTTTTTCAACGGTGGTTTTGGGCCTTGGAGCTCTGCCATGGATGTCATTTTTGGCAATCTTTTTTTTTTATTGTTGAGCTCTTGAGGTCATTTTAGTAGGCTGGCCATTCCCAGAAGGTCTATCACTGTTCCATGTTATCTCCTATTTGAAGATTTGAGGACGCCTCTCACTGTGGTTTGCTGGAGTCTAAAAGTTTTAGAAATTCCTTTGTAAGCCTTTCCTGACTGATAGATGTAACTTTATTTCACATCTGTTCTTGAATTTCTTTGGATTGTGGAATTTCGTTCTAACTTTATATGTATATATCTTTTGGCTGCCTTCATTTTGTCAGAAAGGTTCTATTTAAGTGATGTCTTGAGTGGGATCTGAAGGTGATCAGGTTGGTGTGTTCAGCGAAACAAACTCAGCTGACCCCAAAACTATGATTAGCTACAGTTAAGTCATGGTTTTAAAAAAAAGGGGTGGGGGGGGGGGCATGATATGTTTTTTCCTCTCACACAGGGCCAGTTATTGTGAAAAGGTTTTCTTCCTTCATAAATATAACGATGATTTAAAAACTGCAGTTTTAGTTTGAAATGGTTTTGATGTTGGTGAATATTTACATTTGTTTGATTATCTTTAAACATTAGAATGGGGGAAAAACATTTTTTTTTTTTTAAAAGTCAAATACTTCTTCACGGCGCTGTATATCCAATGTCAGGGTGAATACAAAGAAAATCGGCTTTCCCATACTCTATGCCAAAGGCAAACCAAAAACAGTCCTGCAATATGTGCCTCATATCACGTGGATATTCTTTGTAGCGCTAACGGTCATCTTTGGAGGACATTAAAAAAGCGTGATAGTACAGAGATCTTGCAGAATATCATGTTCATCGAACCTAATTCCCATTGATGGGGATGATTACAAATGGAACCATATCATCATCAAGCATGTGGTTCTTGCAGAACAGGCAGCAGGCTAATCTTAAACCCAGCATCTCAAATAGGCCTTTTGATAAATACCATAGCACACAAAAAGTAAAAAATATGACTGATTAAAACAAACAATCATAATAAATTGGACTTCTGATCTACAATAACACCAACAAATAAAACAAAATACATTTGAAAAACTAAAACGTACACCGAAGTGACATGAGATAAATTAAATGAATTACTAATTTACAATTAATCATTAGTAAAACAAATTAAGTGGAATTAGAGTGAAAGATTTTGAAAAAGTCATAAAGTGACTACTGAGTAAAAAGTAACACATTCCGCCCCCACGAAAGTTTATTGATCTAAGATTTGCCAAAAATGTGAAATTCCAATTAGTGTTGCTATAAGTCTATAGGCCTTCACCTCAATGCATGCGAGATCCTAAACTGTAAAGATAAAAAATACGCGCGTACAAATATGGCACCATTTGCATACATTTTTGATTTCGGATTTCCTGGCTATTTAAATATGCGGTTAGAAATAGTGCGGCGCTGCCTCCTGCGCTGTCACGCCGCACACTCACGCTGTCATTGGCCCTGATAGAACTCACGCGCTTCAAAGGGCGGCTTTGCAGCGGCGGCGAGAGCGAGCAAATATTTGAATTGCAAAAACACCTCATCTTCCGAAGGGAGCAAATTCAAGACAACTTTTTAAGGAGTTCGAGACAAACCAACCCCCCCCCCCCAGTGCGGCGCTGCCTCCTGCGCTGTCACGCCGCACACTCACGCTGTCATTGGCCCTGATAGAACTCACGCGCTTCAAAGGGCGGCTTTGCAGCGGCGGCGAGAGCGAGCAAATATTTGAATTGCAAAAACACCTCATCTTCCGAAGGGAGCAAATTCAAGACAACTTTTTAAGGAGTT
>NW_017805379.1:571124-572336 GCF_001891065.2 Hippocampus comes
AAAAAGGGGTGGGGGGGGGGGCATGATATGTTTTTTCCTCTCACACAGGGCCAGTTATTGTGAAAAGGTTTTCTTCCTTCATAAATATAACGATGATTTAAAAACTGCAGTTTTAGGTTGAAATGGTTTTGATGTTGGTGAATATTTACATTTGTTTGATTATCTTTAAACATTAGAATGGGGAAACGAAAAACATTTTTTTTTTTTTAAAAGTCAAATACTTCTTCACGGCGCTGTATATCCAATGTCAGGGTGAATACAAAGAAAATCGGCTTTCCCATACTCTATGCCAAAGGCAAACCAAAAACAGTCCTGCAATATGTGCCTCATATCACGTGGATATTCTTTGTAGCGCTAACGGTCATCTTTGGAGGACATTAAAAAAGCGTGATAGTACAGAGATCTTGCAGAATATCATGTTCATCGAACCTAATTCCCATTGATGGGGATGATTACAAATGGAACCATATCATCATCAAGCATGTGGTTCTTGCAGAACAGGCAGCAGGCTAATCTTAAACCCAGCATCTCAAATAGGCCTTTTGATAAATACCATAGCACACAAAAAGTAAAAAATATGACTGATTAAAACAAACAATCATAATAAATTGGACTTCTGATCTACAATAACACCAACAAATAAAACAAAATACATTTGAAAAACTAAAACGTACACCGAAGTGACATGAGATAAATTAAATGAATTACTAATTTACAATTAATCATTAGTAAAACAAATTAAGTGGAATTAGAGTGAAAGATTTTGAAAAAGTCATAAAGTGACTACTGAGTAAAAAGTAACACATTCCGCCCCCACGAAAGTTTATTGATCTAAGATTTGCCAAAAATGTGAAATTCCAATTAGTGTTGCTATAAGTCTATAGGCCTTCACCTCAATGCATGCGAGATCCTAAACTGTAAAGATAAAAAATACGCGCGTACAAATATGGCACCATTTGCATACATTTTTGATTTCGGATTTCCTGGCTATTTAAATATGCGGTTAGAAATAGTGCGGCGCTGCCTCCTGCGCTGTCACGCCGCACACTCACGCTGTCATTGGCCCTGATAGAACTCACGCGCTTCAAAGGGCGGCTTTGCAGCGGCGGCGAGAGCGAGCAAATATTTGAATTGCAAAAACACCTCATCTTCCGAAGGGAGCAAATTCAAGACAACTTTTTAAGGAGTTCGAGACAAACCACCCCCCCCCCC
>NW_017805379.1:572364-602374 GCF_001891065.2 Hippocampus comes
CCACTGCAACCTCGAGGAAGCTCAGCCCTCTGCGCACAGCGTGGAAAACATATTCACAGCGTAAGCACTCCCTTGGCTAATTTACCATGTCCAAATTTGTGTAATGGGATATGACACATTCTACAGGGGATTGAGGGGGTTGGGGGGTGGGGTAGAAACTTTAATACGAGAAGAGAACCGTAAAATGTTTAAGCTTGCCTTGTATATAAATGAAATCCACCACCCAAATCCAGGTTCTTAGACAAGCTGACACGGGTTTGATTACAGAATGAAGCGTAATTAGCCGCTTCGGTTCTCCGGCGAGGTCTTTCGGCGATCCTTCGATTCTATACAAACAGGTTACACCTCGAGACTTTACATATGTTCGTTCAAGATAAATGTTAGAGCGCTCGCAGCTCAAGAGAAAGTGTCCAAAAATCATCTGAATCGTAAATTATCAACACGGCTTATTGGTTTTCTGAAAGTACGAGCCCAAGCGTTTGATGCCAGAATAAATAGCGCAGTTAAAGCCAAGGAAGTAAAAGTCGAGGCATGAAGGCCACGGACAACCTTAACATCAATAAATAGTCATCGTCAGACATCTAAGAAAATACGCTCGCAACAAGGGAGACACTCATCTCCCGTCTTTATGATGAGACACATCTGCAAAAGTTGAATCCAAGCTTTTAGGAGTCAGCAGTTTTTCATCAGGCGTAATACTTTGCCTGAATATTTTCTTGCTGTTTATCATCACTAAATCATGTCCTAATGTTCAAGACAAAAGGGGGTGGTTGGGGGATGGATTCGTTCTTGATGTGGACCAGCACCAAATTCCATCTCTTCTGCCAAGGATAGAGGCCTGTTTGTTTTCTGTTACCTTGGTTCTGGGATAATCAAATCGACAAATGGCAAAGAGAAGGGGGTCCCCAAATCCAGGGCCCAGTAGCGGGCCCTGGATCGTTTGGTAGCTGGCTCCACAGAAAGAAATGACCACTTGACTTTGTCATGCACCGGTCACAACACTGCCCACAATACCCTACGCGCAACTATTTATATCTATTTTAGCATTTTATCTCTTGATTCAAGTACACACTGATACATTATTCAAGTACACGCTGATGGCTTTTATTTCATTCTTAAATATCAGGGCACATTCACAGCTGTAGTTTATTTTACTACATAAAAGGCTACGGACTATTATTGGTGCTTTTCATGTTCAGTTTTGCATTTCTCATATGTATTTGTCATTCACGTCGGCCAATAATGTATAGCATTTATTATTCATGTACCGTTGTCACTTGGCCGCTGCTTATTTTTATTCTCATTGCCTCGGGATGTGATGTTTTTATATTTAGTTATTTTATAGTTTGCTACTGTTATTTGGCAACATTTGCATTATGGTGATAGCAAAGTCAAAATTTTATTTCATGACTGTCCGGCCGAAACATCCTATGTCCAAATTCGGACTTTTTCACATTTTCTCCATGTCTGTATTGGTCAGTCCATACGTGGTTATGACCACCCCAACGTGCGGTTCTGTAGTACAGAAAATGCTTGAGAAACAAACAATACCATAATTAGCAGAACAAAAGACGCTAACACAAATTCAACCCGTTACCTACATGTGATAAAGCAACATTACGATCACGTCTATAAATCATATACCACATGTTGATTAGCGCAGAGCTCACACCGTCTTCTGCGGCCCTCTGCCGACATGCAGACAACACGGAGACAGGTTTGAGCCAAAATCAAATGTGAATGATGGATAGCTTTACTGCACAATGACCTCTTTCGCTGGGCTCTTGCCCTAAATCAGCGCTCAGCGATAAGGGGCCCCCCACGCTAGCGCTCACCTCGGCGTGTTCGCCAGCAGACCTTATCTGTGGCTCGAAGAAGTTTGAGTAATAACTAAAGACAAGCCACAACAAAACCCAACCCCACCTTGTCAAACATCATTTACAACGTATGAGCTCTCGGTTCCAGCTTTGCTACAATTACATGAAAACCGCAGACGTTTTGGGAATGCGTCAAACCTGTTGACGGGACAGCTTTGCAATTTGTTGTTGCTTTATGGAGGACCACAAGGAAGGCCAAGCTTTTGCAGCGATGAAGAAATGCACATTGACAAAAAAGGGGATACGAGCGCGACGACGCCTACTTGTGGCGATAACAAATGTTAAGATGACATAATTATTACGTACTTCTTTTTTTACTTTTGGCTCAGTCCCTTTTAGTCAGAGGTCGCTGCAGAGAGTTGTTCACTTGATATGTTTGGCACAATTTTTTTGTCGGACGCCCGTCCTGACGCAACGCACCCACGATAGTGGCCGGGATACTGGGATCAAATCCTGGTCAGGGCGAACGGTCGCAGAACAAATGTTAAGATGACATAATTATTACGTACTTTGTTTTTGACTTTTAGTCAGAGGTCGCTACAAAGAGTTGTTCACTTGATATGTTTGGCACAATTTTTATGTCGGTCGCCCGTCCTGACGCAACGCATCCACGACAGTGGCCGGGAAACTGGGATCAAATCCTGGTCAGGGCGAACGGTCGCATCCAGTCGGCCCTTTACGCTCCCTGCCGGTCCTCAATGTCCGAGGTCAACAAACAATTTTATGTTTGTGGTCACAAGGTGGCTTCATGCTTAACGGAAGAGGAACAGCAGCTTCCTCGTGAGTCCAATGAATGTGAATAATCGGTTTGGTCTGTACAAGTTCTGATTAAACCTAAAAAGACAGCTCTTTGGGTTCCCCGCTGGTAATGACTGTGATACAGAAAACACTGTCACAGCAGTGTGAAATTATACTCTTGTCAGGACAGATTTAAACGGAAATGGTGGAAAAGCTAAGTTGGAAATGACTAAAAGAGTAACAAACACCTTGGTCTTAGGACCGTGACCAAGACTGACCAAGTAAGGTTGAGTACCGTGAATAAACATTGACTTGCACATGACACATGCATACCCAAAGTGATTATGGTAATTACCGTTGTGTTTGAAGGAACAGGGAGGAGGCTGACAATGAGCACGACAAAAGACGCTCGGGTTTGCAGGACGCTAAAACCTGCATGTGTTTTGCAATCGGAATGCAAGCGATGACGTGCTTCTGCATGTGTGAGAAACAGCCGCGGCGGCGAAAGCTAGCGTGCTTCCAGGCAGTCGCATCAAAACGGCGGAGGGAGACCAAACATGACATCAAACGTCGCAATTAGCTGACCCCTTTTCCCCCCGGAGTCGCAGTTTGAAATGGCCTGCCTTTAAAAGCGTGATTAAAATATGTTTGCTTTCTTATTCAAAATGACATTTGACAAGGTTAGCAATATTTCAACTAACTGCAAAAACATTCTTGTGGCCGTAATCCTCGCTTTTTTTT
This sequence comes from Hippocampus comes, assembly GCF_001891065.2. NCBI lineage: Eukaryota > Metazoa > Chordata > Actinopteri > Syngnathiformes > Syngnathidae > Hippocampus > Hippocampus comes. The sequence continues at coordinate 575,721 of NW_017805379.1, forward strand.
TTTCCTCCCCATTCTAGAGCAGGGGTGCAGGTAACCTCCGAGTGAGTTTCCCATGAACTCATCGCTACAATTTTGGAAAGAAAAGCGCTGGGAGGGAAGAAGAAAAAGCGTGTTTTGTTTCACCCGCACAGTTGAAGCTAAATGTTTTACAATGATTATTCAGGGAATTTAACCCCGCTTTTATTAAGTCATTTCAGTAACCACCAGCTCCATCCTCGCACGGGACATGAGGACTGTCAGCAGCTCAGCGGCTCAAGTTCCTCAAACTGTTAAACCCCCTCATCACCAAATTAGGCGAGGTGTATTCCAGAGTCTCGTGGTCAGCCCAAAAAAGACCAAAAGTAAGTCGATGCTGTTTAATGGTGCCTTTCGCAGGCGCTACATAAAACTACGAGCATAAAACTCGCAATTGATGTCGAGGCTACAAAGAGAAACATTTAAATGGAGTGTGGAGGCACGGAGTACCGACATAACAAGATGCAGATAAGCAATGATTCATGGGCCGGGATCAGTAACAGTCGGTAGGAAGTTAATGGTTTTCACATCCACTCGAGTCACGGGGGAAGCCAATGTGAAGTGGCAGGCTCGGACAGTGAGCCAGGCCGGGCTTTTGCAGCAGCTGGGCTCCAAAACGGCGGTGGCACTTCGGATCAGAGGCCTTTTCGCCAGACAGCTCAATGCTGCCGCTTTCAACTTCCAACCTCCGACAAAAATCAGAGTTGTCATTTGAAAGCGCGCGGTTGTCACGGAACAGACAGATTTTGCGTTGAAACACTGAAGATTCCCCAGAGTGAATTGTATTGATATCGCTGAAAATGAACAGCAGATTTCGCTGGCATCTTGTGAACCAAAGTCCGTTTTTCTAGAAAGTCCCACCGAAATACGAGGAAACAGGCAGCGACAATCAAATACATATTTTGCGCCGCATGGTACCAACTCAACATGGGGCACACATGCAAACAGACAATTCCCTCTCACATTCGCAGAGGTACTGACTGGGGACTGAACCTACTGTGCCCGCACCAAAGTCAGGCAAATGCACCCCCAACAGCATCGGTCACTGCTAGGCAGCAGAAGTTAAATATGCTATTTATTGTTTTAGAAGGATGGCTATTTTGGAGAGAACTCTGTGCGGCTCATGGCACTTGCGTATTAACCCTCACAATTGATGAGTATAATCAGAAGGTCAGCACTTGGACACGGGCTCCTCATGTGTCTTTGATTACACACTCCCACTAAGAGGGACGCGGGCAGCAAGGTTTAAACTATCAGGCAATCAAATGGCGGACAGACGTGAAACTCAAAACAGAGGCGGTTTTGAGAGGAGAGAAAAAAAAAAAGAAAAGTAAAAAGATGGCTGGAAATGGGTCCTGACGAAGGTCTTTAACAAATGCCAGGCCGGTGACTCAGATCTGCTTGTATTTCTTTCAGTGTCTAGCAACGAGGTCCTGAAGAGAATTAATTGTGAAATATCATACAAAAACAAATACTTCTTCTCGTGGCCTTTAAAATCCGTTACTTGCGGTATGTCAATCAAAAACCACCGCTGAGAGGTACAATCAGATAAAAGATCCAACGCAGGGAAACAAACGCTATCAACGGCACATCAAAGTTATCTCGGTTGAGCGATGAGGTCACCCGAAGAGCGAAAGTTTTGAAAACCCTCTTCTGAGCAAAAATGAGGAATGATGGATGGAAATTCAAAACAGCATAACGGCATTTGACATTAGTTATTGTGGGGCATGGATTGATTTGAAGGTGTTTTATGGTTCTGTGGCTTTACAACTCTGCTTAGAATTATTGTGATTGGATAGGATCATCTCGCTAAATGGCTGCTTGGGAGCCATGCCAATTAAAAAAAAAAGGTTTGGGGGGGTGAAACAGAGAAGGAAAGACAAGCAAGAGCCTTTAATCAGGATCTTTTTGTGAAAAGCAGAAATCCGCGTTGAATGAGTAAATCTCTAAATATATAAGCGTGGCTATCCCAACCGGGGAATTACATTTCCTCCGACGATATCTTCCTTCTAGATCACCAGTGATTGCATGGAAATACATACAATACGTCAACAATGGATCATGTGGAAAAGGTGAGAAAGAGGTAGGAAAACCACACACAAAAAAAAAAAAAAAAAAACCCCAACAAGGTTATGTGTGGGACAGTGGACCTATAAAAAGGAGCCCGCTGTCTAGGTTATCTATAAGAAAGCACTTATCACAAGCCAGCAGCCCTGCACAGTGACTGATGGGCCTCCACAGAGCACAAGTAGCGGCTGCATTATCTGGTCCGCACAGAGCGGCTCTTTAAACACAAAAGGCAGAAATATGAAGCATTGTTTCCTCGGTCTGTCATCTGGTACAAAACATGGTTTTTGCTGCGCCGTCTCAAATAGAACCAACCAAACATTGGTAGACGACATGGAAATTCAAAGCAAGATAAGGAAGGTGAGCTGCAGAATTTATGACTTCTGATTTAAAGGCTTGGATGCACGCCTAGTAAGCTATTTCAATTTTGATACAACTTTGCGGGGTTGCCTTATCGTCTGTGACCTGAAGCTGAATTTGTGTCATTGTTGCAACTGTAGTGTTTTTTTTTAATTAGTTTTTTTGTTTTAGATTTATTAGAGCTAGGCCGAAACAATCAATTAACTGATTGTTTGATTGCAAAATAGAGTGCAGTATTGGTTGCAACCAGTTGAGGCGCTGTTGATTGAAGCTAAAAAAAAATATTGAAAAATACCCGTCAGCTACATGAAAAACACCTGCGGGCAAGCAAATTGAGTCTATCCCTATTTTCTTATGGCATGATTTATCTGAAATGTTCTGGTCCAGTTCTTTCTCCAGGTTATGGGACAACAATACTGAGAGACTGGGCCAAAACCACCCACTATGGTACCTACATAGATCCTGATGAACTTGCTCCAACTTGGTTTGCCATCACATGGACATGAAAAGTTGCATACAACTCAACAGTGATTCTCAAAAGAAATTTAAAAAAAAAAATCTAGTCATTATCAAGGATTTTTTTTTCAATTTGGACACATTTGGGAACTTGGTTAAAAATACAATTACATTTAAATTTTATGCAATAGGACATATTTTGGACATGTGTGGTTTAACAAAAATACAAGTCATAAGAAAAAATGAATTTGAATATAAAACATTGCATGGACATAGATCAATGAAACTTGGGTAAATATTATAAATAGCACTCTGTTCAAATTAGAGAAATTGGACATGACGTGTTATGATTAATAAAATGAAAGCAGTATAAATAAGAGAGTGGGGGATGAAATTATGGGGAAAAAAATACACATTCCCACCACAACAAATTGATTCTAAACACACAAAAAACAAATCTGGTGATGTTGACAGGAGGATGCATCGAAAGAAACTCACAATGAAAACTGTGCCGGAGTCACACTTTCAACATTATAATATATGTCTAAGCCCAGCGGGGCACTGCAGAGGAAAAGAAAAAAAGTGAAGAAGTGTGTCTGTGATTCTGATGTTATACATTCTGAAAGCTGACAAAAAACATGGACATTCATCTTAAAAAAAAAAATGTCAGCGCCCCCCCCACCTCCCTCAAAAAAAGAAAAAAAGCAATTCACAGCCTTGATGCTCTCGCACCTCATTTCACTTGAGGCTTTCTTCTCCATCTCGCAGTTTTGCGGCCAACCAGGAGGACAGGAGGAGGGATATCTGTACCACTTCCTCTACCGCGCCACGCTTGTGCGTGGCGGCCGTGTCAAAACTGGCTCTCGGTCTCAATGCTAAATGACAAATTTGGATAATGCGCACATATGACCTTACTTATATAAATGGCAGACATGGAGGCTTAACTAAAGCTAAATCCTCAGGCTGTTGGAGAGACCTGAGAGTACGGATTACACCGCGGACGCCTTAAACAATGCGCCCAAATGTGCGTCCTTAAAAGCATGAAATCCTTGGAGCATCACAGCTTACTTGTCATTTGGCATTAATACTCCGGGATGCCTATGCAGCGGGGGGGGGCATTGCACCTCTGTGTGCTGTGGCACCCCAAAACAAACATTTGCAAAGCCCTAAAGGAACTAGTATTGTGCAGACTTAGTTTCCCCCCACTTTTTTTTTCCTGTCTGTGGATATTGTATGAGAGGATGTCATAACAAAGGAAACAATAAAAGAGGCCACGTTCCTGCACAACATGGGGTGCCCATAACTATAAATAGGAGGAAGGCAATGTCAGATGCGCTTCTGCTTTATCGGGGAAGCTAATATTGCTGCCTTCACAAATAGGAGGACTTAATTAATATTCATGATTGTGCCTTTTGCTTATTTGCTTGGAAAAAAAAACAACAACAACAAACAACAGGGCGACGACTGTTGTGTCATACGACATTTCCAGGATACGAATGGCACCGAATGAATTAGTATGTGTGAAATAGTCATCATGCAGCAGAAGAAGGCATGCTCAGTTAGCACCCCGACTTGCTGTTTGATTGTTTTGTATTTATGGCCTAAAAGTGTTTTTCATATAAATGTGCAGGGTAATCATTATGTTGATACTGCTTTTAGTGTAAGATAGTCATCCACCATGTTCCAACTTAGCGTTGTACAAATTACATTGCAGCTATAGGAACGGAACTCCTCCTGTAATATAGATGTCGAAGTCAAATTTAAACGGCCACAAGGAACAACGTGATTTATCAAACCTGAGACGATTTGCGCAGACTTATTTTGCATCTTAACCGCTCTTGTAAAAAATTTTTGAAATACCAACACAAAATATTGCGACGTCGTCTGTTTTGAATGACTTTAGGGCTGACCAAGAGCCAGTCACAAGGAGACATGTCACCAAAGACAAAAACTCAATTTTTGTGCATCTGGTTCAGAGTAGTTTTCCCAGATGTTTCGTAGTTTAAACGCATTGTTACTCAGTCTTCATTTTGCTCAAATATCTCATGCTGAAAACCTTCAGATTTAGCTCAAATGCAAAAAAAAACAAAAAACAAAACCTGGTTTCCATTGGCTTGCTCAAGTAAATGAAAACGCAATGCAATTAAGTGATCCTAATTGGATCTCAATAAACACTAAATTAAAAAAAAAAAGGGAAAAACTGGACATTCTGAGCAGTTATGAAATATTTGGTCCATATATTTGGATTTTTTAACTTCACCTACTACAAAATGTCATTTTGACTCCAATATATTGCCGTGGCAGGACACAGGACTTGCAGGTGTGACACTGTCACCTTCGAAGTGTTGGGACCTGTCCTCGGGGACGCCGTGGTAACGTCCAGCCACATTGGATCACCTGCAGTACTCATGGCCTTTGGGGGCTCTCTCTCTCTCCCCCTCTCCTCTCTCCCTCCCTCCCTCCTCTCAGGTGACATTTCCTATCTACGCCAGCACTATGATGACCCAGCTGCACAAAACATAAGCCAACAAAACAAACATAATGTTCTATCTGTAACTGATGGGGCTTTCGCGGCAGTCAGCAATGATTGTTTCAGCCTCGCCATCATTACCTTCAAGTAATCGAGCACTAAGCTATTTGGGGAAGTCCAATCAAAATATGATAGGCATGTCCATTAAAATAGGACAATGTTGGATCAAGAAATTTAATTGCTTCAATTGACAGGCATTAACTGAATTAGCGCGGCAAAAGCCACGGCGTACGGTTTTTGACCGTAATTGGGAAAAGTTCAGAAAGATCGGAAGCTGTGTAATTGCAAGCCGTGTCAAGTCATAAGGAGCATCACAGACACAGTTCAATGTTAGCCAACGTGTCAGGGAATAGATTAATAACATGACAAGTTTTGTATAACACGTCGCCAATTTCACTGAAAATTGAAGCACGTGTATCTTATCAGAAGATAACTCGCTCTTGCTGATCTGCACATGCCACAAAACTCATTGCAGCCCTGCTTACCTTTTGGCTTAAACAGTTCGTTGTCTGGCAAATGGCAAAATGAGGACAAATGTGCCTTTAGAAACCATTTGCCCTTGAGCTGCTACATGCGACGACACCTATCAAAGACAACCTAGCTATTCCAACGTGAAGAGTATATCAAAATACATGAATATAAATGCGCCTTTGCGCCTGAACACATTTCCAGGTGGTCAGGACAGATGATGTATTAAGGCAAACCCAAAAGGTCTTCACCCCTGCTTCATATGAGGGAGAAATGAGGCATACTGTACCATTATATTGTTATCAATCTTTTTTTTTTTTTTTTTTTTTTTTTGGTGGACGTCTGACAGCTCCTTATCAGAGCTAACCTTTTCACGCCTTCCTTAAGGGAGCCTACGTTCAACATTTGCAGTTTACAAATCTCACAGCTGACTGGGTTTGGGAGGGCGGGGCGGTGTCATCGATGGACTGGCCATCAAGGAGGAAAATTGCGAAGAAAAAGCTCCACATTTTTTTTCTTTTAATCTGCTACGCGATGACTCAAAGCTACTTTGTGCCAGTTTGGACATTATATTCTGATTAGCTCAATTGATTCTTTCATAGTACACTATTGCAATAGAGAGGCCAATTAAATAATAGACAGATCTTTCATAGTTAGAACCAATATAAATGGGTGGACTTGGTCCGAGAAGGCATATCGTTAGACTTAATAACAAAGACAACAGGGGCATGAAGGGACAAAAGAAATAGAAGCGGCTCAATTGCTCAGGGGGTTTGTGAGGTATGATATTAATATGCGTTGTTTTAGTGTTATGACTGATTTTCGTCGGGCGGTACAATGGCCCAGTGGTTAGCATTGTCGCCTCGCAGAAAGAATCCTGGGCAGGAGCACCGCTGCTATGCCATTTTCCCAATGCAAAAACAGTAATATTCAATTTCAGGGAGTCCTAAGGGTCAATTTGAGAGGCAAAATTCTGTCAAAATTCATGTTAATTTGTCAACAGAGAACTGTTATGACCATGCTGCATTGCAATAGAGGTTGCTATTGGAGTGCATTTTCCCCTTTGGTTACTCTTCAAAATACGGAACGGATTTTAGCACTGCAATATTCCAGATTTTTTTTAAGTGGGTTTTATGGTCTAAATTTAGAGTTATGCACCTTTAGTGCAGTACCACAAGCCGCAACATGCCAAAGCAACACTGAGGCCGACCGGAAGTCATGTATTGTCTCGAACAGGTAGAGACAATCCCCAACTAAACTCCAGTAATGGTAATTGTTGCCACTGAGAGATCACAGTACATGCCTGTGAGAATGGCTGGATGCGATGTTTGTACATGTGGCTCAAGAAGCAGTTGTTCAAAGTTTTTTGAACTGCCATCACGTCAAGGCTAATTTCTGTTAGCTTGTCTATGGGGTTTCACATTATATGTTAGCTATAAGCAAGCAAATGTTACTTATTTCTGGTCTGGTTGAAGTCCGTCCCGAACATTATCTCAAAAAAAAAAAAAAAAAAAAACAACACACATGAGGCTCATTATGTGTTTAATATTCACCAGCAGGTGAATCATTGTTATGCAACTCTCATAGTTGGGCAAGATGGATAAATGAATTATCTGAACATCAGTCAGAGCAGAGCTCACCGGCTCTGGAATGCCACCGGCTAAAGAGTGATAGCTGAATGACGCCTGTCGCCGCCTCATCCAGGCAGTGGACTTTAACACGGCGTTTGATTCCATACAAGATTATTTTCCGACTCATCCTTCCTCTTCTTTCTTTGGAGCATTGTACGTAAAGCATCATTACCCTTCACTTCACTGAAGAGGGGTTCATTATGGGGTTAGTGTGTTGGCAAGACTATTGTTTGGATGATAAATGTAGTTGGTTAGAGCTTTGGAGAGAAAATTACTTTTTTTTTTCACTTTCTGCTACAAAACCACGAGCTCGGAGTTCCTCTTAATGCTAGAAAGCGAGAACAATTAACACAAAGGGCGAAGCAGTTCGGTTCACCAAAGAGGGAATTTGGGAAAATAAGCAAATCAGTGGATGTGTCAATCAAGGGCAATGAAGTAATCACAAAGTCTGCAGTGGATTCTTAAATAAAAGCTCCAGGCTTTGTCGAAATGTGAAACAAAAAGGATTGGACACCCCCCTCCCCCGCACCCTAAGATCAGCCCTTTAAGGATGGTTTTTCCGGTTTATGAGATCGAGCATTGACCCCAAATGACATAAATACCTGAGACGGTGATGTAAAAGGTCTAACTATGAATGAAAAGTGATTTCAACATTTTGAAATGTCAACATTAAATGTCAATTAAAAAGTAACGGGTGCTGGATAAGGTTGCGACTGACAGTTTTACATTTCTGTTCTGACACAACAATGTTTATCTGATCGGGCTTCGGGCTGACATGATGGGATCTACACTGTCAGTTGTCTAATAGACTTGGACAAGGCTGCGCCACGGAATATCAAGGAAAGACACCTCCAGGCCGTATATTCAAGGCTGAGGATAACCCGAACGTTAGAATCAGCATGTAAGCATCGCCATGCTTTGACCTCGTGGTAAATGGCGACGCTGCGATAAAAGATGCAAAACAAAGAGCCTTTCTTCAATCCAAGCCAAACAAGAGCACTGAAGAAAATATATTTTTGGAAACATCAACTCAGCTTTTCTTGCTGGCTCGACTACTTACGCGTACAAACTCTTGTCACTGTTATATAGATTTTAGTTTTTAAAAAATGGGGACAGGCTCGTGGTTATCTTTTGTTATCCTCTCATTTGTTTTGAGGTGTTGAATGTGGCCTATTGAAGATGGGAATTGGAGAAAAAAAAACGTTTTCAATCAAATTGAACCTGTTTACATGACATCAGTTAACGCTGTTTTGATTTGTCAATTGTTAAGAATCGAGAGAAGCATGAGTGAGGTCGAATCAAGTTTGCACAGCTGTAAAACCATGCCGTTTTTTTTTTTTTTCAACACAGTTGTCACAGACTGATTTCTCGGATTGCATTGGTTCATTTTCATTTCGTAGCACAAATCCACTTCACATGAATTTTAATTTTATACGAACACAGAGATAAACAGTAGCGATAAGGAATGGAGGCCTCATCTACTTTACTTGTGTATTTACGGACAAGAGCACGGCCCAAGCGTTGAGATGAGTCACAACACAGGAAGAAGCCAGTTTAAACAACAAAGTAAAAAAGACAGTATTAAAATAATGAAGGAAAGAAGAGAGTCGCAAAACAAGTGAAACGGGAGAATCTGAAAACCCAGACTGACCTGTTCCAGTAGCTCCAAAACTGTTCGTTGAGATAGGTGCGGTGACTGTGGTCATCTCCAAATGACGCTTTGCTCTCAATCCAGTGAACAATGTGTCCCTCAACGGCTTTCCATAAACACAGACAAACAATAAGTGTTGCCCAGAAATAACCGTTCACATTTGTGCCAGTTGCACAGTCCACGTTACAAAATGGCGGAAAACAATACTAACCAACGGGGACCTCCAGAATGATATCAGGTGTTTTGTCATAACCTTTCGCTCTCAGTTGGTTTTCATCTAAAAAAAGAGGGCAGATGAGTAGCATTTTTTTTTTTGCTTTAACTTTTGATTGCACAAGATCCATCCAGAAGCGTCACCCATACGTTGTGTGCAAAGTTCCCTCGCTGTGACAAACAACATTTACAACACTGGCCGCGTATTTGCCGTCTCTGCACAAAAAAGCTGAGCTCCAGTTTGTCGTTCGGCGAAGCTTCATAAAATATATAGCGAGGGGGGCAAGGTTGGCATTATAGTCTGAGTAAGCCTGACCCCGATCCCCACAGACCGCAGCCATTGTCCTTGACTTTGTGCACACTTCAGCCATTATCCGCACAACACCTGATTTCTCCATTAAATCTCGGGCTGACCAGGTCATTCGGTTCCAAGGGCCTGCCTCTTTGTCTCCAGTCAAGCTCGACTAATGGGGCACGGAGGAGAATTGAGAAGAGATGGAGGGTGCCGGTGTCAGTAAAGAGGCAGCATCAGCCAGGGATGGAGAAAGGGGAGCCGGGAGTGAGGTCAGAGTGGCTGCCAGAGGCCTGCGGTGCACGGGGGGCATCCCGGACTCGGCTAATGTGTCTGCACCGGGAAAGGGGAGTGCTATTGGCCGCGGCCGGGCTGTTGACATTGTCATGTGGCTCTGATCGCCTTTTTACACCACCTTTGATTAAAATTAATGGGCCGTCCCTGCTGTTGGGTAGCTTATCTCCAATCCATTTATCAACTGGGGTGAGGTTGCCTCAGTGGCCCTCGTGCCCTCTGACAGTTTTAGAACAGTCCTCTGTATAGCCGTGAAGAAAGGTCAACACCGCGGGTCCAAATAAATGATGTGGTCTTAATGACACAAGGAATGACTTTCATCCTTCACTCACCTGACCTATGGGATGATGATGATGATGATGATGGGAAGGGGGCGTGTGAGAGAGGGAAGCAGGGGTTAAATATTACGTTCCACAATTTCACACATGGGCACGACCTTGATTAAATTCAGTTGAGACAAAATCGTCATTCCCAATCGAGAACCCTGCTCGTTGCAACTGTGGTATTTTACAAAAATAGAACTTCTTATTTTGATGCTCCAGTGAGGGAGCAATTGATGTTCGCCGTCGTAGTCGAAGCAGAATGGCTGGCGTGGGTCGTTCATTTTCCAGGCGTCATCGTAACTACATTTGGGGAGGTCACGTTTTGATTCCAGCAGAGAGACTCATGTCTTAGAATATCACCCACAACGGCTGCTTTAAAGCAAAAATGGCCAATTTCCAAAGTTCTGATGGCCACAAATACCACGTGGATTGGTAAAATTGGTGTCAGATGCTACTTTCTTCCAACTTTTTGGGGAGCATTACTGAGCGAGTATGAGAGGGGTGCAGGACGTAAGGGGGCGGGCGGGGGGTCGGGGGGGGGGGCGCGCTGGATAACCCTACAATACGAAATTTATCAACAGGAAAAGAGCAAATGAATGACCTCAAAACGAAACGAGTATATGCTTGTCATCAGCTGGGGGCTTACACTTTTACTAACACAAAACTATTAGCAATAAAATGACACATCCATTTTGCAGCAATCAATCATAGCCAGACTCGCCGGCAACAAAGGCGACACTTGAATGACGAGTGCAACTTGATAGAAATAGGCTCAAATGATGACTTACCCAGAAAGGACAAATTTTTCTCCCTGAGTTTGTCACAGAGCAGCACCTCGTGCTCATGGCCAATCGCACTGTGGGTAGAGAGTCAAGGATTTCAAAGGCAACAGTCTTCCAAAGCAACAAAATGGATGCACTACAAGCAAACAACGTTTTTCTTTACGCCACTTATTAAGCTAAAGCACAAGAGCAGAATCGCCGTTTGTTTTGTTTTGTTTTTTTTTATTGAGGAAGAAGAAAGTTGACTATTTCTTTCAGTAGACTGAATGCCTATATTGTAACGGAACCCATTTTATGGGTTGGGAAAAGTCAGCCAAAATGCAAACGGCTGCTTGGGAACGAGTTGGGCAGTTCACCGCAGGTTAGACAGGAATAATTGAGTATGTGACAAATGAAGTTAAACTTGAAATACATAATAAGAGAATATTCATCTGCACTGCCTAGGTGACGAATGTTACACATGCATTCGAAAAAAAAAAAATGTGACCTGAACTCTCCATGGTGCTGAACTGCATCCAATTGATGACAAAACAAAATGAGAAGACTCATAAAATACAAGGAAAGCCAGCTGGGAGTAATACCAATGGCTTTCATTCACTACCACCCAACTCATGACATTTTTTTTTTATTTTTCCTTTCTTACTCCGATCCACCCGGCGCACATGGACATTTAGAATCCCAGCCGTTGTACATCTCCTTCCACATCCTGTTTCATTTGTGGTAGAGGGATGGCAAACGCCTCCTGCGTGAAGCAGAACTTTTATGTGGGGTGAAGGCAGACACATCTCATCCCCTTCAATAGCTCCTCGTCAATTTCAAGCTTAAAATTTTATGGGATAGGATACTGTTTGATGCAGTCTACCAGTGGTCCATAACAGCAGTCGTTTACTGTGCACTGAGGAGAGTGGGGAAAGAGGGGGAGGGGGGTGAGGGAATATTACAGCGTGTGGTGAGAGAGAGAGAGAGAGAGAGAGAGAAAAAGGTGGAGGTGAGGGAAGCTGTAATCGTAATGTGTAAGGAGAAAACGCGTACACAGTTGTTGGAGGCAATTCATTCAGAAGCTCTTTAGAAAGGTAGTCAAAATGCAATGAAACAAACAAACAAAAAAATTGTTCAAAATTTACTTGGTATACGTTCTTGGCCAAGGTTTGGTCTGGTATTAATGATGGTTCCTTGAGCATGCTGTTGAGGACTGATTTGGAGGCTGTGGAGAGGAAGATAAAACAGAAGAGACAAATACGATGAAGCACACAGTAAAGTTGGCGTAACAAAAATGTCTTGGAGCTCTTTAATAGGATGAATCGCTGGGTTTGTTTTTCTACTTGCACAAATAAAAGCCTCACCTTAAATAGAGGGCTCATTTCTTCTCTTCATTGAAAGAAAAAGGAAGAAAAAAAAGAACACGGGCAAAATTCAGCAGTGATACGAGATTTTACAAGCGCTGCGGGAATCAAAATTGCATTGAAGCGTCACTTAACAACAGTTAACAAAATACAAAATAGAGGTGTGACAATTGGTTAATCTAATCAAATGGATCGATAATTTTTTTTTTTTATAATTGCTTAGTTGTGTAGAGAGCTAAAATTGTCCTTTTCCTCAGAATTTCAGCCTCTCGACAGCAAATGTTCTCAAATTTCTTTCGGCCTCTATGAAAGCAGACTGATTATCATTGTTTTGCATCAAAATTAGACAGCATCTGCTTTTACGTGGGACAGCAGTGATCAATATTTTGCCTATGTTCTAACATGCTTTCTGCAGTTGGGTAAATAATCCATCCATCCATCCATTTTCTGAACCACTTTATCCTCACAAGGGTCGCAGGGCATGCTGGAGCCTATCCCAGCTGTCTTCGGGCAGTAGGCAGAGGACACCCTGAATCTATGGCCAGCCAATCACAGGGCACACATCGACGAGCAACCATCCGCACACAATTTAGAGTGTTCCATTAACTTAGGGTTCATGTTTTTGGAATGTGGGAGGAAGCCGGAGTACCCGGAGAAAACCCATGCAGCCACAAGGAGCATATAGAAACTTCACACTGGAAGGCTGGAGCCAGAATCGAACCCTGCAACTCTGCACTGCGAGGCAGACGCGGTAACCAGTCGCTCACCGTGCCACGGAATAAATAATCACAAAAGACAACAAAGGTGTCCAATTCTTTTTTTTTTTTAAATCGACACACATGTAGAGATACTGTAAATGCCCTACCCATACTAGAAGTCTGATACGCTCTGTAGTTGAGTACATAAACACCGGGGGAAACACGGTCACTGCTATGTGGAGTGGAAAATGTGAAAACATATTTAATTGAATGAAACGGCCTAGTGCTGGATTAGCATACTACTCCATATTAATAATAATTTATTTATTTTTTTTTTAAACAGCCGTTGGGCGTCTTCACAGGTCTTCAATTGATAAATGTTTCAGTCCAGAGCACAGGAGCGCCCATGTAGTTTATCTATGTTACAAATGCCGTCTGTTCTGCATGTCTCTTCTCCAGTCTTGCTCTACTAACATTATAAATCAGCCAGAAAACCCTGCTGGATGGGTTTCCCTGAGTACTGCGGCAGGGGAGAGCGGAAAAGAAAGCTGGGAAGAAAAAAAAAAAAAAGAAACAACCTTAAATCATTTCTTAAAAAGATCTAGATAAAATGGATTGTAACATTGTGTGACGAAATGGCATAGGCGCGGCAATATTCGTCATATTACAGACAATACTTGCTTAGTCAGGAAATTGTGTGTAGGGAAAATATAGCTGTATCCATCCAGAGTGACACTACCGACTGGCTCTGGAGCTTCCAAAATTCAAAGAGACGTTTCAATGAAACCTGGTGGATGCTCTTTTACAGGTTTTGCGATTGTGAGCAGGACGAGCTGTGCTTGGAGCTTTCATCTACAGAATAAAGAAGGCCGGGGTGGTGGAAAAGCAACGGAGCCTTAAGCACTCCCTCCTCACTGACACCTCTTTTATTTGTGCTACCTTTTCTGTTTTAGCCTCGCCCTCCAGCTCATAACCACACACACTCCCTCTCGCGACTGCCGAGCACGGGCTTTATTTCTTTGCTCATTTCTCTCCGAGGTTGGTCTCTCTTTTTTTTTTTTTTCTCGCTTCCTCAATGGATCCATACCACACTCCCGAGCAGGAAAGAGGGGTTGTAATTTCCCCTTGAGTTAGGACACCTCATGACAAATGATAATGGGTAATCAATAAAGCAGGGGAAATATGAGGCGGGAAACTTTATGAAGCCAGGAGACGTATTACTCCGCAGACAACACTGTTTTCCCTTAACAAAGTCACTAGTCGAGTGTGCCTAATAATCTGAAGGAAAATCAAAGGAGCTGCAACCACATCAGCAATATTGGCAACTTATTCCACTTTAATGGCATTTGGATTGATTTCTTCCCTCCCCCCCTCCCTCGTCCTAATGGTCCTTTTATAGATTTGACGCTGCTTCTGCAAAACAGTCATGTGTATTAAACCTCCCTGAAGGCTAACGGTAGCCATTAAAGCCCTTGTCTCACTAGTGCTCATAATTGGAGGTTTGACCACCACCACAATTTGGTCTCACATAACACACACAAATACACACTTCTGAAGTAGACTATTATCTCCTCTCAGTCCCCGAAGATTGTTTTGAACAGTGGAACTTCCAAAGTCCAATACTTTAACGCTCGTAAAAGTTGTCTTCAAGGAGACATTCTATGCACCCCCCCCCACCCCACACACACACACAAACAATTTAAAATAGCTCATGTGTGTTTTAATGACTTTAAATGTCTGTGACAAGCTTTTGTCAAAATGCCCCCAGGAGCAAGAATTACAGCACACTTCGCTGGAATTAGGCTGGCTTGCGCAAATGACTCACTGCTCACCCCACCCCATGACCGTACTGACCGAACCTTACCTTGCCAAATAATACATGAATGTCAATGCCTTGGTGTGCTTTTATTTTGAAGTTGTTCCTGCCAGCGCGTGGCGACTGACTTGACTCATCTTCCAAGACTGTAGATGGGGGCCGGTTTAAATTGGCGTCAAAAACTGTTGCCACTTCTTTTGAAATCCGCACAAAGTGGTGGTGCACCAAATGTCACGGTCAACTTTGGAGGTTCCACTGCATTATGGTGACTCATCGCAATGAGGGTGCTCTTCTTGAGATAGAAAAAACATATACATACAGGTATATATATATATATATATATATATATATGGGTTTTTTTGTTTTGTTTTGTTTTGTTTTTTGCTGTAGTGGGGTTAAAAATAGCGATAAAGAAGATGACCTTGGCGCTGACATTGTGGAATTCCAGCCAAGCATCTACGTGATGGAAATCGAAGGCCGGGCCGCTAATAAATCACAATGCTTTTAAAATGAATTTACCCTAATGTTCATTCATCACATGCTGTAATACCTTCGCAGGCCCTGGCTCAGTTTCGATGGTGTGCACAAACACAGCAGTAAATAATAACAGGGCGCCGGCGTCCCTCGCATCGCTGCAGCTTCCGACATCAGCATACATTAAAAGACGCCCCCGCCTTGCACTGCATCGCTCCTCCATGACACTCTGAGCTCATCTTTGGAGAGCGCGTGCCCACGTGCGCATGCACGCACACACGCACACACACGCACACACGCACACACACACACACACACACACAAACAAGCAGCGACATACATAAAATAGAGGAATATAAAAAGCACAATCTGAAGAGCACCAGACACAGAGAACAAAGCCCTGCAGCGCAGCTTTGCCCCCTTGTAAACATTCACCAAATTTACTGTAATTGTCCCGCGTTGGTATAAATTGTGACTAAGGCACCGTATCACACCGTCAGCATCTGAACACGGCGAGAAAAGAGGAGGAGGGAAAACAACAAATACGACGCTACGCCTCCGTTGGGATTTGCTAAACAAATCACGAGGCTGCATTGGAACATAAAACTCAAAAAGAAGACGAGCTAACAACAAAATAACATTGATTTATCGCGACTCACGTGTGTCATTTCTTTCAATTCCTCCGCCTGGGTGAAAAAAGTCATTATCGCAAATGCTGAGAAACCTCATTAGATAGCAACATTTGTTGAGGGAGGACCGTAATAAACAATAACGGATGACGATTGTTATTGCCTCTGACACTGATGAGCTCCTCTGCAAGTTTGTTTATTAATTAAAAAAAACACTTTATCCACAAAGTGTGTGTGGTGGGGGTGGGGGGGGGGGGTTGGGTTCACTCGTTCATCAAACTTCATGGAGCAAGGGAGAGACAGGGCCTGATAATGTGCGCCGCGCTAAAGCTGATTTTCCATGATGAATCTCGGAGCATATAAATTGGCTAATATCTGAAAACATTTACAGATACTCCAGGAATTGACTACTTGCGCGACGTGATGGATGAGTCTCCCCGATGCTGGACGACAGCTCCGCAAATCTCCACGGCTGCCTAAAGCCCCCTCATTTGATTTTCCAATTTACTCCTTTTTAAATGCTTCCTCAAATAGAAGATGTGGGGCGGAGGGGGGCTTGGGAGAGAGATCGGTAGGACACTTTAAAAAAAAAAATAATAATAAAAGGTCTTTTTAGACTTCCCGTGGTTATATGAGGTGCAGGAGGAGCCGGTTCCCTGAAGAGGTTACTGGGGCAGAACTGATCTGCTTCCACCTGATTCTCCCTGAAAGCGCTGAGATGAGACTCTACACATTCCAGTGTGTGCGCATGTGTGTAAAAGAATTGCAGCGGTAGATCTGGCAGCAGCGAGGCTACATAGGTCAGGCCATTAGACTGCGGCAGAGGCTGGCTGGAGCTCCTCTCATGAAAGGGAGTAATTAGTATACTTGTCAAGTGGAGTGCCACGGCCCAGCTCGCCTCCGCCGCACTTGCAGGAGAATCGCTCATCGTTCCTTCCGCATGCACTCCCTTTCCTGCTTCTCTCATTATTTCTGCACACGCATACGCAAACAGTTCAGGTGAGCGAGAGCTTTAACAATGACAGTGGACTCCCAAGTTTGACTGGATGCAACGCAACGTGACATCCAGGTATCTACAAAACACCGGAGCCATTATGAATAGATCAAAAGGAGCCTGGAAACATTCTCGCAGTGTTAACATCAAACGCGGGACATTTATAACCTGGCGTACGGGGCTTCTGTAAAGGAATGCTACAATAAATCTAGCGGGTGCTCGAATCACACAGTTACAAAACACGCAGGGAGCAATCTAATCTGGAGCCGGGCCTTGGGAAAATGGAAAAGGTCAAATAGCTAGCAAAATTGCCTCCTCGAGACAGAGGGAGCGAGGGAGAGAGAGAGAAAAAAAAAAAGTATGTCTAAATCTAGAGCGCCTGTCAAAGAGAGGAGCCGAAAGAGGGCTGACGAGATTGAAGCATAGCAAAGATGGTCGGGAGGCGGGTGCTGAAGGAGCGGGAGCACCTTCGCGATATGTGGCTGCTCGTGACAACCGATATTCCACAGTGGAGATTTTAATGAATGCTATGACCATATTTTCTCATGTAGTGGACATTCGGGTGCCTTGACTGACTGTGTTACACAAAGGATCAGGCGTCTAGTTTGGTTCAGACCATAATTATTTTTTAATAAAAATACTACATCCAATTATTTATCCGTCAATGCCCTTTGAAGATCACTTTTCCTAACTGGTGTCAGCAGAGAGGCAGGAGACACACAACCAGACTTGGTTCACACCGAAGGACAACGACAACCTAACATGCATGTTTGAGAATGCAAGAGGAAGCCGGAATGTCCACACAAACCCAAATAAGCAGCGGGAGTGCATCCAAACGCCACACAGGAGGCAATATTCCAACTCAGCTCCAGAGCTGTGAGGCAGCATATTATATTATATTATATTATAAATTATAGTACATAGACAAGTCGATTGTTTCAATATTAGTAATGAATGGCTTCAGCTTCCTTAATACTCC
This sequence comes from Hippocampus comes, assembly GCF_001891065.2. Classification (NCBI taxonomy): domain Eukaryota; kingdom Metazoa; phylum Chordata; class Actinopteri; order Syngnathiformes; family Syngnathidae; genus Hippocampus; species Hippocampus comes. Next base: position 593,736 of record NW_017805379.1, read on the forward strand.
TGCTTCGGAGGCGTGTGACCTTCAAATAGTGGACAAAATCTGCATTTAAGTTCTCATGCGACCTTTCCCTTCCAACTGGGACAAATCAGCTTCGACGAGACAAGGATCATTATGATTGCTGATATCACATTCAATACATACTAAACTGCTTTGAACGCATTGATTTATTTCGAAAGCCAACAGATACTATTTCGTTCTGCTTCGCGGACGCTCTTGCCGATGTTTTTCGCTGAAAGAACCTCCTGAGAAGGGGGCGGGGTGACGGGGTGTGTGTGTGTGTGTGTGTGTGTGTGTGTGTGTGTGTGTGTGTGTGTGTGAGATTGGTCGTCATGGTGAGTAGCAAAACAAAACAAGGAAGCCGCAAGAAACAATTTGAAAGTCTGTATCGATCCAGCACGGGTGATTGTACAGACGTATATTCCCAGCACCCAAAGGCACCGTCCCTATATCTCTTGAATGCAAAGGAGAATGGAGAGAATTAAAGAAAGAGGGGAAAAAAAAACAACAGCGAGCCACTCCCCCCAGTCGGGGTTAATGTCCCTTATATAGAAGTCTATTGATCTTCACAGGACGTTTTGGAGTCCGAAAGGAACTCGCGTGCAAAGAGGAGCATGACAAATGCGCCTGCCACTAGCACTGAAGCAGCCCGTGAGCTAATTGCCAGAAAAGACAATTCCCTACAGGAGGCATTGTTTCATGATGCTAACGCACGACTTGAATGTAATATACCAGTGGCGGGCGGCCTTCCGCGGGGACTTAAGTGGCCTAATCCGGTCATGAATACGACCGCTATCAAGTCACAATTTTACAGAAAACCACAATAGGCTGCTGGCTTTCCAGACAGATGTGATGAACACAACTTTTCCATAATTAGCCGTTTAACTTCCTCCAAACCACAACATATTTTAGAGCAGTTCACAATCTTTTTTTTTTCCTCCGAGATGAGTGAACTGTGTCGTCAAAGCTAGCTAGCAGCACGCTCGTAGACGCTACGATGGTAGTACCAAATAAATAACATCGCAAGACTACGTAGCTCAAACGATCGGAAGATGAAAAGAAAAATGGAGCTAATTTCAGTCTATATGAAAGCCGACATTGCTGACTCTCATATCTGATTGTTTTGGAGAAAAAAAGGAAAGAAAAACAGCGATTGCTAATCATGTGTATGTGGGACCAGCATTCTTGATAGAATAGAATGTGCTCTAAATCGTAGGATGATGAACTTTTTGTATTTCCTATTCAATTATTCTTTTGATAACGATGCGCTCACGAGTGTTACAGTTTTCAAAGTGATATCAAACACGCCGTGAAACACCAAATCATGTTTTCACTGTATAGCAACGCAGGGAAGCGGTCTAATAACATCCGAGATTGCCTGCATCTGCCGGATGAATGACCACCTCCACAAACCGCGGCGACTTGTATTTTGACAAGCAGTGGATAACGGTGCTGTAGGTCCAAAGCAATCACACTTTGACGTTGACAAATCGCCCGGGCGGTGGTGAATTCGAAAATAACGCACATCCCCTTCCATCTCCTTGGTGATTAAATAGCGAGCACGTCTTTTCTGGTCAACAAGCAGGCTTCTGCATAGGGCTGTTGATGGTGATGTTTTTTGCATTTAAAATGATTTATTTTTTCAAAAATTTGTGAAGCTAATACCAAATTACTATAGTAAGCCAACTTAAAGGGGAAGTCCAGTCTTGAATTTTCTTGACAATAACTGGTTCCATGTTCCTGATTAATATTGCGTTTGAGGAATATGAATTTAGTAAAACATTTCGCCTGTTTTTAGCTTTCTCAGGGGGCGGCCATTTTGTCACTTTCTGTTGAATGAACGTGACATCACAGTTGCGTGGGGCTCAGGTAACGATCACCTGTTTCCAGAGTTTGAACATTAACTGAGCCCTGAGCAACTGTGATGCCTCCTGAGGTGGATAAAAACAGGTGGATTTTCTCCTTAATTCATATTCCACAAACACAATATGAATCAGAATGACGTATTTGGAGTCGCCGAGCGGCAAAGAACAGATTACTGTCAAGAAGATGTTGGACTTCACTTCCCCTTTAACATTTAACAGCTACGTACACTGTGTAGCAGATACCTGCCTGGTCAAACTAAAAATACTTATTCCTAAATAAAATTGTCCCTATCCACAAGTAGCAATTCCGCTATCTGCAACATCATTTTGCCAATCATGTCTACAGGGTACGTTCAAATTCAGAATCAAATAGTAGGATACGTCTATCCACTAATCAGTTGCAGATCGCCCTAATTCCCTCGCGGATAATTCACTTCTGACTCGGCACAACGATGTCTTTTTAACTAGGCAAAATTTTGTTACAAATAACATGAACGAAAATTCCAACTACTCAAAAAGTAATAACAACATACAGGTCGATGGTACCTATTATGTTAGCTTTTTATGTCCAACCCGCTTGCCATGAATTACTAATGTGTTTGCTCACACTTGCCTGACTGTCCCTTTACATTTCTGACAGAACGTCTGGACAATGTCTTTGACATTTTCCAAAAAAAAAAAAGTTGAAAGCATCTGGAATTTACTTCCCCTGCAGCTCATCCATCAGCACGACCTCTGCGCTGTTTTGCTTTTTGTTTCGTCACGTTTTGCCAACACAATTTCCTCAGTGGAGCCCCGGCAAGGTTGCAGAGAGGATGCAGGAATAAGGAGGAGGTGAAGCTACGTTAGATGGATGTAACTGGGGATGAAGGGGGAAGGACTTCAATGTTATAAATAACACTGATGAGGTGAGCTCGCATTGATCCAAAGTGCAGTTGAGGGGCGGCGGCCCTCCTACCACTCAATCGTCAAACCTACTCGAGGTAGTCTGTTGCGCATTTGGATGGAGCAGAGGGGAAAATACAGCAAAGGCAAGAACAGAAGGCGGATTCCAGAGACAAACCACTCCAATTAAGACTGATGGGAGACAATGATTGAGCGGGCGAATGGAAACTCACGCATTTCGCCCTCCAGGTCCTGAAGGAACCTGTCTAGGATGATGCGAGCCATCAGTGCAGGAGACAAATCCACCTAGAAAACGAGAAAATTAGCCTTAATTTAAAAAAATAAGTCTTAATGTATGGTATGAATTCACAATTATTTCTTTTTGGCAAGGGGATCAATTTCCAAATTGTGTTAATTAGAAAAAGAAAGTTTTACCCATAGCAAATAATGAATGTGATGTAAAGCTATCCTGTTCCTGCTATCAAACCTTTACTAACTCAACAGACACAAAGAATCCGGTTGCCTTGATTGGATCTTTGCGGATTAGTTTGACCTGGATGTCTAAATTGACATTCAAGCTGGGTGATAATTCAATATCAGTATGTATCACGATTGAAACGAGATTGATGTAATTAAAAAAGGCCTTTGATATAATGTTAGATATTAAAAAAAAAATCTGAACACAAATCACAAGCCCCGGAATCGTGCGGAAGTTGTATGTTCTACAAAAAAGAAAAACAAATGTTCTAATTTATTTTGGTGCTCTGTGATCTGCACTCTCACCAGATTTGTGATGTCACGAGTTTCTTTTAATTTTTTGTTTTGTTTATGTGATGGCCTACAATTTTCATCCCAGTGGTTGACAACTTAACTCCAGGCTTGTTTTCACTGGAGCTTCTTTTTTTGGTCTTGTTCTTTGACCCATGCGCAAGTCCTCGAAAAGTTTGGTGGAAACTGGTTGTGTACATTTTGCAGCATCAAACTAGCTGACAGACATTTAAAGGCACTTGACAGAAGTAGTATCATTAGCTAGATGCAATCTGTCCACGATTGTTTTTAGTAAAAATGAGCCATCAAGTGCTGGACACAATGATGGACACTAAAATAGTTTTGAAAACCATTTAATTCAATTAACTCAACCAACATCAACTACAAGACGACACATTAAGGCGTTCCAAAACCTTTTTGCTTCAGAGCAAATTAAGCCTTTTTTGAGGACTGTGGCAGAAGTAAAAAAAGAATATTTTAATCTTGTTTTCATAATAGGGAACTAAAAAGCCTTTTAGCTCATCTTATTGACTCTTCACAAGAGTTTCTCCTTTTAACGTCAGTTGCATTTGTCAGTGTCACCCTACTATGACTTCAAGAAGACAACATAAAAAAGGCCACTCTCAATAAAGAGCATAGCGATTAGATTTTCCGACTACATTTTGCTTCTTTGTCACACCCAGGCCTTATCTCTCAGCTAACTGGCCTGCTTTCCATTTGCACCTTTGGATAGCAAGAGGATCATAGATTCCCGGTAAAGCAGCAGCATCCCCTCAAGACAGAATGCATGCATTATAGCACTTTACCAGTCATCTTTGTTCTGTGGTAAATAATTTTTGCGCATTATATTCCAGAGTTCATTTTTTCCCAGGGCTAATGAGTGTGGAACTCTCGAACACAATACCGTTGTGTGACCCATGGTCAACCTACAATTCTCCTATTTCAAAACACAATTTCCCAGAGAGATTAATTACATTTGCAATAATGAGTTCCAGGGCCCAAACTTTGCCCTCACAGAACCGTTATTAACTGAAAAGGAAATGCCTCGGTTGCCATTTTAACATTATTATGTCATGTATAAGTAGGAAGTTAACCACTTTAATATGACTTAAAAAACACAAAATACCCTTCATCTATCACTTTATTTGAATGTTAAGGACAAATAGGGAGGGTTGGTAATCATAGTCATGCAAAAGTAGAAATTCAAATCCACCACAAATGTAATTTAAAACATAAACACACCAATAATGCTTTATAGTTGGATCCCAAGTTGCCTGTGGCAGCTAGCAAGTCGCCTGCTAGCGCAATAAGCTAACATAGCAGTCTTACATCCTTACTCGATGCCCCAGGACAAACAGACTTTTCAAGTCTATTTTTGCTGTTGAAAAAAAAGGGGGGGGGGGACTACCAAAAGTGGGACTGAACCGAAATTAAATGCGCATCAGTGACTAAAAAAAGTCTAAAAATCAAATGTTGGCTGAAATGAGGTCTAGTGAGGCACGTTGCTATCCAGACCACATATACAATGTCAGCTGTGGGTCCCCTTGCGAATATTTTGCTCCAACAAGCTTGAAGACGTTCGTGACTTAAGGTTAAGGCGTATTGGCATCTATTCTAAAGCCTTTATGTTTAACTGACCTTTACATAAAAAGTCTATATTGGGCATAAAACGGCAATATTCACGGGGGACATCTAGGGGCGAAAAGGGTCCGGTAGCGGTTTTCATCATTGTTAATCATTTCTCGCCATTGGAGATATATTGTCTCATAAAGGGATGAAACTACATCAATTAGTGGTCTGAGAGAGCATGAGTGCTTGGTTTAAATGTTAAGTAGCATATTAAAATGACAGTTAAATGGTTCATAGACAGTTATCTCGGAGCCGGAATCAGTCCTTTAAAAAGAGGAAGAAAAAACCTTGTGTCAATTAAATGGAGAATGAATAATGACAGTTAGCTTTGAGGCGCCACTGATGCATGTGAGCTCCTCTGATTTTAGATTAAGAAACACTTCAGTGCCATTGACTGGTCTAAGGACGCAATAAAAATTCTAATGTGGATTTAAATGGGCAAACTCAGGCTGGACTGACGTGGGGGCAATGTGCGGAAATGACAAATAAATAAAAGGAAGTGACATCTGGTTTCACAAACTCGGTGATAATTTTTTTTTCTTTGGGTGGACTAATTGGAAGCACAAAATGCAAAAAAAAATGATGAAGTGCACATATCAAACCTTGTAAGTATATTCCATATTTCTTCAAATCCTCAGAATAATGTAGTAAACTAAAGTCTTATTACCAACTCCTTCAAAAAGATTCTCATCAGTGGGAAAAACATGTAATAACTGTAATTATCTCAGTTCAAAGACGTGACTTGCCCGCTGAGCTCATTTGGATCATGTTGCAAACTAAAACAGCTGCAGTGAAGCATGTAAACACGTTTTCCTATTATTTTACAACCCCTGAAAGTGAATTTAGCCGTTTGTTTCGAAATACCTTTTACAGGCTTGAAGATAATTACTGAAAACCTCTGCGATGGTGTCACGGCTTTAGAGTGCCTTGTTGTTAACCATGCGTGTGTAGATGTCACAGTGATGAAGGTAAAAGCGCCACGAGGTAGGGAATTTTAATTTTGGGTGTGGGCTGTGGATTTGGGCAGACATTGCCACTCGAGAGCTCCTCCTTGGAGCAGTGTGGATGACCTATATTCCAGCCACAGGGGGCTTTCAACAATATATTTTTGCAGCCCAAACATGAAGTTATGTGTTATCATAAGAAAGACGCTCAACAGGGTAACAAACTTTTTCCAAGTTATAAAAGAGGTGTTTGATGGACAGTTGACATGGGCGTGGTTTTCAGTGCATTCAGCAGACACGCCACGCCCACAGCATCTGAGAGCAGAGATAGTGGCTATTTTGAAGCCTCATTTTATATGCGTGGAGATTTTTTTTCTTAAATCATTCACATTTGGCAGGGATGTTACCAACGCTCCTCTGTGGTGTGTCAAATTTACGAGACATTTATTTTCATTTTACAGGGACTTTAAAGTGTGCTGGGGTCTTGCTGCATTTTCTAAAAACGTTCCCATCCGTGTTCTTTGTGGATATGGCATCTTTATTCAGACATATGGTCGCTCCGCAGTGATGCGTGTATCCATGTTTGTTTTGGAAACAACTTGTAACTTATTTGTTCCACCAAATCTGCTTTGTGTCATGCGATTTCTCCGCACCGGTCCAGAGTCACCCCCTTGGTCGCTATTAGTGGAATGCGGTATGTATTTTTTTTACATATGTCATTGTTTAGGTTTCGTAAATACCCATGACTTAACCTAACGCACAACCAGCGACATCATGTCAAATCAAACAAGCAATGAAGTGATAGAAGGAGGAATTAACGGCTGACCCTTCGCTCCTCACCTGTCTGCAGTTTGCACTTTGCCCGGGCCGGTGCAATTTGGGGAAAATTGCACGATAAAACACAACAAAGTATTTTCACATCTGCTTGATGGAGGTGAGAGCTAATTACATTAAATAATTGATAATGGCGCGGACCATTTCAGCAATTTTCATAATGACTAACAGACAAGAGAGAAAATCAAAAACCGCTGCCAACCTCTATCTCGGCATTGATACAAAAGGACATCAATGAAGGAGCTGGAGGGGTGGTGGGGAGTGGGGGTGGAGCTTAAACCATTACCTCATTGGCCAACTCCAGCAAGACAGGAGCAGAGGGATGCGCCGTGGCCTCGCTCAGATACCTTCATTACAACAAAAGAAGAACAAAAGCATTGACAACAAATGCGAGGCAGACAGAAGAGGGGAGCAGCGCAGGCTAGCCAAGACATGCTAATGTCCCTGATGACTTTGCCCTGGGTGGCATATGGCAGGCTCGATGTGGTTAAAGCAGCACGGCTCCGAGGGTTTCCAATCCAACCCCCCAAACCCCCAAAGCCAGACATGAATAAAGTGGTTAGTTAACCGCTGCTGCCCAAAAAGGCAGTTTTCCCTCCCCAGCTCTAGAACAGCTTGAGATTCACGATTCACATATTTATAGGTATGGTAAAATGTACGCTATCTTATAAAAAAACATGCTAGCATGTATGTTTTGACAGCGGGAGCAAAACTGAGTGCGGTTGTACTTTATTGAAGCATTTAACAACGTACTCACGTGATTTTTATGATCAATCCTCATTATCAAATCCATCCAAATCCTAATCTGTATCCGAAATGTACAGTTGCGCCAGTTCGCAATCTAACACGCCAGGTTCCCTGGCGTCATTGTTAGAGTCAGTCTCGTTGCCGTGCGGCCTCTCAGAAATGATGCCGGCTTTTGCGAAAGCTAAAATAATGACATCCCTTGTAATCCGCAGGATGTTGCTGCGCTATTGTCGCCCTTGCCCGGATTGATAGATGGCGCCGTTTCATAAAACGAAAGGAGCAAGCACCATGGATTGGTTGAGCTTGAATTCTCTCGCGGGTGCTCGATTCTCATGGTCCTACGCGTAAGTGATAGCTTTCAGTTTTAACTGTGCTTCGTAAACGTGTCTCTTCAGAGGTGCCATTTTCGGGATGTTGTTTTGCACAAATGCATGTACTATACAATATATACTAGATCAGGGGTCCCCAACCTTTTTTGCCCCACGGACCGGTTTATGTCAGACAATATTTTCAGGGACCGGCATTTAAGGTGTGGCGGAAATAATACAACAAAATAATATGGTATGAGCTGCATGAAAACGGTGGTGTTTTCGAAATATAATAATAAACACAAGGAGCGTCTAATCTGGCCGCAACACTGATCGCTATGGTAATGTTTAATGCCTTCAAAATACGATACAATGCAAATTCAAAGTGCATGAAAATGACGACTCACCACAGCCCCGAGCTTGATTTTCTGCAACCAGACGGTCCCATCTCGGGGTAATAGGAGACAATGACACCTCAAGTGTGTGTTTTACGTCACGTCTACTTCGTAATTTTGTTTTAGTCGCCGTTGCTGCAGAAAATCCCCGCCTCACACAGGTAGCATGTCGGAAATAGCAACAGTGCTACTGTGGCGATCTCAGAATATTCAGCCATAACTTTAATCCAGTTGTCTCGAACGTACTTTTAAGGCCGCCGTCATTTG
>NW_017805379.1:602440-605172 GCF_001891065.2 Hippocampus comes
GTACCAAATGCCCTGCGGACCGGTACCGGTCCGCGGACCGGCGGTTGGGGACCCCTGTACTAAATACACCTACTGGAGGCATGCCTTCAGCGTCCTTCTGTCATGCCCACCCTTCCCACTTCAACATCCGCATGCTGTCCTCAGTTACATCCGCCTTTCCTCAATACAAATAGAGTGTCGGCACAACATCAGGCAGTCAAGCGGACCCTTCATCGAAGTCACACAACAACATTCACAGATTTTGGAACTGGGTCCATACACAAGGTGACGTGCATTCTTAGGCGCACCGTCCATTTTGGAGAAAATTGAAGAGTTTTAGGAGCGCCTTTCGGTCATGCAAATACAGTACATGTACTGTTTTTCTTACGACAGTGCATTCCTTTTAGTACGGAATAGGCAGCGGTCTGGATTGACTCCCGAGTACTCGAATGGAGTCCATTTCCCCGTGGCCAACAGGGCAATGACATAAAGCAGAAGCACCGTACCTTTGGTAGTGGCTTTCAATGACGTCAGGTGCGTGGTGCCTCGAAATTGTCCTTTTGGTTCGTTTCTGTGGTGAGAATGGGAGAAAGATGTCATTAGAAACCACTCAAAACACTACTACTATTCGTAATACTGTGGTACATAAAATTAGGAATACTATTTTACCTATTTGTTTTTTTGTTGAATATTCCAACGGTTACCCTAATTTCTTTTTACATTTTTGCAAAAAATGTACACTCAGATTCAAAACATACTACGGTGGTCTTCAAATAAGCGAATGAATCAGGCGGTGTAAAGCGCTTTCGACACTGTATTTTGTCGATCAAGTGCTACAAAAGTGCAGTCCATTTACCATTTTAATCAAATTGTATTTTTTATTGGCTGGACTATGAAACATTTCTTGGGAAAAGTACGATAAGTAACAGATTCAAGTGCACATTTTTTTTTTCAGTTTTATATACTCTAAATGGCGACGCCCAATGACGCAACAAAAATATTTTTTCAGGTACTCTCACTTCCTCCCACGTTCCAAAAACATGCATGTTACATTAATTTAATACTTTAAATTGCCCAGGTGAGAAAGTGAATGACTGTCTATGCGTGCCCAGCAATTGGGCAGTGATCAATCCAGGATGTATCTTGCCTCTTGCCCAAAGTCAGCTATAGCCCACCCGTAAATAGGAAATGGATGAATGGATGGATTTTGTTGAATGGTGACAGTTAGACCCTGGAATGGATGATTTATATTTCCATTATTTCCTGTGCAGGGGGAAAAAAAATCGTTTGAATTCAAACAAATTGACTTTGGAGGTTCAAATGCATAACATGCCATTTCAGCTGAAAATCACGACTGCTACTCCCAAGAAGATGTTAATTCACACTCCATTCAATTTGTCACAAAGTGAAGGATTTAAGTTTTCCCCGTCCAAGTGAATAAAATAAAGCCTGACGTACTCAGCCTTGGCGTCTCTTTCGTACTCGTTCTTATGAATGAGCATGAGGGATCTTAGGTCGAAGCGATTTATTTTCAATAAGTTTCCCGGAGAGGGTGATGGCGCGGTCAAAGTATGCAAAGGTAGCCTTGTACAGACCCCACCTTTACCCTCTTCTCCTGATCGAACAATGATGCTATTCCCATGTTCCTCAAGCTGACATTTCCATGCAAACGCCTCACTGAGGAGCAGGACAAAGGTTAGGAGAGGAAAAAGCATTGTTTAAAAAAAACAACTAATTTAAAAACTGCTAGACAAGAGGAAAAAAAAAAATGTAATTCCACCGAGACAGCCCTAGTGACTGACACCCGTCAGCCGGATGATAAATGACTCCATTTTCTGCCCGTGCAGCCTTCTGCCACTGGCGGCGGTGGCCATTTATCATCATCGGCTGTCAAGCGTGGAAAGCGGCAGTGACAGTGCGAGTCAGCAAACATTTAGCACACGCAGCCGCACTAGACGGGGAAATTATTATTGTCAGAATAATAATGGTTTAGCATAATTTATTACAGGTCCGCCAAATAAGCAGGGGCTAGATGTTATTAGACAGATGGATGGGGAGTCTTGGCAGCCATCCACCGAGGCTCGGGCAGGCAAGTGGCGTCGACGTGAGGAAGAGGAGGTGGGTGATATAAACGAGTGTAAATTGGCAAGGTGCAGGTGGGGGATATGGCGGGGCATCTTCCAAACCAATCAGAGAGCTGGCAGTTCAATTACAAAGAAATAAAGGGACATTCATCATTCAATTAGGCACCTGTCAGGGCTCACAAAGGAAGAAAAGTTCTAACCTGGTACTCCAGGGAGAAGATGCTCAGAAGAGTGGACTGCGAGTGACTGGAACAAATAAAAGAAGGACAAAGTTAATTACCAGAAAGCACTGCACACACTGACAAAAGAAGCGAGGATGGGTGTGTTGCGGTGCTTGGGTGCATGTGTGTGTGTGTGGGGGGGGGGCATCAAAGCACGGCCCAGATGCCCCGTAATCGAAAGGAACATGAAAACGAGTGTGGCAAAGTTGTTCCAGATGATCACCTCTGACAGAGACAGAGAAGGAGCTTGAGTGAGGAGTTTGATGTCACTTTCATACATACCGTCGCAACACTGATTCATCTACTGGAATTTAATGATATTTTGGGTGGGGGTGGGGGGGTGGCAATTTACAGACAATGGTAGAATGGTCATAATAAGGGCTCAATTTTCGGACTGGCATGTGGAACTCACTGCGTGACGATGAAACCACTAACCACCCCCGCCCCC
>NW_017805379.1:605199-732787 GCF_001891065.2 Hippocampus comes
CTGGCGGGCTTTGAAAATGGAAACTCGCACTGCAGGAAGCACAGTGGCTCCCAGGAGTCCGTTCATTCCAAAAAGGTTGCCATAAGCTACATTCATCCCCGGCCCCCGGTCAATGTCAAACACCTGGCAAAGACAACCAACGTGGGGAAACAAGCAGCAGCGAGAGGGACTGCCTTCAATATCCCTCCGCTTGTACAGAACAGAACACCACATTGCAACCCAGAAAAATTGAGGATTGTTCTTCAAACCCCAAAAAATGAATTATCCATGTATTTGATTATCAATTAAGTGTCGATTCGTAGTCACACATCCACAAAAAGTGTAAAAAGAACAGGGCAACAGAGACTCTCCTAGCTTCACTTTGCATCCATCGGGATATATTAGAGGTCTCTACAATAAAAGAAGCTTTATTACTCATAGGGTGCGAAGCAATTCAAGGGCAGTTCGATTTTAAAATGGAATGATTTGGTTAGATTCAGCTGGATTGTGATTCGATTCGATATTGTGAGACTCAGTTCGAGAGGGTATGATGCAACGAGGTTCTTGTTGGCATTTTACATGCATGACTGAACTTGACAGTTCTGTAAAAGCGCAATTTCTTTCAAAGAGATCTCTCAACTAAAAGACGTATCTCGATATATTTCAAAATGGAACGATTTGATTCGATTCACTCGCACCTTTTCAGTCAGAACCGATTTTCCGATTCAACCCATTTTTTGTTACCTGCTTAGTATACAAGATATGAAATTATAAATACAGAAGAGTCTCGTCAAACCTTAGCGATGTCTTTATCTGAATAAAACATAAACATTTACACTAATGCAAAAGCACAGAATGGACAAAACGTCAAGTCAGCTTGAATTTCAGTTGCAAGTCATAAATAAAATAAACTGAAAATTCCAACAGTGATGACTCATTACAGAGGCGACACTCTCCAAAAATAAAGCTACACAAGTTTCAAGTAATAGACAAAATGACAGCAACTCTGAGGAGAACAACAGCGACTCCAAAAAAAAAAAAAAAAAAAAAAAAAAAAACACTTCTGCTTCAGCATCAATTTACAATGATGCTTGGGGACGAAGGAGGCCGCCGCAATTAAGAGGGGTGGGGGGACCATTAAATGGTCAACTGTCAACATGTGGACACTTAAGGGAGGGGTGGAAAAAATGTCTTCCACACTTCAACCTTGCACCTGAGCATTTCAACAACATTACAGCCTGATGGTTGGCATGGGACCGTCACGATCCCCCCTGCTGGAACAGACATCTGTTAGGTTTTAAATGGATTACTCCATAATGAGCATGATTACAGTCTAATTGCTAAATCTATACCCTGTTAACTTTAAAGGGACATAAACTGCTCTTAATATCTAAGAAAATAGATCGGCTTCAAAAACCCCTAAGATCTTTGGGAGCTTTTGTTTTTATTTCTTTAGTCGGGCCATTTTGAGCTCTTATCAAACCGCCACAAAAAAAAAAAAAGTGAACAACAAACAGACTTGGTTGATGTTCCATTTTGAAAAGATATTAATAAAACAGGGCATTATGAGAGATGACTGCCAAGATGTGGACCCAAACCCAAGAGCGGTTTTAACAGTGTCAGTTTTACAGTGAAATACCACTTTTCCCATTCGCGAGTGCATTAGAAGCGAGTTACTTTAAAATTAATGTATCAGTAAGTTGGTCTCCCCCTGGGAACTATATGCTTGCGAGATATTAAAATGTGAGGCAATGAGCAAGCCCCCGTCTGGGACCGAGCCTGCCTCGCAGTAGCAATTCCGGCTTAACTGATGCTCCGACTTGTCCTGTGATGCAATGCAGCACCTGGGGTAGGACGATTGACGACATTTTGGAGAAAATATACAGTCCCTATAAAAGACTCAATGAAGGATCTTGGGGCCTGATTCAAATTCTTTTTATTTTTTTAATCTGTCATATTTCCATCCCAAGCATGATGGCAATCAAATTATACCTCAAATCAGCATTTGAGGTATATTTGGAGACTTCTTTTTTTTTTTTTTTAAATTCTGCAAACGAATCTTCAACTGTCCGTCTACCCCATTAAAAGCAAGATTCTTGGTTTTGTATTCAATCAAACAATGGCCATTTGGACATTAAGCATATTTTAATCGACTTTTGTTGGAACAAAGATTCAATTCCAGCACCCCACCCCCTTCCTCATGCTCTACTTCTTAAATGTCATTTAGAACGCGAAAAAACAGAAGGCTGGGAAACACTAGAGTGGCTGAGGAATTGTTCCCTTTCAACCTCATTATCTCCCCCCTACAATGGAAGATGGGGGCAGTAATATGCACTGTGGCGCCCCAAAATAGTCAAACAAGTCGATCAGATTGAAAATAATTAGCGCCTTCTAGTTTCTCATTCCGCTGCTTTGCGCTTTCGGCTCGGTTAAGTTTGGCTATCCGCTGCTTGGGGAAAGTGACGAATACTAGTTGCGAGCGCAGAACTGTATTTTTTTTATATAATGTGCACTGAATAAAACGCAGCATCGGACCCTCCAGCTACGAATATCAATTAAATTCTCAGATGCCAATTGACAAATAATTAATTATAAACAACGGAGGTAATTTAGGTAATGAAAGCCACCTGGCTAATGACATTGGTATCATATGCTGTGGCGGCGCTTCGCATTTGGTGGATCTGCATGCATGCGAGGTGTTGCGTGGTGAGACACTTCGGGGCATGGCACTGGCTAATTTGGATACAGAACATCTCTGATTTATCTCCCTTCATTGATGATGGGGTGGCAGGGGTAAGAAGGAAAACGTTGCTTCATTTTTTTTTTTTATTGTATTTGATAGTGACATCAGTTAAAGTTAAAACCATGTGGCTATGCCGACAACGTTCACTCTTCTACGCGTCGACAACTAGATACGCGAAAGCTGCTAATTACGCACGCTGATCGGCCAAACGCTCACATCTGTTTCTCAGCACAGCGTTTCGAGAACAACCGTACATTTTTTTTCCCCCTCTGTGTTAATGTACAGTATGCACGCGCTAGCATTTGAGACGGACGAGATAGAAACATACAAATGTAGCTGTCATGCAGCTTCAGATAAATACTCGCACAGCTACCAACAACTACCTGAAATGTGTTTGAATGTCCCTCGATGATGAAGGACAACGCTAACGCAATCGCTAGTGTTTGTCTCACCTAGTCAAAAGGTTATTTTCATCAACACGTATTTCCTGCGTGTTTTATTTGGTGCAATGACTCCACAAAGACAGTTTCTACCCTTAAACGTGTCCTTATAAACGGTTACAAGGCCAACTATAGTTGAGCTGCGTACATCGGTGTTTTTAGCGAAATGAGTTGAAAAGGCAACGCAGTCTATCGAATGTGCTTGGACAACATCCCCGATATGAAGAGGAAGTCATCATTGCTGTTCTTCCTCATCAAGTAATTGATTGCATCTATTATTCATGAATTCCTCAGTCTGACATAAATGTTGTAAACTCAGCACAGCTTCTCCTTGTTCTCCGTTGCTCCCCTCTGTTTAAAAAAAAATGCATTGGAGAAAGCTTCTAAACATGTCATTTTCCTGGCTGCTGATGACAATATGGTATCAATAATATTAAGCGGCAAGCCAGGTTCAAATTTGATTGTGATCAGGTAAATTGCTTGCGAGTTCATTTTTTAATCAAATTCCGTCACAAAAAAATATTTATTTCTTTTTTACAACACAAAAAGATCTGTTTTCTTTGAATTTAAGTGCTCTACTTGTCAGAGAAGATCTTATTAAATTCTGCTCCCATCCGGCTCATTAAGTACATATGTTTGTCACGTCAGCAAAATGTGCCGGGGATGCAAAGTGTGCATACAAAATGGCTTTTGCATGATGTCATTCATGCTTCTGATTTGAATTTTTCTTACTTGTAGGGTATTGACACAGCCTTCGTTGACAACAATCATTCTGAAGAGAATCTGTCTATTATTTTAAATCGACAAGTCAAATGTAGACGTGTAAAAGGCAGTGTTTTAACCAGTGAGTAAAGAAGAAAAAAAAAAAAAAAACACTGAAGGCACAATAAATAATCAATGAGCAAGTCCCTCGGCTTCGTCTTGAGCCGAGATATTACCATCAAAAACAAAGTGTCTGGAGTGAGGAAATCACCATATCAATGGCACATGCCACAACAAGCCTGCCCTTTGCTTTTGCCTCCAAAGATCACGCTGGATAAACCCCCACCAATAACAGAGAAATTAACAAATGCTTGACATTTGCTCAACATCCATTATTCTGACACTTCTCGGTGAATTTCAAAAGGCTGAGCGCATGCTTAATCAACATTCATATTCCCACAGCGATCCGCTGCGCCATATTGTGGCCCGCCTCGGTGCCAATGAAAATGGCACATTAAGGCCCAATTCCAAAAGAACATACGGAGGGAGGGACTCCTCGCAGGGGAGCAGTGCGTGTCTGTGTGTGTGTGTGTGTGTGTGTGCGGCACATTAGGGCCCAATTCCAAAAGAACGTACGGAGGGAGGGACTCCTCGCAGGGGAGCAGTGTGTGTCTGTGTGTGTGTGTGTGTGTGTGTGTGTGTGTACATAAGTGTAAAAGAAATAGTGAAGAGGAAAAAAAAAATATCTGCGATTCCTTTCGGGACGACATATGATGAGTGGGCTGAATGGCGTTTTACATAAGGGGGAAAAAAAGGGGTGGGGCTAATCATTACATTCACATCTATTCATAATAGACCACAGAAGGACAGAGAGGACTCACCTCCCCTCACTACTTATACTTAAGGGAACAAAGGGTGTATGAACTGCCCCCCCCTCCCACCTCCCTGTAGGCCCAGGGGAAGTTAGGCAAGACCTCAGAGACCAGCCCATCATTTCCAATTCTAATGTATGGCAGGAGAAGGACCTAATGTGACTGATGTCACACGTCTGGCTACGCTGGTGCCCCACCTTTGCGGCACGTCCTCCACTTGGGCAGGACACCACATGTTCTCTGTTACAAACAAATATGTATTAAAGTCTTTTGTCCGTAGTCTGCGTTGGCTTCGTGAAAGCTTACAGATACAGACCAATCATCATCGCGGTCGCACCGGAAAAACCGTGGGGCAGCGCACATGGTCAATTTCAGTCTTTGGTAATATCATCCATTTAGTTCTCCTATTGCTTAGACTCACAGTCAAAGCAATAGGCCATTAAGAGTCTTCGGGTAACTTAAGGAATGTTTTGGACAAAATTGACATAAGCCAGGTGAGATCATACAAATTCTGCAGGGGAACAAAAACCTTGAATTCATTTTGAATCGAAATAAGAGTCAAGTGGAATGTATGTCCTTACAATGGGTATAGGTGCTTGAGGCTTGTTGTTGTTACTCAGAGTTGATATTAGCATGCGCCTCCATTGTGAACCGGGGTAAGAAAGTGACAGTACCGTGTCCAATGATTCACCAACCTCCAACTCCCAAACCTCTCCGGGAGCAGCCCAAACCCGGAAAGAGAGGCCAGGGTGGCAGATGACTCCCAACATCTGTGTTATGCAGGCCGTTACAGATGAGGGGGTCTCTTTCTAGTCCGTCTGTGGGACCCTCCCACTCTCCTCCCACTGGACTGATGGTCGGTCAGACAGGCAAAATGAGAGACACCCCCGTGGAAATCAGCTTGAAATTGACTTTTACTTTCACTTTGTCCTGTGTTTGAATCATCCCCCATTTGCTGTGATTCTAAAATGATGCTGGCCCAATAAATTATTCAATGCTATTGTTTAACATCAAATTCAACAGTCGCATCAAGTGAGTGTTTGACTTTAATTTGCTTTTACTGTGACACTCGAGAAGAATCATTGTCATTTGTATTCAAGTGCAAATGTCAGTGAACTCTAATAAAGTTGTGACGCGTTGTAGATGGAAAGTCTGTAATGGGGATTAAATATGTTCCATTTAGACAAATGTGAGAGCGTAACAATGCCATTTTACAAGACTAAAGTTGGCGTAGTGACGAATCGGAATATCACCCCGCTTAAAAAAAATTAACAATATTTGGAAAATGAAAGTCATAATTTTGTGAAAATTAAGCCTTAAATAGACAAGACCAATCAGAAAATGAAAAGAAAGTTGGAATGTTTCCTAAATTGTGTTGACACGAAGATGCCGGTCAATGTATTCCCAATAGAAAAAGTCTACAATGATAAAAGTTATTTCACAGCCCTTGAAAAAAATTGCCAGGGCTGTCGCCCATCATCCGATTTAATAGGCGCATCACTATTATGGTTTATTTGATACACAGAGTCGATCCTATAAAAGAATATTGTCTGGCTCCCTCCCACAAAAACACGTTAGTTTTGTACTAAGACTATCCAGACAATTTTGAACGAATAAAGAAATAGTCTTCCTACGGTGTTAGCGTGAACCCACTCCAATTCTCCAGCCATGGCCACCTCAGCTTATGTTTACGCAGTGGCAGGGCTCCCGCGCAGTCTGAAGGGACTGGGGGGAGGGTGGGGGGTATGACTGGTGTACCCTGGTGCATGCTAAGAGATGATGGATGGCCTAGTCGATACGTTATGTCTTAAGAGCCTGATTTCCTGCCAGTCCAATCACTAACCCTCCAGAGTCCAGCTCAGCTGATTGGACAAGCAGAATAATTCTACAGGCTGTGAAAACACCGCTGCCGCGCCTGCCTGTCAGGCCCAGTGAGGAGACTCGGGCATTTTAAAGAGCACGGGCCTCACCAAGATTGCTTATGCTGAACGAAATAATAACAATAGCCGGCAAGACTAAACAGAAAAGCGGGCACCTCCGAGAGGCTGAGATTGTGCAGAATTATTGGAATGAAAATGGCTCCTGTGTTTTCCTTCAATTATTACACTCACCAGTACCACTTTCATCGTGAGGGGGGAGAAAATGCCATTTGGACGGTCTGCTGAAGTTAGGTTGGTCAACGGGAACTAAAAATATGTCGGCATCATAAAATATACGCAGTTTGTGCCGAAGTAGATGGGTCATGATCTGCATCATTTTTTTATAAATGGAGAATAGTCATCATATTACGAGAAAAAAAAAGTCATTAACAGAAGATGTCTTCAAAAGTTACGTAGGTATGGCTGCACACATGGGAAATTCGGCAACATGTTTTCCAGTTTGATCACAGGAAGAAATATATTATCGAATACTGTATATAATAACACATTATATAGGGAAATATTTTCCACCCCCCAATTCTCCGCCTTGACTATAAATAGTATCATTTGTCCATAGAACTGTAGTAAGTGCACCTCTTCAGGAGAGCTAATACTCCCTGTGCATACTCTCACAATGAAAACACCACTGCCATCTACTGCAGCGGATGTGCAATTACACTTTATTTTAGTATGGGAAGCAAAAGTGTCCCCTGTTAAAAGAAGACTTTGTTTTAATCATGATATAATGATGTAATTTTATATATTCATTTTTGGACATACTTAATTCCCTCACATTCAGCTTTTGTCCCTGTAATTAGGTTTTTTTTTCCTTTTAACTTCATAGTAACTGACTGCAGGACTCAAGTCGAGTTCAGACTATCCAGCATTCCACTTTGGGGAACAGCTAGTTTCCTCCAGATTGGTGATTAGGGCACGAGTGGAGGCATAGGAAGCTTCAAATGTATGTGACTTTGTAAGTGACCTCGGTGGGATCAGCAGTTGTGCTGTCCCAGGAGCCTTGGGGGATTACACGTGTTACGTTCAATAAAAAAAAAGGCCCTTGGTGTCAAGGAGAAAGGCAAACACCACCATTAACACCTTGCTTCGATTTGTGGGGGTGCAAGCACTGCATGGCAAAACACACCCGATAATTTTTACAGCGGTGGATTACTCCAAAGACCGGTGAGGAATTAATGACCACAAAATTAAACTGGACCATGCATATTTAATAACAGCACAAAACTGTTAATGATGCAAGACAGTTTGTACCAAAGCAGCTCATGGGAGACAATAAAATGCCGTTATACAGTATACCAGGGGTCACCAACTCCGGTCCTCAAGGGCACTTAGCCAGCATGTTTTAGCTGTTTTCCTCCTCCAAAACACATGATTTTGTGATTTCCCCTGCTGTATATTGTGCAGGGTGTCAAAAAACAAAGTTACTTCCATTTTCTATTTCATTTCAGGTCTCATTCTGAGAGATGTGAGGCGAAATAGCCTTTGACAGTGTAGGATTTTTTTTTTTTTTATGGACATCACATAGCTCAAACATGTAGTAGTCTAAAAATTATGCTCTGAATGACAAGTTTCACAAAGGCATAAAATGGATGAGTATGACGCTCCACAACCTTAAATCGGTAATACAGGAATTCAGTTCAGTTGCCAATTTCCGTCATGGGATTAATAAAGCATCCATCCATCTCTCTGTCGGGTCTACTGCATTAAGAGTATGTCAGTAATATATTACATGTTCCAACTTATGTACCAATTCAAGTTAATCGGCCACTGCGGGGACAAATCTCCAAGGATGCCTTGGAAATACGCTGGTTTACAGTACCTACTACCATACAGTACAACATTACAATAATAAAACAATATGATCTGCAGTGTATGGTAATACCCTGAGATTGGCTGGCAACCAGTTCAGGGTGTACCCCGCTAATGTCCAAAGACAGCGGGGATAGGCTGCAGCATGGCTGCGACCCTTGTGAGGATAAGCGGATTACAAAATGGATGGATAGTAGTAATAACAGACAACAGTACTGGTAAATTAACTTTCCCAGTGAGGGTTTTGTTTGTTTGTTTGTTTTCTGCATTAATAACTGTTGCAAGGTCACTTTTTTCAGTTCAATAGTGAATGTTGATTGATTTCATATACCAATCAATTGGGTTACTAGCTTGTTCACATAACAAATTAAACTATGGTTGTATCATTGCTAATGAAGGTGTACCCTTGAATGTAATTATCATCTCGCACATTCTCATTGACAAGAAATGCATATTATGGTACTAGAAGTCCAAACGCAGTGTCATGTGTCTGCCACAATAAAATACAACGGTGGCTGGTGACTTACTTTGGAAATCTCTCCCTTAACATCTTCATACACTGCCGTGTTGGTCTCAATTGCTCTGTCCATCTCACTATCTCCTTGTATTCCGCACGGGAGAGTTTCATCTTCATATGTCTGTAAAAATACATCCTTTTTAAAATGTGGCTGGCAGATTTGTATAAGGAGGAGCAGATATCAGCGAAACTGTCAAAACAAATTGTCATCATAGCTGGTCGTGTTTCGTCCTTTGCTTGAACAAACGCAACGAATCAACTTCGTATTTAGGGTTTTTAAACTGCTACCGAATCCGGACCGTGCGTTAGATGTAGTTAAGTATGGTAACGGAATGATAAAAAAGCCTGTAAAAAGGGTTTGTTTACCATTTATCCGGGACCCCTTGCGACAGCGTTTCCACTTCCCGCTTGGAAGTTGAAGTGATGACCCGGGAGCGAGCTGTGCGCCGATTGGTTTAGCCCTCCCCAGAGCTGAGTATACTACATTGTGATTTGCTCTTTTGTGGTATCGTGGGCAGGATTCTGATGACGACAGGCTGCCTCCCGGAAAGCGTGATTGGAGCACACACTAGCACACACGAGCGCGCCCACACTAACACACACACACACACACACACACACACACACACACACACACACACACACACACACACACACACACACACACACACAATCGCACACTCTATTCATGCCATAAATTAATCAGTTTCTTACACTGCTTGTAAGGTTTGCAGGTAAGATGGAAGTATCCCAGCTGACTTTGGGCCAGGTACGAATATGTAAATGAGAGAGGAATAGCTGGAACAAAAAAGCATGTAGAGTAAAATGACTTAAAAAATGTATAACTTCAAATCAAATATGACAAATCTTCCCATTGAAGTTCAGTATTTTATAAAGGCTTCATTTTAATTGTAATTGTAATTAATTTTCTCTTGATACACGAATTCAGAGATGTGACAAAGGATCAGGATATTTTTCCGGTTTTGTGTGTTTTTATTTCGCAAAGTTAATGCAGAGCATGTAGGAGCCTCCCTTGTCAATTGGAAATGTCTCATTGAACCGCAATTCGATAAAGTCAAAACATTTCCTTTGACAACACTATTGCTGGTACCTCACCATTGTGATTGAACAATGTATTGATGAGCAGCCTGTATCATGACCTGCGCCGCGTCGGGAAATAAAGGCCATTGTTGTTGGGCAGTGTAGTATGATGACTGAGATGAGGCGAGGTCACGGCCCTGGCGCGTGTTCATCGGCACAGACTGCGCGTCTGAAATGGCTCGCTGCGCCGCGCTCGGCTACAAAAGGAAGCTGTGTAGTGGGATTGGTAGCGCCAGATAAGATCAGAAGTCTGGTCTGATTGCTTCAAAGGGCCAAGGTCAGGGGCAGGAGGAGCGCCTGGGCTAGGTATCAGAGGATAAGGGGGTGGGGAGTTTGCTGGAGGGGTGTGTAATAGGTAGAAAAGGATCAGTGTAATGTGATGGCATTAAAAGATAAAAATCAGAGGCCGGGTTGGGAGTCAGTGAACTGTGTTGGCTTTAAAGGCGGTCAGAGCACAGATGATATTGTGTCGGTGCATCCTGGCTACATTTACACAATCATGATGACATGAAAACGGTCATGTTTCTGCGAAATTTACCAAGGATGGGCAATTGGTGCAGTTTTTTTTTCAAGCGATGTGAGCCAAATAAACGTTATGAACTCTTGTTTCCATGGCAGTGTTGTAGGCTATAACCAAATAATCTGCCCAGGAAGAGTAGCTGACGTCATCTTGTTCTTCTTTAGCCCTGAGTCAGGAGTAACACCAACAAAGAAGTAAAACGATAATTACATAAAATACAATATTTGAATAAAAAGTACACTTCTGGGTCATAAAAAGTATGACAGTGACTGAGCGTGACTAGAGCTCTGTTGACAACAGATGTGTGTCAAGCTATGCTAAGCTAAGCTAAGCATTCTTGCAGTTGAACACATTTTAGCTTCCATGTAGAACTGTCACACGTCTTAAATAAATGTGATATAACATAATGCAGTTCTTTCCAATTAGCGATGCTGGGGTAACTATGTTTGAAGTAGTGATGGTAGATTAAAAACACCTTACCTTGCAGCTAAGCAATATGAACGCTAACATCCAAATGGGTATGCTAGACCCCAATTCCAAGCTACCAAACCGTTTGCGTCAATCTTTTTTTTTTTTGTGATCAACTTTGTCGACTTTTTGTCCCAGCCCTACTGTCAATGTACATTGTTTTAATTATTTTGGTAAGTAAGTTTTGTTTTCTCTGTTTTGTTTCTGAATGTCGTAAACTGTTGTGTTTGGAAATGGTTTTAAAAGCTTTTAAATGTTATTTTGTCTTTGGTTGTGTGAAACACATTGAGTTATCTTGTGTATGGAATGTGCTTTACAGTATAAATAAAGCTGTCTTGTCATTTTTGCAAGTTAATTTGAGTTTTTAGGGGTAGTGTCAGGCATTTCAACCATCATGGTAATTTTGACGTGTTGACGACTCGGATTTTTAGCCTGTACCAGTAATTGGTGGATATCTATACATGGAACTGCCAACCAGAGAAAACTGGTTTCCTGAGAAGAAGACGAAACAAAAAAATCTTACTCTTATTTTAATGTGTTCTTATGGCAAGGTTTTCTATTGGCGGAATCACACAAGACATTCCCAAAAAGGCCTTTTGCCCCCCCCCCCCCCAAAAAAAAGGATTTCCTCCAGAAAAGACCACATTCTTGGTGCGCTGTACTCAGTTTGAAGTGGCCTTTCCAACCAGACTCAGCATTTTGACAGAAGACTGTCATTTTTGGGAAATCTTGTCATGTTATTAATTTCTTTTTTTTTTTTTTTGACAGAGACCGTCTCTGTGAATGGAGCTGTCGTCGAGAGGCTCTGCGCAAGCAGGGCAGTGGTACACAGAGCGCCGTTAACCAGCTGTGAAGCCTGCTCACAGTGGGAGGTGAATTTACAAAGGGTGTCTCCCTGTGATATCAGAGAGAGGCTGCACTGATCTCGCTTCTCGCTGCCATTGTAGTGCAAAGCAAGGTGCCGCTAATGCCGCTTATATACCCGCAGTAGAATAAATGTCGGGGAAATTGACAGCATCCCCAGTTGACGGATATAATGATTGATGATTTGCTTGCTCGTGTAATTTCCTCTACTCGTCGCACATCTGAGGAATATTGTAAGATCTTCCACGTCTTGCCCATTAGCCCCTGTCTCTCTTTTCCACATCCAGTGGCATCGCTTACCATGCAAAGAGCGTGTTTGGTTTCATTCCATTGTCAGCATTACTGTCATAATGTTTCTTCCCTCTTCTTTTATTCACCCCCACCGCCCCTCACCCGCCGCTGAAGTCGGTGACTTCACTGGCCCCGCACCGCAAAATTGCTCTTGGAATCTTCAGGGAGTCTGGAATCTCAGCTCTAAAAATCACAGTTTAAACACGAGGGAAGCCTGAGTCAGGAAATGCCTGTAGTATTAGCACGGTATCAGATTCGTGCCTTCATCCCCTCTGAACAGCATGACTGCCCCAGAAAATCCCACATCCATATTTTACAACGCGGCAGACAAGACATGTGTTTCGCTTGAGCTTTCCACTGTGCCTCCTCCATTTATTTTATTATCCTTTTAATGAATCTAATTAGCAAGACAAGTGATTAAATGCAATTGTGCCCAATGCTCGCGAGACGCAGGAAGAGCACGCTGTTCGGCCTGAGCAAATTTACCAGATTAATAGAGGATTGATAATATTTTGGGATTGTATTTCACCCCTAAATGGCTGTGTGCGGGAAACAAAGGCGGCAGACCGAGCTCATTAATCATAGTCAACGGGCCGGCCGGCCGGCCGGGCTGGGCCCAATTTGCATGACCGAAGGTGGCTGCACATGCTGCCGATTGGCCTGCGTTGCCATTCCATCCAGACTGTCAACGCCGTGTCAATCAGCAACACAAAAACATGCCACAAAAGGAGCACGGGGCAAATCATTTTACCCCCTTCATTATCTGACACGCCGGCACCTTAAACTTGTCATTCTGCTCCCAAATTATTTAAATTTTTTCACGACTATGCCGGTATAATTGATATTTGACAAGTAAATATATATAATTTGTGTGTTTTTGAGGGGCACAACAATCAACCACGAATGTGTTTTCATTCACTGCTTAGCCATGAAAATAAGTAAACATATTGAATGAGTGAAATCGGAGATCGAAATAAAGAAATGATTGAGAAAGAACAGGCTGCACAGAACAAAGTAGGTGCTGTTGTTTTTGTTAGCAACTAAGTTCAGATGGGCTCTAATGTCACGTATGAACAATACCTTCTAGGAACTGAGGTAATTACATGTAACACGCATCTTCCTTTTTTGGGGTTTTTTATTTGAAGGAGGCATTTATTGATTTCATTTATATTTTGACATTTATTTTGTGTCGCCCAGATGGAGTATTATATGTCTTGAATGACATGCATTTGTAAGTGAAAATCAAGGGAAAAAAATCACTTGTTCATCTGCAGTTTTCCTCATCTGGATGCCCGCCCCCCTCCCCTTGCTCAAAATCCATTTTAACGTGAAATAATTGAGTTGAGACACGGCACAGCTAATCTCAGCGCACCGGCTCTCCAATCTTGAATTCTAATTATCTCATCATGAACTTTAAGAAAGAGGCAATGCTTTAATGGCTTTTTAACTCCGTAAGAGGTGACTGAGTGGGCCGTAGATAGTTAACGTGAGTGTGTGTGTGTGTGTGTGTGTGTGTGTGCGCGCGCGCGCGCACTTGCATGTCATTCAAACACACACACACACACACACACACACAATGTCATTCAAACACACACACGGACGCTTCTGGTCTAGACTCTGTTGTGCTGCAGCTAGCGTCTCACGCTGTGCCCCCCCCCATCCCCCTCCTCCATCCACGACACCCCACTTCCACCACCCACCCCTAATATCCTGGAGGCATTTTTCTCATTATCAAATATTGTTTGATGTCTTTCTTTCCCGATGATTAACCATGGTCACCAAACACCGGGCCGGAATGTTTAAAATTTAATTTTGGGCCTCGGTAGTACCTGCAGAAAGGGTTGTGAGGCGCGGGGAGGGACGAGACGATGAGCGCAGGGGACACAGCGTGTTTTATGTACGCCACACGCTGGAAAACACAATAAATCCTGGAGGAGAATCATTAGCGGAATACTAGTGTTTTTTACGACCATTGTTATTCAACGCTGTATTGAGATGCAG
This sequence comes from Hippocampus comes, assembly GCF_001891065.2. Classification (NCBI taxonomy): domain Eukaryota; kingdom Metazoa; phylum Chordata; class Actinopteri; order Syngnathiformes; family Syngnathidae; genus Hippocampus; species Hippocampus comes. Next base: position 619,444 of record NW_017805379.1, read on the forward strand.
TAAATTATTGTCTTTCTTATTGGTCCATGGATTCAGGCCCATGTTCAGTTTAATTATGTTGTTCCTCACGTTGCATAGATATATGTATGTATGAAAAAAAATCCGGTTGGCACAGAAATGCAAATGCTACATGTATACAAGATAAATATTTAATTCAGGGGTGGGGAAGCTTTTTCCTATCTGAGGCCATTTGAGTTTTGATCGTCCTCCAAGGACCATGCTACATTTCTGAAAATATATCAAACAAATGTGTTTTTGTCTCTATTTTGGGCCTTTAGGAACACTTCCTTTGTTGGGTCGGATCAAATATCGCCTGGGGCCTTCTATGGTCGGAGTGCCGTCGGTTGCACACCTCAAATTTAACCGAACCAGAAGCGCTTTGTATATTTTCATGCCACACTCCATCTCTCTTGTCTTATGTGTTTTTATTGCAGTGACCACATCTGTTAGAACATAAAGACACAAATATTGGCCTTGTGCAGGAAGATGTATGACCAAATCAAGCCAAATAGGAAAACAAAATTATCTCACAGATAATGTCAGCATGTCAGAATTACAGGAAATTCTTAATATCTGTCTTGGCCTAATGATATCACCTCCCCCGCTAAAATTTTGAGCAAAAGAAAAATAGTAGTGGCTTATTTTATCGAAAGAAATGTAAACTGTGGGAGAGAGAGAGAGAGAGAGAGCACGGCAAAGAGGAAGCTAGAAAGCAGAGAGAGAAAGCGTGTGTACTCTATGAATGAAAGGTTATGCGTCGTCCCACGTGTTTGTATTGTCAATAACTGGAGATGGCTGTCAGGAAAAGTGGGGAGATAAAGGTCAATAACTCAGGCAAATGTGTTTGTATTTGTGCACTCCTGCTGATAGCAGAGCAAACGTCAGGGCCCTATATACGTGTGTGTGTGTGTGTGTGTGTGTGTGTGTGTGTGTGTGTGTGTGTGTGTGTGTGTGTGTGTGTGTCAGCGTGTGAGACACCCCCACAACAATAACACAAATAGCGAGGTCTTACGGTTACACCGAGACGCTCATTATTATCGTCGTCGTCTCCGTCGTGGGTGCTGGAAATGAGAGGGAGCCTCAGCACATGGCGGTGACAGCCGGCTCGGTGTCACTCAAAAGTCACTTAATAATGAAACACGCCAGAGATCAGAATAGACGACGATAAAGTGCAAACACAAAGACATCAAGCTGCAGGAGTGTTTTAAAAAAAAATAGATATGTACTTTGTATTTGCCCTATTTTTTTTTTGTTATCTCTGCATAAACATGATCATAACTGGGTGGTTCTTGAGACACCCAAAAGAATTAAAATTATGTCCCCCACTCCCCAAAAAAATAAAGTAACCATTTTCAAATTTAAAATTGAATAGTGGATTTTTAAAATACAATGTCTATTTTTCATTTGATAGTAGTTTTTTTTTAATGTTATCGTTGTATCTATTTTATTGTATGAGGCAAATCACCAAGCAATGACCACGTTGCTGTTTTTCAATTTCCTAAGAACCTACAGACCATAAAAAATGGGGTCATTAAAAATGATCAATAGATATCAGGGGGAAATAGAACAGAGTAAATTGTAGTTTTGTATTTTCAGACCAAAAATCAGCTAAAAACACCTTCCATGCTCTTTGCCACGCTAGGTTAAGCAGTAATCTAAAAGTGTAATTTATTTTTCTAGCTCTTTTTTTTTTTATTATTTCTCCATTTAATGCAATTCTCCATGGCCTTGAGCATCATAAATGTGCAATTAACAGACTTCACTAATTCATGAGGAACATTGTGGAACTAACGAAGGGCATAACTAGACGCCGCTGTCATTGGCCAAAACAGTTCTTGCTGTGCTTTTAATTGCCCTGACTAGGAAAAAGGTGGGCGCCGCTTTTTGAACAAACCTCTTGGGTTACCATGACGATAAGAAGCACTTCCAAGCAGTTCGAGGTATTAACTTCACTGGTCTAACCAGTTAACAAACAGAGGAGCCTCCTTCTACCTCACACAATAGGAGGAATGCACTCATAAGCAGCGAAGCCTAAAGAGACACTCGCGTGCCTTACGAACAAACATTCGAGGTATGTCATTTTTAACTGTAGGAATCACGATCACGTCTCCTGGAAAGAACACGCTAATTAAAGCGGTAAATCACCAGGAGCGAGCCTTTAGACTTGGGGAAAATGGATGCCTCTCATTGACTTATTTTGTTTCCGGAAGCACTTGATCTCACACAATGCACAAATGTTGTCCTTTATGTTACGAGCGGATGAGATTAAATGTACTCTTAAGTGTGCATCTAAAGTCCATAAGGGGAGTGAGGAAGGGAGGGAGGGGGGGGGGGGTTACATCTCCCCCGTCAGCCGCTGTTTGTTTGTTGCCTGCTTTACATTACACGTGATTATGCAAATCCAGAGCTGTTGCTGTGCATTATGGGCCAAACGCATCATCAAGATCTTTTCTAAAGCAGTCAAGGAGCTATTTCGGCATTCTTTTATTATCCGCAACAAAGAAAGTCTTTTGTTCACGCTTTGCCGCACACACACTTATCAAGAAAGGGGGAGAAAAGAGAGAGCGAGTGAGACACACACACTCAGACACACACACACAGTCACACACACACACACACACACACACACACACACACACACACACACACACACACACACACACACACACACACTTAGAAGCGCAAGCACAGCTTTCTACCTTCCGTGACTTACTACTGTCCCCTAGTGGTGTCAGACTCCCCTGTTTCATTCCTCAACCCTGAATTTCCTTCAACTTCACCTGACTCCTGCCTCTGTCACCCCCCACCCCCACCCCTCTTTCTCTTTGCCTTATCATACTCAAACATTTAAAGGCTTGATTTGTTGTATTGTATGACAGAGAGCTCCCATTATGCATCTACACTGTGTCCACAGTGGCTTTTTGCTTCAATGGTGGCCTCAAACAGAGTCAACAAAAACAGGAACCCTGATGTTTTGTGGCTATTGTGAACCAAAGGGCCCCGTGTCAATAAGGTATTGTTTGGCGAGAGCGCCGCACCGAAACTGCTGTGAGAATCTTATCAGAGCCTGTGGACACGGAGGGTGTGCATAATGGCGCTAAAATGTAGGTATGATTGTTTGGGCAAGCCCCCGGCACAAGTGGGGAACGAGCCTCGATGGGGCATTTAGTGAAATACTTGCAACAATTTAAACCGACAAAACGTTTTCAGTACTAACATGTCTATTTACTTATGAAGTAACGGTTCAAAATATAATGTTAGATATCGGGTGTCATTTAGGGTCACAATTTTTGTCTTAGTTGGTCTGGTCTTGCGACTTATACCGAGGTGTGACTTCTATATATTCAAATTAGAGCTCGGACTGGCAACCAAGATCCCCTTTCCCCAATCGTGTTGACTTTCTTTTGAGGGATGGCAAATGCTTTTTGTGTCTTCCCTGCAGTGGGGCGAAGGTGGCGGTAGTGCACCAAAAGGATTTTCCAACCACCAAAAGAAAGTAGAAGAACGGGAAGAGGAAGTATGTAGGAGTAGTGGTGCATGGCCACTTTCTTTAAAGCATGCTAAAGAAGATGGTGGTCATGCAACAAAAGTATGAGCCAACTGCCAAAAGAAGGTAGAAGAAATGTAAGTAAAAGAAAAAGAAGTCAGCGCAATGAATGTTTGACGTATTGTTAGTATAGCGTGTGGATTCCTTACGCCACAACAAGGATTTACAAGACCAAAATTCACAGGAACCAACCAAGATTCTACCTTTGGCCACAATGCAACGTGGGATTCTGGTTCGGGTAAGCCATTTTCAACTAAAAAGAAAAAGGTCTAGGTAGTTTGAAGCGGAAGTATCGAACCCAACCGGAACTTGTTTGCTACTGCTGCTGTCAACACGATGCATTTGGAAATCCAACCTGACGCCTTAACATCACTTCTAGTGTTTGTGTCCGGAGAAGCCATTCATTTTCGAATGCAACCTGTGTTGTAAAGCAATCAGTAGCTAGTGCTTGAACTGTTTTCTTCTGTACTGCCTGACACACTGTCGCTAACCGAATGGCACATTTGAACAATGCGAGTACGCCATCGGCAAAAAATGATAATTTGGGCAATTCATACGTATTGTAAATCCAGCCGAAGGTACCAAATATGCTTCTTTAGCTGTAAATGGTTAGCGTTTGCTAAAAGTTCATGCAACTCCATTTTTACAGTGTTTGCCCTGGTCCTCCCGTTGCCTCATAGGTAGCTAATAGTATGCATTATTATACGTCCTGTTTTTTTGCCCCCGTTTCTTCCGGATCAGAGCTATCCCAAGCCCTAATTGGGGCGATAACCTGGAACGGTGCTAATAAACAGCAGGCTAAAAAGGGTCAGCCTCCAGTGGCAAGTGCGCGGACACACACCGTCAAGTCCCTCATGTCAAAGGAGCAATTAGACGGGTTATAGAGGATGGCACCTCCGCCTCCACTGCGGCCCACCACCGCTGGGAAGGCTTCTGGAGCAAAGAGGGCTATCAGTCAAAGCCAAACCACACGCATTCATTAGTCTCTTCAGCGTGGACCTCAATTATTCATTTCCAACGGTGGACACTGGATTATTTCTGTCGCCGTCAGGCTTGTTGTATCAAATCTTGATCATGGGTTCGGTTGATTAAGTGTGCACTGTTGTCAGTGTGATCAATCAGAAGCGATTTGAAAACGATCAAATATTTGAATTGTTTTATGCGTCTACACCAAAGACCGGTGAACTATTGCTTTTTAACCTTCACCATATTATGTTCTTGCCATTTTTGTAGGATTTACAAAAATATATTTTTGTCAGTAAAATGTATGCCGTAGAAATTGTTGGAATCGCAATTATTTTTTAAAAGGTGCACTCATGCAAGGTCAAAAATATTATAGTTAATAAAGTAACATAGGGTCCATTATCTCATTTTTATTCGCCCCCGCTAATGAAAATATGCACGGCTGTGTAATTTGGGCTTCCTGCGAGCAATGTGCTTGTTAAGGAGTGAGGCCAAATGAAGGACAGAAAAGTCCTTATGAGGTAACGTCATTCATTTTATAGTTTTATTTGCATACCGTAGTTGTACTTTGAGAATATTGAAAATATAGTTCAGTTTATTTAAGTTCATCTTAATATGACGGTGAAGCACAAACACACCATTGATGTGAAGAAAAATATTTGGTCTCTACTCCTCAGAGTCATAGGGCCCGATATCCTTGTCCAGCGTAAGTCTAGCGCAACGTGCACGCTAATTGTGTGCATCGGTGGAGTTTTCTTTCTTTTGGTAGTTTGCTCAACTAGCGCGGATCAAAGAGGGCGTATGCGCCGTTGTGAAAGGCCAATCGAAGCTGCTCCCCTCATTCATTTAAATACAGTGTAGAGAGAGGTGCACGGTCTTCATGGCGGAAGGACTTACTGAAGTCCATGCAAGAGATCGGTGCGCACAAAGTGCATTTACAGTAAACGGAACTGCAAGAAGGTCTCCTTGGCTGTCTGAGGCTGCGCGGTCAGGGGGGTACTATTAAAATATTTTAAAGATGATCACAATCATAATTCCTTCAATGAATTGATTGTTACAAAGATTTAGAGTGATTGCCCCATGCTGTTGTCATATTTATGAATGAAATACGACCAAATCCATCAAAAATGGTGTTGCACCACTTGCGCCACAACTTAGACCTGCTTTTAGCTAGTCTAAAATCTCGTCTACTTTTGTTCACCAAATTGCTAGATGCACTGTAAGCATGCGGTAGAATGCAGAGGAATACCCATCAAGGTGTAACGCGGTCCACCAAATTAACAAATATGGTCAAGTGCAGTAGACTGGCCCCAGAATGAAGATATCCTCATTTTTACGCAGAGTGCAGTCTTCTTTCTGTCATTAAATTGTCAGGTGCACCCAACCCAGGGTGTCAAATTCCCAAACATGGTTAACTTGACTTGCCCCAACACAAAAATAAAGATGCTCCCGTTTTTACACTGTCTATGAAAACAGTGCCCCTCTGTAGTTTTGACTTGCTGCAATGATCCCGCCCACGATTTGGTCTTTTTCTTCCATCTTGACTTCGACTTGGTCTCAACACCTTAATGTCTGGGTCATGACCAACCATGGTCTCATTCTTCACTTGGTCTCACATTGCTTCGGTCTTGCCTCAACAAAGCCTTGGTTTTGACAATGGTCTCAACTCCTCAAAGTTTTCACCTCGACTAGGCCTCAGTTCATGTGCTCTTGACTACAGCACTACATTTTAGTGTAGTCCACAGAACACAGTAACCATAGCGTAACTCCAAATGATCATAGGATATAAACAATACAGGTTTTGCATTGTCGTTTGGTTTCACATCACCATATACAGGATAAAATTAATGGCATCAAAAAAACAAAACAAACATGGATGCGGGTGTGTTATGTTTGAGACATAATTAAGGTATAAACATCGTGGGGAGGTGATGGAGAGCAGACCTTGGACTTAGCCCTCATTTTTGAGCCTCGGCAGGCATTCCTGCATGATGCAACGAAAGGCCTCCGAGGCGGCTTGGGGGACGTGAAGCAGTGGAAAGCTCTTTTCATAACATAGCTCTTCTTGTGAAAACAATAACCGTTTTACACTTGTAGTTACATTCACAGAGGCCGTAACCTTATTCCTGCACCATTGGTGGATTGGCTTCATTGGCTCCCCGCTGCCCCGCCCACCCCCTCCACCCTCACTCTCCCTACCCCGTTCCCATTGGGTTTGTGCGCCACTTGCAAAGTGAATCCCTTCACAAGAATGTGTCTAATTTAGTGGCTAAGAGGCAGATTTATACCTGTGCTAGTTATGGAGAAGGTTGCTCCCCAGAGAGGCCCGATGACTGTTTACGGGCGGAGCCACAATGCCTGAGCAGATGATGAAGCACCTGCCAGCGCTCCCCCATGTCTGCGCCGTCCCGTTCTGTCTGCCCCGCTCGCATCCCTTCGCCTCGCCTTCCTCCTTTTTTCCTCGCGGCCCTTTCTCGTGCTATCCCTTTGCATCCAAAGCCTCCTTGGGATTGTGTTGCTAACAGCCATTTCCCACTTTTCTCCCAAGAGCGAATCCATTTAGTGGCTCGCTCTGCCGCCGAGCTTTCATCTGTATATCCCTCTGCCTCTTCTTTCCTCCATCCCGCTCCTCCTACACACACGCACTCACACACACACCCGTCAGCTATCGCTGCACGGAACTGTGGTCAGATTTTGTTTATGGCCGGGAAAGGCAATATCGAGATTGTTTCAGAGCGGTGTCATCACTCGAGATGTATCGCTGTCAAGAGCGTGTTTTATACGTCTGGGCCGGCGGCCGCAGCCATTTTGGGAAGCAGAAAATATCATATCGTATGACCTCCTCAGGAATAAAAGTAAACTATCGGCTGTAAATTCGATACACAACTACGGAGGGGTGTGTTAAAACGGAAAGGAAGGAAGCGGGCTCTCTATAAAGATCGCCAGGGCAATCAAGATCAGTTGCTCCTGCTGTGAGCTTATTCGGTTTGTATTGTCGATCATATGGGGATACTCATACTTTTTAAATGGGCTGCTTCTACAAACCGTATTTCCTCGATTGACGATGAGAAAAATGTTTGCCCACTCGTGAACCAACAAATCAACAGCTCCTGCAATGATGGCAGCCAAGTAGTATTATTTCATTATTTTGATGATGTCACCGTTTTAGGCGCTCACAAGAAAAATCCAACAACACGTCATTAAACCGTAATTATAAATGCGGGGTCTCTAGTGGTGATTTCGTCGCCCGGCGGAAGGATAGATCGTGTAAAAGTAACCCAACTAGTATTTCATTTCAAGATAAGTTGTTTTTCTTTTGGACTATGGGTTATGTCTCAAACATATTCTCGCCATCAAAACATCACAACAGGCTGAATGGGTCACATGTGTAAATTGTAATGCGGGAACTAGATCACACCTGTAATTAAATGTCAGTTTATAAACACACAAATGCTAATAACACGCAGAGCCTTCCTTGGCTGAGCCTGGTAGTGGGAACAGCCCATCCATCAATGTCCCTAATGAGGCTCCATATAGACAGGGGAGATTTCCTGGGCCGTCCACGTCACTTTTTTTTTTTCCACGCTCACCACGCTCACCACAATAACAGACCTAATGCCTTGTTATGCAATTTTAGCTCGTTCAAGTCATATGCAATGTCTCTTGATGGACAATTTTAGTCATGAATTGACCTCTCACCAATCATCTGTTTCGATGTTCCATACATTTACAAAACGGACTTATATGTAGATGCAGCGTGAGTGAGAGCCACCACTCACTCTTCAGCTACCATTTACTTACCATCAGGTGTGTGCGAGGAGCATGAGGCGTCTCATCCAAGGATGCAATTAAGGGGATTGAACTGCGCCCCGGTGGTCGGTTGACAGCCCACTTTACATCCGGTCCCTCAGCGACCTTGTCACAGGGGCAATTGTGAGGTTTTTAGTACAACGAAAATGCTTGCATCTCCACAGACTTTGGCCTCGGTATGCCATAATCTGTTTTTTTTTTTTTGTTTGTGTGTTTTTTTATTTTTTTTTAGCTTTTTCCGGTGTTTTTTTTTTTTTTTTTTTTTTTTAATGTCATAGGTATAATTGTTGAATTTGAATGTTTTTTCCGCCTTGCTTTACCAATTGCCGGAACTGTCAAAGTTGCGGCAATTGAGTAATCTTTTTTGTTTGGTGCTCCACTGGAGGCAATGCCAATGACAGATTTTTTTCAATTAAAAAAAAAAACTAAAAAGTCAGACTAACAGCCCAATTACTTTGAATGCATTTTTTTTGTTAGTATTTAGCATTTATTTTCTATGTCAAAGTTACAGCCATTTTCATTTTGAATGCATTTTGGGTCACCTAGCCGAGGCTAACGGTCAAATCCATGCAGATAATTTGATCTGTGCAGCCTCTACCAGTCACAGCTTTCAACTGCTAATCTTCAAAGCCACATTTTCTTTTAGGCGCTCTACCAGTTGCAATTGTTTGAGGTACTGTTTTGGACTTTCAACAAATAGTTTTCATCAAATCGAAAACACTATTGATGTTGATTGCAGTTTGCTGAGGTTGAAAGTCAAACGCATCCAAAGTTATTTTCAGCTCCCTAACAGGTTTTGCTAAAATGGTACTTTCCGAGCAGAGCAACAGTCCAACTACTTTCCAATGTGTTGTGACTCAAGTCTGGATTTTTGTATATTCGACCAGTCAAGATTTTAGTCTCTCCTTTCCACAATTCTCTCGGTCAACGCGACTCTTTTCAGTTGGAACGTTTTCTGAGACTGTGGCTGTAGATGAAGCCTCAAGTTAAATCAATAAATGTTCTCGTCGCCGTTCTCATAAACCACTCTTCCTCTCAAACCTTCATTCTGTTATTTGCTTCACTTTAAAGATTTATAACCATGTGGTCAAGATATCAGGCCCAAACGTTGTCACTTTATATCAGTACATGAGAAAAGGAAGTGACGTCTGACAACTTGCAACCCGCTGCTGCGACCACATCCAAGCACTTGAAGTCGGAGGAGGAAAATGGCCGTGTCACTCATGGCAAGTTATCATGCTTTAAACCTCGACAGTTGTTGTCGTTGGTGCAGGCCCATAATTTAATGCCATTAAAAGTGTCTAGGGGGGAAGGTTGAGGGGGAGGTGGTTTTACAAAGTGAAGCAGTCGCCAGATATCTCCGCATCGGAAAGTTTTTGGCATCTCTTGAAAGCATAAAGACCAGTTGGCAATCCCAAGTGATGATCGTAAAGTCAATCATGATCGCTCAAATTACCCGACAGTCGCCGTCAGCTCGTCCCCTCTCAGCCCCCGACGACGTGAGATGTGCGTGGGGGTGACGGCCTGCACGTATGTGTTTGCGCACGTGTTCATGTGGACACGAACGTGCACGGAAAGACAAAAATGGTGGAGGAGGGTTCGAGTCATTTTAAAGCCATACATAAATCAAAAGTGTTGGCATGTTGTTGTGAAGGAAATGGGACCAGAAAGAAAAGAAGCTCATTATGTCTAATCGTAATGATTAAAAAAAAAAAAAAAGGCCCAAGTGGTAAAATTATAACGCCCGTAGGTCCGAGCAACTCTCACACAGTGAATGGCTGCCCGTCAGAAAAATGTTGCTGGGAATTACTGTCAGTTGTTCTGATTTGTATGCGTGACAGGCCTTTTCATGTCAAAAGAATACTAGACCCCACAAGCTCTTTACATTACGGGCAAACATTTGCAAGTATGATGAATTCTGCCCGCTTATCTCAAAAGGAACAGGTTCTTACTGATGGACAAGTCGACGTTTTAATGAAATAAACGGCTCTGAGCTGATGAAATAAAGATTGCTCCACCTCGGGGTGCTCTCAAATTAAATTATCAAGATGACTATGTGCATGGTGGCCTCATTAACTCCGCTACGGTAACAGCGGGAGCTTTGCGCTTGGACTCTGTTAGACTTTCGAAAAGTGTACAGTGGAACCTCAAAGGTCAGACACCATCAGTTCCAGGACACTGGTTAATGACAGAAAAAAATTGCAATGGTGATCATATCTTCTACAGTCAAAATGTCATAAAACCAATTGAGTAATATTTTAACATTACTGTCATACAGTAACAATGGTAACACAAGTACTGTATTTGTCAAAACAGAGACAAAAATCAGCAAAACTTTCTCGGGGAAAAGTTTGAAGGTCCTTATCTCAATCTATCTATCGATCTAGCAACCTAGCTAGCGAGCTAGCTTGTTGGCCGTCAGTCTTATCTATAAAGCCAGCTAGCTCGCTAGCTATCTAGCTAGATAAATCTATCTGTCTATCTGCCAATTAATTGTCCATCCGATTAATCAATTGGGCCCTACTTTTTAACAATGCCAAAAGCAAGGTACAAAAGGTAACACAATGTACTTCACATAAATTATGATATTTGTAAACAAAGTACAGAAATAAAAAGTAGCTTACTAAAATTAATGAACATCCAACGCAAGAACAGGATTATACAAAAATAGATTTTAGAAATGCTTTAAAAGGCCTTAATCATAGATATGGGGACAAACATGTGGCTGACTTCACTTTTGGAAGAATCTTATTCCATCAGCTAAATGCTGATTCATCATGTTTGCTTTGAACTTTAGGCAAAACACTTGCGTACCTAATGCACAATGACAACCTTTGGACCATTGAACTTCAGAGGTTCAACTGCCGTGTATATCGTAAGCCGCCCTGGTGTTCCCCCTTCTGTCCCGGATCTACGCTCTTTCCCGTGATAGCGAATGTCCAACCGGATCCTTTTGACTCCACGGGGACGATAAAGATGTTAAAACCATGTGTTGTCCCAGGAGTCCTCCTGAGTGCACATTGATACAGATAAACAGAAAGCACGATGGCGCGTCAGAAGTCGCTCCCCATTAAAACAATGTTGGTACTGGTGCGCGGGAGGGGGCTGAGGGTTGTGACTGGCAATGGGAAACACCTGTGTTGGGGTGAACGTCAGGGCAGTGGGTGGGAGGGCAGCGTTCTACCACTGTTTAAAAAGGAAGCCAAGGCGAGGGGGAGGTCCGAATTTACAGTACTCTACAATGCCCCACAATATCCGTGCATTCGCTGCTGAGAAAGTGCAGGTCTTGGGAAATTAGGTATTGTAATGTCAAACGATTACGTGCTGCTGTTGTGTAGAATGCAAACAGTCCTTTCAGCACTCTCAAAAAACACCAACAAAAATGACGACCACCAACAAAAGATGTGTTCTTTAATAACGAAAATACTACTTTACAATATTGTATTATACTATAATATAAAATATCTAGACCAGTAATTTTGCATGATTTCCTGCATTTTGCTTTGCATGTTCCATGTTGTTGGCCAGCAATTATTTTGTATGACTTCATGCATCATGCGTTCCCTCTATTTTTTTGATAACCAAACACAGAAAGAAAACTCAGTCACAAAATAAATATTGAGCAAAACCTCAACATTTTTTTTTGGTTTGTTTATTACCGGCTTTCAACCTCCAGCATTTGAAACTGACGTTCTAAGCTAAAATAGCCTTCAGTCCCAAATGTAATTATGAAGTCAATCAAATTTTATTTTTATTCCAGCTTTATCACTTCAAGGTAATATGTCTTGAAACACCTCAACCCCTTGAGCACTCACAATAGCTGTTGTTTTATAGAGCATTAAAAAGGCACATTAGAAAGATAAGCAACGGGGATTCTATTGCGTGTTCCATAACATCCATCTCGGAGAAAGTGTGCATACGGTCAAAATAAAACATGTAAATCCCAAATGCCATAAAGAAAGTGCAATGGAGCATCCCCCTTTTCCGCAGCCGTGAGCCTCTTCTCTGCGGCCCGGCGCCTCACCTTGCAGTCAGGTTGATCATCCCATCGTCTGCATCCCTTTCCTGAGGCCCCGGCTGTCAATTTATCAGCCTCTGCCTTTTAATTCCGCGCTTTCCGCGGCGTGAGCATCCGTCTCCGCTGTCTGCCTGCGCCGTTAGAGCATCCAGAGCGTGGCGGCGCGCGGCTGACTGATGTGGGAGCCCGCGACTGACAGGTGGAGGCAGGTGTGCAATAGAGTAATGATCCCTTTTGTACTGGGAAAAAGCTGTAGAACAGCGCAGCTTTCACGGAGCGCTTTCTGTTAGGGGTTGAAAGCCATGAAATGCTAGCCCGTATTCTATAGCATTGCATAACATAGCGTAGCATAGCATATAATATGCCATATCATACGGGACAATTTCTTTGGACCATACCATATATAATATACCATATTTTATTATGTCACATGTTGTCATACTGTATCATAGCATGGCACATATACCAAAACAGCGTCAAACTATACCATAGCACAGGGGTGTCGAGCAAATTTCTGTTGCGGGCCACTTTGGAGTTACGTCTTCCCTCGGAGTGCCGTTATGAAAGTGAAACCAAATAAATGTTTAATGCATAGTATTATTACTTGTACACAACCAATTGACGGATGACCAATTTTGAAATCAGTCGAGTCAACTCTAATAGTTTGTTCAATTATTGTTGAAGGGAGTATTTACAGGGGAACAAAATTATTGCAAAATGTCAACGTTATTTATTACACATGATAAATTGATATTTTGGTCCAGATTTTAGCAAGGATGATGGAAGTTGACACACATGATTTGCTTTTGCGGGCCACATAAAATGACGTGGCGGGCCGGATCTGGGCCCCAGACCTTGATTTTGACACCTGTGCCATAGCAGAAGACTGAAGACACAGAAGACTGACTATATGTATGGATTTGTGTAAAAACATGATCTTGACCAAATATGGACATAGAAAGTTTCCACCTGACAGTGACAATAGTTGTCACTGAGAATGTGCCAAGTTTCCTTCTTCGGATTTGTCACAATTTGTATCTGTCAGCACTCTGTTTGCTTCTGGCAAAACTATTTTAATCTGCAGCTTCCATGTTGATAAATGAGATATCCAATGTATTCCAGGACTCATAAGTATGCAATTACTGTATTATATTAATGCTAAAGTCTCTCCTCTCCCCTCCGTGATCGCACACCCGTCTAAAACCGGGGAGAGACAAATCTTACCGATGACACGTAAAATATCATAAATTCTCTCTTAATTTTGTCGCGTCGTCGCCTTCCCCCGTCGTAATCCCCTCTCCGCCTCTTCATCACTCTCCCCTCCGTCACACGCCAGCCCCCCCCCCCTGCGTCTAACCAAATTAATTACTGTGTGTTTTATTTCATGCAGGTGTCAGGATGGAATGATGAATGACTTGTAATATCAACACAATGCAATGAAGGCGACGCGCCTGCTTATATCGCCGAGGTGCTTACATGCAGACAACACGGAGACCATCGCACACACACACACTCACACACACGGGCGGTGTGCACAAAAATCTCCAGGGCCACAGATATCCAGTTTCATATATGATATTAACTTACAGGGGGAGCCATTATGGCCGCAATGTCATTACCAGTGGTAGCGGCGGGGGATAATAGATGTGAACTTTTCAAAAAAAAAAAAAAAAAGGTCCTCATAATTGCAGGCTGGACCCTTCTTGATAACATTTCGTATTGCTGCGTACTGCGCACCGGTCTCCTCATTACGGCCTCGGAGCATTTGCGGTGTTGCGTAATGAGCGTCGTACCAGTGAAGGTCATCTTAATGGGCTTCGACTTGCAGTCGGGGAGGCCAGAGGTAATATTCTAATGAGAAAAAGCCACAATGCCAATTTAGCAAATCTGCGTGGATGCTGTTTTATTGCAGCATTGCCACTGAAGGCCTCTTGTTGTCATTGGCAACGCCGCTTGTGCTTTCCAGACCGCTTTGCTGCTCAGGAGATTTAACCCGACCAAACATACGCGCTTACTTTTTTTTTTCCCCCACCACTTCAAATCTACTTCACACGCCACTCGGCGTTTATGGGAAGCTACAGTTAATTCATTGTTTACTCACAGCTGGACGAGCATCAGAACCAGCCGGCAAAAAGAATGAACATTAACTCCGCCCATGCTTGTGTGCATTTGTTGGCTGTCCATGCGTGTAGTTTATTCCGAGTTTGCCCGTGCATTTGTCTTTTTCCAAACACCGTGAAGTGGTCGTAAAAATATCCTGGATTCGGTCAACTGCTGATTGGTCCACACTTTTCATAGACATTGATTATGTCACCATATCATGTCATACCATGCCAACATGTCATGCCATAGCATGACATATCTTCCGGTACCTTGCCACAAGAAACCATCCGTCATACCGTACACCACATCACACCATATCATGCCAGAGCATAGTATATCATTTATGCTTTCATCATATTACGCCATTCCATGCCATGTCATGCCATATCGTACGATGCAATATCATACATCACATCATATCAAAGTCTATGGCATAGACTCTATGTCATACCAATCTATGCTCAAGTATACCATAATACGCTATAAGCAATCTGGATTTTTTTTTTTTAGGCCACTGTCGATTCCGATATTTGGCATGATAAGTTTCAGACAAAGAATTAATCGGCTGATTTAAAAAAAAAAAAATATATATATATATTGGTCCCTTAATCCTAACAATAAAGATATAATTTAGACTGAGAGGGAGAACATCGGACTGTTTTATATAATACTTTGTCCTTTGTATTTTTTCACCTTTCAGTAGAGAGAAAAATCAGCAAAAACTTTTTTTGGGGGGGGATGGGGGGGCTTGTTATTTAAATGTCATTTTTGTTTTTTTGTCTTGTGTTGTAATGAGTTGATGTGTTAAAAAAGGAAATAAATTGGCAAAAAAAAAAAAAATCGGCAGATTTTTGCAGCTTCAGTTTAAAACGGTACCACCTAAACAGCCCCTTAGAGTGCCAACATTTTCGCCAGTGCCAATGTTTGACTTTGCGAGTAAACCTGCTTGTTTCTGTTCAAGAATGCAGTGAACAAAATGTACCCTGAACTCAAAAGTCGTTGAGCTATGCAGGCGTGTACCCTTTGGGGATTTCAAAATGAAAATAGAAAAAAAAAAAAAAGCAGCAGCCTTTTGTCAAATTCCAATCAAAGCACAAAGGTGTGTAAAGCACTTTTCAATCAGCGTGCGCCGAAAAGGGTCGAGTGTGGAAGAACGACATGCTGCTGTGTAAAAAAGTGCGTGCAAGCTTTAAAGGTGATAAAAACAGCAAGGCGGCGAATCTCATCTTGAAGATAAGACGCCACCCAGCTTTCCACGGGCCACATCCGTTTTTATTGCATCTGGCAGCGAATTAAGGCCCGTGTGGAATATAAAGGACGATTGAAAATGAAACCCCGGGCAAAGACTGCATTCAGCCTGACTGCTTTCTTCCCTCAGCGCCGACATTCAACTTTGATTCTCACACGGGGTCCTCTGATGACGATGATGAACCATAAAAAATGATATAGCTCAATAAAAGTACAAAAAGGCCCGAGTTCATAAAGAGGACCTGAGGGCCATGTTAGCTTCGATGCATTTCTCCTCCCTCTGCTGGCTTTTAGAGATGATTACCTCGGATATTTATGGACGAAACAGTTTTTGATTACGGCGACTTCGCGCGTGCCTCTTTGTTTCCATTTCATTCGCGCTCGCACACGTCTGAACGATCCTACAATAAACACCGACGATGGTGCTGAGGGTAATCCGTCGGAAGATTTACACGGAGCCAAGCCAGTGACTGGCCATCTGTGACTCGATAGCTAGCAAGTACCGGAAATGTAATAGCTAACAAGATTTTTTATTTTATTTATTTTTTTCATGGGCACCATGGCAACAGTGTTGGTTAGCGCAACAAAGCAAGCAAGTTGTTTGGGCACAAAACAATTTGCTGAGTTGTTTTTACTCAAATTGCCCAATTTGAAATTTTGTCAGCTCGTTGCCTTACAATTTTGAGCTCACTCATTTATTTAATTGTCATTGTAGTTGATTCTAGCTAGATCGATCCATCCATCCATTTTCCAATCCGCTTCATCCTCACAAGGGTCGCGGGGGGTGCTGGAGCCTATTCCAGCTGTCTTCGGGCAGTAAAAGGGACACCCTGAACCGGTTGCCAGCCAATCGCAGGGCACACACAGACGAACAACCATCTGCGCTCACACTCACACCTAGGGACAATTTAGAGTGTTCAATCAGCCTGCCATGCATGTTTTTTGGAATGTGGTAGGAAACCGGAGTACCCGGAGAAAACCCACGCACGCCCATGCAAATTCCATACAGGAAGGTCGGAGCCGGGATCGAACCCATGACCTCTGCACTGTGAGGTTGACGCACTAATCACTGAACCACCGGGCCGCCTCTAGCTATATAGTGCTTCACTTTTTTTTTTTTGTGTGTGTTTTGTACTACAGTACAGTGAAGTAAGTACGTTCTCATATGCCCATTTCCATGTCAGTCAGCGGAATAGACCCGCCTTTAAGCGTCATACACACGTGCCGTCATAGTTACTATGTCGAAGAACGTGTAGATGGCGACCCAAAGTGTACAAAAACACGAGTCACACCTCACATGCATATATTTTATTGATTCTTACTTTTTTGATGAATTGTTAAACAATAGTTGTCGATCATTTATGCTTATGGTGCCTTAACGCAGTCAACATATTGAAAATAACTCTGCAGCCAGTATTGGAAAAGCGCCGAATTGTCAACCGCCAAATGGAGTTGTTGTGGGCAACTTGGAAGTCCTATTTAATCCCACGGAGAGATGGATCACCCGATTTCGTATGTCATAACAACATTGGCTTTTGTATCAATACGCCACATCCCAAAGCCAACGGTGGGTTATCATCGGATGTGCTGGCGGCACCTTGATCCTTTCTCGGACTGACGTTGTCCTCTTCAGGCAGCCTCTGATGTGACTGCAACACACTGATGCGTGCAGGAAATAATCGGGGCCGCGCAGGCTGGGTTCAGACGAATGCAAATATGTTCGGAGCGTGTCATAAAACAATACCACACACATTAAAAACACCCACAATGCATCCCTGCACAGGCATCACACAACAGAGGTACTCAAGGGGGGACGGAGTTGGGGGGGGGGGTTCCAAAAACAAACAAACAAAACAACAACCAACAAGAAGCACCGATCACCCCCCCTTGACAAAAGTCTCCCCAAGTGCATTTGCATAAAACATTAAGCTTAACAAAATGATTACACCTGACAAGTTGAGTTGGAGGAAGAACATCGCCGGTGGCAGGCGGTTTACTCGCACATGCCCGCCATCATTCTCTCGTCAAGCAAGGCTTTCACGGCCGCCTTTTGTAGGCGCTGTCACGCCGCCGCCTCGTGATTAATCCTTCGCCTTTTGTTTTTTACCCCCCCCCTTTCTTTCCTCTCAGTCCCTCCCGCAAAATCCAATAAATTGCCCTTAAATCAGGTTACCCTGCACCTTGCAGATAGGAGCATTGTGACGGATATGCCAGGAGGATAAAAAAAAAGCGTGCCAGGCCCTGCGTGCACGGAAGCACTGTGAAATCGTACCGCTGTGATTGCACGTTATGGCACTAAGTGTTTGTCTTGTAATGCAATTAAAAGCACGTGTAAGCCGCCTCCGCACACCTACCGACTATTGTGTGGCATATTTAATAATTTGACACGCACTCTTTTGTGACATTGCCCCCAAGGAGAAACGGAATAATTTGAAGTAGCATTGAGAAAAGAATAACTTTTTTTTTTTTTTTTTTTTGAAAGGATTAAAAATAAAAACATTTGACACCCCCCCCTTCGCGCCCCTCCCCCCAAGGAGAAACGGAATAATTTGAAGTAGCATTGAGAAAAAAAAAACTTTTTTTTTTTTTTTTTTTTAGAACGGATGACAATCAAAACGTTAATATCCTTCTCAGTCGCATTACTTGGGGAAAAAGAAAAAAAATTGTTGAACGTTGAATACTTTGCTGAAGGATAGCTCGCAGATAAAGACGGGGAGATTATTGCCTCCTTTCATAGCTGCCCCCCCGGCGGCACTGGGTTATGGTAATATAGTTTTTGAATATGTGTGAGTGCAAAAAAACTTAAGAAATGAGTGCTGATAAGGGGTGACAGCGTGACGGAGGTGGCCCAGATCTGCCGGCGTGACAGGTGATGTCAAGAAGCTGCGGCGACGCTGTCACCGTGACAAACTTTTCAAAAGAACAACACGGTATTATTGAAGCGAGCTGCTGCCAGCCTGCTCTGACAGCGTCGTCCCAACCGTTGGAGGCAGGGGGGGCGGGTAGAAATATCACCTAATTATGCACGCCTTTTTCTTTTCACCGAAAGCTTAAACTTTTAACGTCTGTCAACATGCTTGCAGTAGAGCACTCTGTGGTTTAAAGACCCCCCCCCCCCAAAAAAAAAGAGGTTTTATAAGGAAAACCAGATCATGACTTCCGCAAAGGAGGTTAGGTTACCGTCGTGGCCTTGTTTGTTTGCAACTTCCTGTTGATTGCGTCTTCAGAGAATTCATGGAAGTTTGTTCACATTCCCATTTGGAGGAAATCCACACTTTGATGACGTCATACACTCGTTCAATTCCAGCACCAAATCACAACAGATTTTTTTTCTAGGTTCATATGGTCTAGATTCCAGAACCACATTAGAACCCATGAAGAGACCAACTGAAACCTGCAATTGAAGTCCTTTTTTTCCCCATGTCTTAAAAAAAAAAAACACTCAATTAAACCATCCATCCATCCATTTTCTGATCCGCTTTTTCCTCACAAGGGTCGCGGTGCATGCTGGAGCCTACTCCAGCTGTCTTCGGGCAGTAGGCAGGGGACACCCTGAACCGGTTGCCGGCCAATCACAGGGCACACAGAGACAAACAACCATCCGCGCTCACACTCACACTCACACTCACACTCACACTCACACCAAGGGACAATTTGGAGTGTTCCATAAACCTGCCATGCATGTTTTGGAATGTGGGAGGAAACCGGAGTACCTGGAGAAAACCCACACAGGCACGGGGAGAACATGCAAACGCCACCCAGGAAGACCGGAACCGGAATCGAACCCCGTACTTCTGCACTGTGAGGCCGACGCACTAACCACTGGGCCCACCAGGCCGCCCGCTACAGTATATGTGCCTTGCAATTGGATTCATTTGGAAAAAGTCAGCTGGGGTAGGACTCCAGTCAACCATCACTCGAACAACGAGAAGCGCTACAGAAAATGGACAGATGGCTTCTTGCCGTAAAAACGTTAACGTTAATCAATAAATAAGAACCCGTGATCATTTTTTGGCTCTGGCTATGAGCTACGCATTGATTATTAGCTTAGAAATGTATTTTCGCGAGCAATTTTGCTGACTGAGAGGAGGCGCGCTCTTCCCAAAACGAACCAGCTGGACCATTGTTTAGGTCCACGCCAGCTGTGTCTGTTTTCATAACCCATTTTCCTTTTGTTCTGCGACACCTCCCCATTAAAGTGCAGCACAGGAAGACAGACCGAGTTGCATTTTACGATTATCTTGAACTTTTGTCCTTCTGAGAGGGGCTTGGTCCGCAGTGCCAGTTGTGCGTCTCTCCGTCGAGTCGAACACGGGGTATGTGTGTCAGTCAGCATGTGTGAGTGACGCTGAGGAGGAAAGCAAGGTCTGTAATCACCTAATCCAAACATACACTCGGGGAATCTCATTACTGGACCTAACGGTTCCATTTGAACCTTATCTGGTTTCAATCAGCCGCCTCTCATTTGGAGCGGGCCGCGGAAACCCGATGCCTTTTGTCTACATCCAGGGGGTCTCCCCGTTTTTGTGTGTCCTGTCTGTCACCGTCTTTTTGCAAGCCCCCCAAAGTGTTTTTAGATGCGCCGCCGCGACTTTGGTGGCGCTCAAACGGGATGGTTCTCGTCAACCGAGCTGGCGGGTAGTAATGAGTGACATCAGCACAGCCACCGGGAACTCCCGCTCACCCCGCACCCCTCCGCATTAACCTCGCTCCCCTACTGCAGCCCCTCATCCACATGCAAACGGACATTAAAACGAAACCTGACCCTAGCCCTGGAATCTGTTTTTTTTTTTTTTTTTCCCGCCGAACACGGAGTCCTGTAGCCTGTGTGCATGTGGTCCGCTTGGGGGAGGTCAGTCAGAGGTGAGCTGGATGCGACGTCAGCCCTTGAACTGCATCTCAGGAATCCCCCGGATTAAAGAACTCTAGAAGAGTCGGGAGATAATCACAGGATCTGGAATTCACAATAACAAACCGGTCATATATCTACCTGTCTCCGGCCTTCCTCCCTCACATGGCCGCAGGGTCAGCCCAATGGCTGCATTCCATGGACGCCGTTTTTCTTTTTTATCCTTCCGAGCTTCCACTGATTTGCCTCCAGTGATCAAATATGGTTTCAAAGGGTAAAGTATGAACTTTCATCATACTTAAAATATCATCCTTAAGGCGACTTATTCTATGTTTGGTCCCGTGAATAATGCACGGTCATAGTCAAGCCTGATTTGGCGCGGAGTGGTAATACTGTCGTTGCATGAATAGTGTGTAATCATTGCAGCGTGACACTATGTCGTAATGTTTGAATTCATTCAAGATGAGGAATGTGCCGTGATGTCATTGATCTTGCGTGACATCACCTTTTGCTGTGACACTGTAAAGTAAGCTGTTACAAATTTTATGTTACATTTTAATTGTATTCATGTTTTTGTTTTTCTTCAGGTGTGGTTGGCAATATTTTTTGGATTAAAGTAACTGAAAAACACCAAGGAAAGACTCCCGTTGCTTTTGCTTTGAAAACAAAACAAATAACAAGAAATGGGCAGGGGCTACATCTGTCCATTTTCTATCTACACTTGTTGTCATTCGGGTCACGGGTGATCTGGAGCCTCTCCCAGCTGATTTAGGGGGATCGGTGAGGCATACCTCACACCGGTCACCAGTCAATCTCAAGACACCTGTAGACAAACAACCATTCACCCTCACACCTACTGACCAGAATTCGAGTCGGCTTCAGTGAACCTCACATATTTTGGAAGACAGGTGGAATTGGCAAGAACTGATCCAAGGACGTTTGCTTCTGTCGGCTTTTAACAATCCTTCAAAAATGTCCAAGGCAAACATCAGCATCGTGAGCGATCGCCCGACTGGTGAGCACTTTTTCTGGGTGATTCACATTGACGTAAAACTATCGGAACGCCTCATGGCCCGAGGGGCAAATGACGAGGACGCTGCACAGATACATATCTATCTATCTACACATATAGACACATACAGTAGAAGTCCCTCTCAGCCAATGGGATGTCAGGATATGAGTGGCAGAGCAGCTATAAGTACGTTACGTTCAGGAAACTCGGAGCTGCGAGTAGCAGCCCATACTGTATTTTTACCTTTCGTATCTTGAAATTTCTTTTATAACAAGAGGCAAGATTTTCCTGTCGTGACTTGAAAATTTCGTATGAACAGACGTTCGTAAGTAGAGGTACCACTGTACTTTTAAGATCTGGAATCTTGAGAGTGAAGTGTACTGTTGGTGGAAATGAGACTGGAGACACCGCTACAAGTGTGACTGTCGACTTATTACCGGGCTTTGAGCTACTGCTGTGGAGGAGCTAAGGTTAGAGGTCTGGCACTTTAGAGCGCTTCCTCTGATATTTCCCTCAGTGCCACAGGGTGCTGTGGGGCTTTCGCCATTTCTGGCTTGAATTAACAGTCGGGCAGGGGAAGCTGTGACTTTGTGTCTGCGGGGGTGGGGGTTGGGGGGGGGGGTCAGTGGGGTCTCCTGTAGAGGGCTCATAGGGCAGGTATGATTTACATAGCCGCTGTGAGAGAGTCCAGGATCTAAGTCTCTTCATCCCCAAAGGAGAGGTGCCACAATGTGATATGCATCTGATTTATGGACCCCGCGTTCTCCTTCTCGCCATCGGTTGACAGCTTCATTATTTATTTTCTGTTTGTTGTGATTATTCGCCCACATAGCAACGACACGTTTGCTTAAACCGGCGGAGAGGTTCGACCGTCTTGTCATCAGATCTGTGCTTTGTAGATGTGAGTTCTCCACGTACGTTCGGTCGAGACACTGGGGATAATGCATCCCTTTTGCTTCCTCTCTTTCTCCGTCAGGGAAATTACGTTAGAACGAGGGCAAGGGGTTGCCGACGGAAAGTAAGCTATTTCGTCAGCGCAAACTATGGTCAATAGCCCGAGGGAGAAACTAATGTCTTGTCCAGAAGAAGAATGAGACACAATAAAAGCTTTTCGAACAAAACTTTTTCAAAACGCTTGCAGATGATACATGTCATCGGGTTTCTGCAGTGCTATTGTGGAGAGCAGCATTCTCAATGTCTTGTCATGCAGTCTGGATATGGACATTTCTCGGGAATTCAGGGGTTAGGGCTGCCGGATAAATTCAGATATTGATTCTGTGCCCCCCCCCCCCGCCCAAAAAAAAAAACCCCACACATCCACAGTAGACAGACTGTTTAATTCCTCCCTCACTGCCGCATTCGCATTATTTGCCTTGCCGGTTGAAAATCGAAGGGCCGTAAACATTGACTTCCTGCACAAGCAGAGATAAATAAATCTCAGTCGTATTGACAGCAGCCAAACAGAAAAGCTATTGCTCGGCTTTTAATTATTGAAGACATTGATCAGCAAAATGATTCATTTGCCACGGTTCGGTTAAAAAGCCTAATTGAGTCGCAAGCGTGGCGGCGGTGCAAAATGGCTTTCATTCATTCATCTGCTTTGGATCATAGAGAATAGCGATGAGACGTGCAGACTTTAGAACTTCAAAAGGCGGAGTCGATAATCACGAAGTCAGTCAAACAGATTGTCTTGATGATGAACACACACTGTCCGTATTGTGCGACGAATGACTTGGACCACTTTTTCCCACGTGGGGTTGATTGAGGTACTTCTGTTTTCTTAAAACCGAATAAAAAAGAATTTGTCTACCTAATTTAACCCTTTCATGCACCCTGTAACCTGTTAACCTGAGAAGCTGTCCACTGTAGAAACCGCTTTCCTTGAAAGGGTTAACTACCAACTTATCCAGGAACCAACTAACCTGGATTGAAATGAAGATGATGTTCATCGTCTCGCATTCATACCAGTCACTTCATAGGAAACAGAAAGACGAGCGATAAGTCAAGCGTAAGTGCACCAGTGGCTGTGACATCGAGTACAAGTCACGACATGCGGCGGCAGGGAACACTTGAATAACTTACACAATGCCTGACAAGCAAAGTTATTTATTGTTCGTTTTTTTCATTTGGCTTATTTGCAGTTTCTTTTGTACACAGCAGGACACGAACCGCAACCCTCCGATTCCAAAGCCCCAGTCCCCGCACGACTTCTAAATGTAGAACGGAAAGGTTGGTCTGCTAGGATAATTGTTATTCGTCATCGGCACTTTAGGCATTGTGGTGGTCACATGTGAGTCTTGGTCTGGTAGCTAGAGAAAAAGCCACGCAAGCGTCGTTGAGGCCTCACTGAAACCGAGCTGAGATTGGCACCCCCAAATCTCAGAACTGTGAAGCAGATGCGTTAACCACGGGGCGACCGTGCTCACCCAGTTACAAATATGCAGTGTTGAATTGTTCTGTTTGTGGTTCCGTGAACTTTTCTGCTAAATGTTTGCAGTATGGGGGTGGGGTGGGGGGGGGGGAACCGGGACCATCCATCCTAAATCTCTGGTTGGGCGTTGAGAATGGGGGTAGGGATCAGACCTCACCATCTCACAGAAGACAGAGATGGGAACGCGGAGATTAATGGCATTCCAAAGAGAAGACGGGGGCCTCTAGGTTGTGTCCCGGGCGCAGTTTGAGACTGCAGGGAAGAGTCAGACATTAGGACTGGAAGAAATTATGAGATAAAGAGTGAGGGTAATGGAAAAAAAAATTGAAAGAGAAGAGAGTAGAGGGAGGCCGGAGGGGGGACCGGGAGGGCGGAGGGCTGGGGGTCGAGACACCACAGGAAGGAAAAGTGGGTTGTTCATTATCTGGATAGATAGATCAGATGGAGTGGAAGCATGCATCAGAACGAAGGCAGCTGCGCTTTTGGCAATGAGTCACAAACGAGTCCCATCTTTGCCGAGACGCACGTACACACGTATGTTGGGATCTCCGCGGACAGGTGAGGGCGACCTCCGATGCGTAAGCAACAGGTCGAGGTCTGCTCTTGGAAGGATTTCTCCATCATCCCTTCTTCTCCTTCTTCTTCTTCTTCTTCTTCTTCAGAGATTTCGCGTGTTTAGTCATGCCTCAGGGCACCGAGCCATCCGAGCCTTGGAAATGGTTCCGATTACCCGCCGCGCTCTTTGCGCGACGGCGCTTTGTGTGTTTTCGCACACCCTCGGTGTTTAGCGCTTCGATTTATTAGCGTTCAGAAGCACAGTAGAAAAAATAGATATAATAGAGGTGAATCTTAACGGTGGAGTAGAATTCTGGACTTCCAAAAGCAATGGTTGGGGTGGAATGAAGGCGGAATGATTTCATTCAGTTGGCGATGGATAGACATGCTCATGCTGAACAATTCATCAGGACTCACTTGAGTCATGGCTTTCCGTCACTTCACTTCACTTCCAGGGTACATTTTCTTGCCCTTGCCTTCTTTTGGAGTACAGAAGGTCCTGGATTTACAACGGATCCTGACAAGCGCTCTTTCAAAAGAAAGAAAAGAATACGTCATTACATGGCGCAAGAAGAAACGCTTAGTTAAAACCCAGCGCTCCCTTACGCTCACGAGGGTCTCCCTGCAAGTCTGGGTGGTGGTGGGGGGGACCGGGACCGGGACCCCCTCGCTGAGCCTGTCTGCTTCCAGCAGTTCATGGAGATGCAGCACATCAAGTGACAGTTTGATCCATGCCAATGACTTCCCGCCATCGTCCTGTTTTTCACAGTTTATCTCCATCTTTATGTGTTTGTCCAAAAAATGCTTTCTCTGCTCATCCTCTGTTTGGCGCTATTTTTAACATGATGAAAGAGACGTTCTGTAGAAAGGCATATCTGGCCTTGTGCTGCGGTGCTTCCTGGGTCTGCAGGATCTCACTCAGGAAGCCCTCTAAACAGTGCCGGTCAGAAATATCGATGTTCAAGCGGAGTTGTTTAATATTCCCTTTCCTCTGTAGATATGGACACGGGGGGAATATCTGTCTCTTAGGATCCTGCCCCCCCCCCTAGAAACTATCTATATTCTAAGCGGAACTCAAACAATGACATTTACAAAGAGACAAGGGGGGCTATTTGCAGCACCGGGTCACTTCCAAAGCATTAGGCCTCAACCTTTCAGGGCCCAACACTCGACGCGATCCATTTTTAGTCGTGAAAACAAGCATCGAGTGGCGGTTTGTCTTTTACCACCTTTGCATCATGTCCTGCCGGATCATTTTTTGGGTGGGGGTCTTTGACCTTCGTCGCCGCTCATTCTGTTCAAACGAACACAGGCAGAAACAGACTCATGCCAGCCGCCGACTCCTCCTCCATCTCAGCCTTTCCCTAATGAGTCTTTCAAATATGAGTGATGAAAGACTGTTAATAGTTTCTATTCTTCAGACTGATCATGTTAAGGAGCTGTTTCTGTAGGCTCGGTGCCAGGGACAGATCGGCCCTGGGGGACCGAGGTGCTGACACTCCTCCCTGTACAGTTAACTACACTGACACAGTCCAGTTCAAATCGAAATGAAAAATATGCCGCTATGATCAAATTTTGGGACTCGCCCAAAGACTTGGGTTGTGTATTTTCTTCTTGATGGGATGTCCGCTTCACCTTCTGTTTTCTCGCTTCAATTCAGCTTCTGTGCATTCGCCGACGATGGTAAGAGAAGAATATCAACCTGAAGTAGATATTCATCCATCCATCCATTTTCTGATCCGGTTTATCCTCACAAGGGTCGCGGGGCCTACTGGGGCCTATCCCAGCCGTCTTCGGCCAGTAGGCGGGGGACACCCTGAACCGGTTGCCAGCCAACCGCCGTGCACACATAAACAAACAACCATCCGCACTCACAATCACACCGAGGGACAGCGCCATCAACCTGCCACGTATGTTTTTGGAATGTGGGAGGAAACCGGAGTACCCGGAGAAAAGCCGCGCAGGAACGAGGAGAACATGAAAACTCCACACAGGCACGCCGGAGCTGGACTCGAACTGGAAGCGTATACTTTTTCAATATTTTTTTTTCCCCATATTATTCCAAAATACTGTATGTGCAAAACAACACGCGGCTAATCATGAACCCCCAAGCAAAAGGCCTTGTCACAAGAGAGCACGTTGACAAAAAGGAGCACCGTCTTGTCACACGAGTCAATGCCTGAGCAGTTTTGCATATAAAGTCATCCGGTTGGGCATGTGACGGTGTGACACTCACTGCTTGACGCAGAGCCAAAGTGTCAGATAAATGTCAGCGTATTAACGAGGGCACGCCGCACTTAAAGTCATGAATTCAGCATTTCTTGGTCCGCGCTAGTCCATATGACGTGCACGTGGGGCCAATCCAAACAGCCGCAGTCGGACTCGCAGCACTCTTTATTTACCGTAGGCCCGTGTTTGGGTTTGTGCCACGCAACGCTCTGGACTGCCGAGAGAGAGAAGATTGTTGAGACTTGTAGCTGCGAGGGGAGAAACAAGCGAGCCATTGTATGTCACTCCGCGGCGGCGTTATTGTTTCCACTCAGCGGCA
The DNA here is from genome assembly GCF_001891065.2 of Hippocampus comes. Taxonomy (NCBI): domain Eukaryota; kingdom Metazoa; phylum Chordata; class Actinopteri; order Syngnathiformes; family Syngnathidae; genus Hippocampus; species Hippocampus comes. The sequence continues at coordinate 646,528 of NW_017805379.1, forward strand.
CAATACTTCTTTCTTGACTTGTACTTATTGATGTTGAAAATTACATTTTTGTTCTTTCCTCCTCATATAGCATACAGAATAAGGGGGCATGATACCGATTCAACCTTTGCCGCCTTGTTGACATTGGATTTAGAGAATCGGCGCAACCCTTTGGGCCAGATGGTCTTTGGGCAGGACGAATCAGAGCACCTGTGATCATTTGGACATACTGCAGCCGTGCACATCACCCCATTTGTTCTGGGAGCAGGAGGCAGGATCTGAGGGGTCTTATTCACCCAAATATCCACAGAACGAACCCTCGAGAAGACTTATTGATATGGAAAGATGACGTTCCATATTTGGTTGTTGACCGTGAACTGATTGTGCAAGCGATATATGCCACTTCGACTCTCTCTGAAACTCTTTTCTCTTGCATGACCTTTCAGACTATGTATTGTATGCACAGCACTTCCTCCCCTGGGGTTTTTGGTTGAACAGGTGCGACGTTACGGCTGACGTTTACAACATTCACAGGATCTGTGCGGGTCACGAGTCTCGGCCTCGCAGCGAAATGATATTGAATACTTTAACTGCTGTTTTGGGTCAGGGTCCGTGAGTACTCGAAAGCACCACAGGGTTTGACTAATAGCGTAATGTTGAGGCGAATCCCACCGCCACTCAATTGGACACGACGTCCCTGAACCTAATCTGTCTCATTATCCTGAAACAGTCCATCGGTTCCCCCCCCCATTTTCTTCGGGAAACACATTCCAGCCGATCATAGAGAGGCGCAGATCAGCTGTCCAATAGTTATGAATGAACAACACGATCGCTGGAGGGGTTTTTTTTTTGTTGCGAAAACGAAAACCGTAGCCAGTTTTACTCCATAATCAACAGGCAGCCAAAGGGAAGTGCAAGTTGAGGGGTTCGTTGTTTATGAATGGATGGCTCTACTCAAAGAAACGGAGAGATATTTCGGAGATATTTCCACACGTCTGCACTGCAGTACGATCGAAAACACACCTTGGCAGCTGAATCACTTCCTGTTTTCCTTTTCTTCAGCCAATCAGAAGCTATCAACATCAAAACATGTCAGAGCAATGATTAAACAACAGAAGGTCATTGAAGTCATTTTAACGAAAAAATATGATGCTCAAACATAAAATGATAATCATAAATAATAGAACATAAGCTTACAGAAGTAATGCACCGACCGGGGTCATCCGTGTTGTTACTATCCTAGCTAAGCTAACAAGGCTAGCTACGATCTCCGATGTTCATATTATCAGGCAATGCGACGGTGACGTTCGCTCTGCGATCTGTGTATGTTGGATTTCATCTTTATTTCGATTTATTTTACTATATTGTATAAGGCGTGTTGATTAAATAGGGGGAGGCTGTCTGCGACGAGTCAATTCCCGAAAACGTTGACTTGGATAAATAGGACAAGGGGGTCCTTAGTTCACGACGGAGTTCCGTTACGTAAGCATTTTCTTATCACGCATTTTTGCACGTCATTTTTAGCCTTTACTTTAGCAGTGAATCAACATGTTTGACCACAGCCACAATTACCTGATAAAGTCGCACGATTAAGTTTAAACACCGATTTGGAAATCCGTTTGATCCCCAGCTTAAACCCTTTTAAAACAATCCCGTCGGTTGGAACCTGATTGCGGTTGTCCTCTGCCTTGTTCATCTTGACTTTCTCCGAGGACTGACGGGTAAACGACCTCTGAAAGCGCTCGCGCTGTCACTCGGCTGTCATCGATGCTCCCCCCCCCTCCCGCCCCATCGAAACCACAAAAGCAACATCCATATTTATGAATGCCCATAAACACCGGCCTTTACGTCACACCGGCAGGCGTGCGTGTACCTCGCCGTGACACTCGTATCACCCGCCCTCAAGAGCCACAACGGCTCGGGGACGTCAAAGGGAATGCCAGCCTTTGTCAAAGTCTACATGCTGGATGCCATCAAGGCACGAGGAATACTCATTAATATTCCCACTGGAAGGGTTTCAGGGGGTGTTCATCCCAAACGGGTGGTCCAAACGGGGGTTGCGGCCATTTCATCTTGTTTGGATTGGGAGGGAGGCTTCAGCTGAAGAGCACGTCGAGACGAGGGCCACCGACGATGAGGATGTGAGCCATGCTAACCTGTCAGATATACGCAGGACTGATTCCGAGGAACTCTTGATGATTAGCGCGCGATGGGTCCAGACATGTCGCTGACTGACAGCTTCACCGCCCCGCCAAAGCCGTAATCCACAAAGAATGGCACGCATAAAGCCTGTGCGCACTAGCCTAATGGCGAGACAAAAACAACATTCAGTGTCCTCACTCGGGAATTAAAAAAAAAAAATGATGCCACTATAATAGAGCGCTAAGAAATGAAGAATATTAATCAAAAGATACTGATTTCGCTTGTGTTTTTCCAAAAGTCGGTGAAAACGAGGCGCTGCGCAAATAGTTGCATCTCCGTATGGCGTGCCGACCCGTCAAGTGTGAAATTACACAAGTCAATGTTTAGTTCAAGATCATTTTCTGAAAATGGATTTTGCCCAATAGTGACATCATCTACAGCTCATTATAAATAACAGAAACAACACCATCCCCAATCCAAGTTTTTCTTTTTCAGGCCGTGACTTGGCACCTCGTCGAGGATAAGATCCGTCACTTTCAAGCGACGAGTGGCGCACACAAAAATGAGGCCACTACAGGCTCTCCGCGATCCAACCAAAATGGATCTGCGACACACTTCCGGTTCCCGACCCATGCGGTTGAGAGTCATTTAGATTTAGCAGTGCATGTTAATTCAGGTGTGGCCTGGTGGTCCAGTGGTAGGCGCGTCGACCTCACAGTGCAGAGGTACCGTGTTCGATTGCAGCTCCTGCCTCCCTGTGTGGAGTTTGCATGTTCTCCTCGGGGCAGCGTGGGTTTTCTACGGGTAATCTGGTTTCCTGGCAGGCTGATTGAACACTCTAAATTGTCCCGAGGTGTGAATGTGAGCACGGATGGTTGTTAGTGTCCCTGCGATTGGCCGGCAACCGGTTTAGGGTGTCCCCCGCCTACTGCCCGAAGACGGCTGGGACAGGCTCCAGCACCCCCTGCGACCCTCGTGAGGATAAACGGATGGGAAAATGGATGGATGTTAAGTCAAGGAAAATATTGATGATCGTGGCAATCCTGAAACGGAATAACTGTGCATGACACAAATGTGTGTATTTTTTATGGAAGTTACCCTGGATGCTGCTATAATCTGCCGGTCGACCGGTGTTAATAGGCAGGGACGCTTTCATCCAAACAATAAGCCACAACTGGTGTGAAATCCTTTTTGCTCCCTTGCGAGGTGCACCCGCGATTCTCACCACGCCTCGGCCCATCTTTCATCTCGGCGATGTTGGCCCGTGTCACCGTTGGCTTCCCCTGGCAGAGCTGTCAGACTTCCTGTATTCCTCTGAGCAGGACACAACAGCACAGGCAGACAACGCACCTCTAATTGGTTGTGTGTCATTTTTCTTTTCCTCTTTGCCGCCGTCCTACTTACGGTGTATTGTGATTAATGGTTGGAAATGTTGACAAACGTCGCCTCGAGTCACCGCGTGCAAAGTTGATGCGAACCGTTTTACAAATAACCTTTGACTCCTACCTCGTGGTGAAAAGCAACACTGTTCTACCTTGAACGGCGGGTTAAGCTCACTAAACTCCTCCCGCAAGGGTCGGCCAATCACGGAGACATTTATGAAAGATACTTCCCGAGAGTTAATGTATTGACAAAAATGTGTTTCCTCGCTTTGTCACATTTCACTTAACCCGGCGGCACCGGTGTGACGGAGGAGTTCGCACGACATGACCGACGGGACTGAAACTGAAAGACGCTGCTACTCTGTAAACGGATACGGTGCAGTTCAGTTTCTCGCTCGCAGCCGATGTTAAAAATAAAAGAGAACAACATTGCGATTGACGATATGATTTTTTTTTTCAAGGTTTTCTTCCCAAGTATTTTTTTTCTAAACACAAGCAATCTATTAGCTCGCTAGCCAACTAGCTAATTCAGAAACGAGAGCTCATAAATCTTGTCCTGTTTATCAAAAATGCAAGAAAATACAGACAAAAGAAAAGACTCATTGTCCCGGATCTGCCTTCACAAATCGGTATTTATCCTTCTAGGTGCAAAATGATTGGCGGGTGCTTTGGAAAACGTCAAAGGTTACGGTGTGCATGACACAGATCCATGCTAATCGTAGCCTCTAGTAAGCAGCACCTGACAGCAGGAGCCTTTGCTTGTGATGAATCGTTGACATGTTTTCCGGGGGAGAAGAATTACCAAAAAAAAAAAAAAAAAAAAAATCAGCCTGCCCAGCGCATTATTTCACCCGAAGCCAATTCTCAGTAAGTGTTGAAAGGATTTTGATTGCCTGCAAAAGTATTCAATGCACGGCAAATATTTTGGACACTGCTCCTGGTTTCCAGCGTTCTTGCTAAACCAAGCAGAACAAAACAAACCGAGCCAGTGGTGCGGAGCGGTTGATAATATTGACTTTTGTTTTTTTGTTGTTTTTTTTTTTTTTGGACCATTTTTGAGGAGCTCTGCGTCTGATAGATTTGCGATTATTCACATCGCAAGAGAAGACCTTCTTCAATAAAACGTACTGTATGCATCTGCCCCAAGGTCTTTAAAGGGATTACTGCAACAATACAACATCGTCTTTGTCAGCACTTAAGGTCTGTATCGTCGTGCCTCAGGAAATCCTCTCGTAGAAAGGCGGGATTGGCCCATTTTATCGATATATATTTTATTTGATCCTCCCTAAACACTCTTACTTCTCATCACATGAACACCTCAGTTCCACTCCAACGCAAAAGACGCTCCTAATGGGATTAGTCAGAGGAAAGTTGCTGTTTTCCAGCAATAAAAGTTGACATTGTGTCTTTTTTTTTTTTTTTTAATTAAACTCATTCACTCCCAAAGACGTATTTAAACGTCTTTTCAGACTTGGTCCAGAATTGGCTGGGACTGAATGAGTTTTAATCACGTCTCATCCGACAAAAAGGCTTTAAAAAGAATGTGTTTTTCCTGTTCGTAAAAATCCGTCCGATAGTGATCTGACGATTTTAGAGGTTGCCGCACAATGAGAATGAGGGACACCCTTGTCCCCCAATCCCCCTCGCGCCCTTCCAGATATTCGAGTGTGACTTCCTCCCCATCTGCCGGGCCTTCGTTGCTTAATCGATAGTGAGTCCATTTGCCATATCGCACGCTAGCATCTCGGCAAACGGCGGATGGCATGATATGAGGATCACGCGAGGGCGAGGTACACAGGGGGAGAACTTTAGACTGATCGATACAGCCGGTGAAAAGTGTGACGGGATTCCTAAAATCTTTCAGAATGGATGAGATGTACTGTTTGCTATATGTTCGATGCAGCTGGCACGACCCATAGGGAAAAAAAACAAACTTCTTGATGATCATCCATCATCATTTGCCTTTTTGAGGCCTTTTTATGGGTCACGGTGTCCCGTCCCTGGACAGTAGCGGTGATATGAGCCACCGTGACATCACTCTGTTAAAGTGGCCGCTGAGAACCAGAGAGGGGCCCTTCCTGAGAGGGGGTGAGGGTCTCATGCATTACTCTGCCGTCTCCTCTTTAAGGCAGCCTTCTGCTTCCTAAACATGGATTTAATACCCTCATTAATGATATATGACAAGAGGCGCGATCAATGCAAGACTGCAAGTTAGAGCCCTGTGGAGGTGTGTTTATATGTGGCTGTGTATTCCAATTCCGTGCGAATGCCTTTAATGGGTACATGCTGTTGTGTGGCATAAAGACCGGACCGCCTCTGGATATATTACACCTCCCGACAGAGGATACGAAACACCAGGCCGAGATGCCTTTGGAGGTCATTGCAGCTAATTGCAGAGAAGTTGCCGTTTTGGACAAGAAGTTCCATGACCTTGACTCCCCAGTACCCCCACTTAAGAATTGATTGAATTACCAGCCATACTCTGATCATTTTTATTTTGCATTGTGACGTAAAAAAAAAAAAAAGAGGGACAAACATGCTTCGGGTGTTGGCGATGGTTGCAAAAATGTAAAAATTAAGCCTTTTATTTGTAGCAAATTGGGAAGGTGTATAATTATTTTTCCCACAATTCCTGCAACAGAAATCTAGTTTCATACCAGCGACATCCTTTTTTCCCCGAGATTGTTTGCCAGGGACGCTGAGCTCGAATTTCTGTTTACATAGCATCAAGGTTAACGCACGTGCTTTCAAAGGTAAAACTCAAGCACCATCCACTTGACCATTCGCGACTCTCCTTTTGAGAAAGAGCCTACCGGACTGAGCGGATGGCGTGCAATAAACCCACCCCCCTCCCCCTCAATCCGAGATCAAAGTTTGGATTTGATTGCCCACCAGCGCCGGGCTGTTGAGCAGCCGCGACGACCGACCACTCGCCGCTTTATTTTTCTTATTAGATTGCTCTCCCGGAATTCCATTTTTATCCACATAGATCTGGCCAGTGAATCACCATTAAAAGGGGCCCATCAAACTGTCAGGCCATGCGGTGCGCAGGTGTCGGCGTGGGGCCCCCCCCCCCCTCCCGCTCCACTGTAAACAAGCAAAGAGCGGTCTGGCTGAATAATGGAAATCCAGACTGTTTTTATGTTGTTCAAGACGACTTAAAGATTCATCTCCTGCTTTTTTTTTTTCTTTTTTTTTTGCGGTGGGGGCAAGTTTGCCTCTCAGGCTGCGGCACGTGATGAAGAAAAACTGCAGAGGAAAAAAAATAAATAATAAATAAAGAAGCAGTCGAGATGGAAAATCTTTTCACCAATCACCATCTTAGCTTTGTTTTCTGGCACTAAATGGAGCACTTTGTGCCCAGCTCAGCAATGACTCCTAAAACCATCTTCAAACGTGACACATTTTATTTTTATGATCCTTTCTCCATAATTTCTCCACTGCTTTGTGAGGCTGTTTTTAAAAAATATTTATTACATTTTATTTTGCTTGACTTTACTCCGTAAGACAGCAGACAATTGCCTGCCGGTATTTATTCCCCCAAGGTCACACAAAAGGAGAGAGAGTAAGAGGACTTGGCCAAGGAAAAACAAATGCAGACCATAGTGGAGTTGTCACACGCTCCACGAACACACACTGGAGGACCTGCTGCTCACTTGCCTTGTTTTCTTTTTTTTTTTTTCACAAATAAATTACCCCCAAGGAGTGCTTGCACATAAATTGTGTCCCACATAAAGTGAACTAAAAGGAGCATTTTTCATGATTTTAGAAAATTGTCCAAGACTTTTATGCCCTTCACTTTGAGTGACATCATCCCTCCATTATAGCATTGCAGATGAAGATTCATGGAGTATTGTCTGAAAAGTTTCCAAGTGAAAACAGTAGCCCGCCCCCCCCCATATATATATATATATATATATATATATGAAATGAATTCAGTCAACTATTTATTTATTTTTTTAGCAAGGGTCATGAAAGTTGATAAACATGATTTCCTTTCGCGGGCCATATAAAATGACATGGTGGGCCGGATCTGGCCCCTAGGCCTTGATTTTGACACCTTTGATCTCGATACCTGTAACGTACTGAATCAAAATCTTGTATAATTTTTATCTGTTGTATTTTCCACACAATAAGGCACACCTAATAGTGTTCAATTTTCTCAAAATCCAACACTGCACCTTATAATGCGATGCGCCTTATACAGGTATATGGATCAATATTCTGATTTCTTGGACACAGTATTTTAAATGTCAAGCGCTTTGGTACAGCTGCAGCGTTTGTGAAAGTACTCTATAAATAAAGCTGTATTGTATTGTATTGCCTTGCCGGAAAATACGGTATTTCTGTGGGCGACACCATTTTTGCGTGGAATCATCTTGTAGAAGTTAGGAGGCATCGATTTGCAGAGAATAAATTCTTGAGCCATTCCATCGCACTTTATCCCAATCAGAAATTTCTGCCCTTCCATGGAATGCAGGAATATGCGAAGCGAATTTGACCTCGGCTCTCCATCTGGAAAATTATCATCCCGCAAATTGGTGACTGATCCATTCCATGTATGCTAGTGCTAGTTAGCACCTCAGTGCCGTGCCTTTGAAACTGTCTGCTTGTCGTGATGGGCAACATCACAAGAAGGTAAATCCTGTGTTGCACTGACAATGTTGCCAAACCGCAAAATATATCCAACTAGAAGGAAAAGGACACTCGGCGGGTCTGTCGGCAAAGTCGAACAAGTTAAAACAGATGATGCAAGTAACGTGTCTCACACATGCTGCTACAAAGAACCCCCGGGTCGCCACATCTGGCCAGGCTTTACCTCAAGGATCGGAGCTTGGAGGGGTTTGACGAAGAGTGCAGAAAGGGGGGAGCTGTCAGAGAAGACAAAACAAAATCTTGCTGGCTAACGACAGGCTGAACACACAGAAGACCCAAGTGTGTTTCTGCTACTGTTTTTTTTTTTTCTCTCCCCCCTCCATCAAGGCTTTCATTGTGACGCCTCCTTGGGAAGTAGATGTCTTTCATTTCGGTGTTTTTATCATATGTGGCTAACACGTCGGACGTGACGACGCTGCTGAGACACGCAAAGGAAGGCGTGATGTAAACACGTCTCAAAGGGATGCAATCATGTGAAATATATTTCAGAAACTTTGGTTATATCAACTTTATACTCCCTATACGGTGATATTTCTATTTGTAAAATAAATTGTAGAGTACCACTTATCTAGCTGTTATATTTTTCAGCTCTGCTTGCCTTGGTTTGAAGCAGTTGTCATTTCTAGCACCTTATCTTCAAACATTGCTATGAGGACGAAGCCACTCGACCAGTGACTTGATTATTATTATTTTATTTTTTTTAGTCGAGGGCGGCGCTGAAGTGGTGATAGTCAAGTTGACGTCAACTAATTGATGATGTCACTATTTTCTTCATTCTCACCCCACTAAGTTTGCCTCCAAACCGGCTTGCTTACTCATTCACGCTACCTGCCGTCCTTCGTTACTTGTTCATCCAATCACATTCAGAAACTCACTCGTTCATTCTCATTCAGACACCTTCAAGGTGCAGTTGCAATTTGTAGAACCAAAAGTCCAATTCATGTAACACGCCTCCAGGGTCGCGACTTGCTTTCTTGTACTAGAGCAAGAAAAGGGGATTGCATACGAGTCGACTGGAGCCAGTATGGTGGGAGAGAGAAACGCTAGTTGGATGTTAGCTTTAGCGACACCAACCTTTTATTTTTTTTTTTTTGATCAACCGTAACTTGTCATTGTGTAAGCGGAATCTACAGCGTATTGTCTGTCTTTTCATTCTTAGAGAAAAGTGTAAACTGTGTTGCCTACTGCTGTGTCCAGAGCTAAGAGGCTAATGTTAGCATGTCTGTTGATTTTCATCATTTCTAGCCACGCTTCCTCAGAAACAACAGAATCTTAAACCCGAGGGACCAGCACTAGTTTACCCATTTCGTATCAGTTTGGCATACCTAAAACAAACCTTGTCTAAGGACTTGAAATAGTACATGGCAGTTGAAAAGTGATCTCGGCACGTTTGGAAGTCTGTCAAACCAGATACAGTACTAGGAGAATGTGGTTGCTATGCCAGCCATTTTCAGAAAAGATAACCCCTCGTTCGCCAGCAATTTCAGAGCATTTTGTGTAGTAAAATGGTCAACCTGAGCTGGAGTCAGAGCTCCAGACGTCACTCACTAGGCCACTCACCTTAGACACACCTAAACGCGTCAATACGACAGTCTGTGACAGTCTTTGTTGACTCCTATTTGACAAGTTTCAGGATTTTCTCCTTCGTCCACCCCACTCAAGGCTTTGTTGAGGCAACGAAGGGCACAGGGCAACACGGGGTGGCTAAAGGACTCCGCGTGGCGTCACATGGGACTCTTCCTGATCGGCATGTTCCCTGGCCCACTCGCTCCGGCGGCCAGGGGCCCTGATTGCTGCGCTGGGATCCAACCGCAGAGCGTTTTCATTAGGAAGAGGGCCAAGATCATCCGGGAAGGTTCCGGCCCATTAATACATTTGAAACGGCGAATGAAAGGGAGAGCAGTCAGGGAGGGGGGAAGCGACATTGGGGTTGTGGGTTATTTTGAAAGTGGAGAAGCCTGTTGAACAAGCATGAGAGCTTGAGGGAATAAAACCCTGTTGGATCATCTCAACCTCATTCTGCATTTTTTCTCTGCAGCCAATTTTCCCTCAATTTGGGAGAAATTGTTTGTGAAATCCCCTTTGCGGTTTCCACTGGGAACCCTTTTGACAATATCTTAAGATAGCAGGGATGAAGATCCTGTCAATGATATCATCAGTTTCCCGTTTTCGGACACAGGCTTTGTAGCTCCATCACAACCGTGCGTAGAAACACTTTTTTTCACCTTCTGACAACAAAAGCAAAGTTTGTCTTGGCAAATAGCACACAGCACGACATTGAAAACGGCAACAACGGGTCATAAATCTGATATTTCCCCGGCTAGTTGACCCACACTAGGTGTTTATTACCGGCAAGGCCTTTGCTCATGCAGGGAAGCAAATCTGCTCAGGTCGGTTTCCATGCTAGTTCATATTTTATTGTGCATATTGGTGTAATGACGCATATTGATTTTTATATTTATATTTTAGATTTTATTCATTTTCATGTCAGTCAGTGAGTAATTTTATGCGCGATATTAGAATTAATTATTCAGAATTACTTTATTAGCCAGTAAGTGAACAAGCTAGCTAGCAAGTTACTTCTGAGTGAATGAGATTTGAAAGCCCTCATTACAGATTCATAATTAGATGAATATATAAAATGATTATCCTCATTCATGACTCCGGTTAGAATGGACAGTTGATAACTTTGTTTCGTGATATTGAAGCGTGATTATGAGGAGGATCAAGGTAAGCACACAAGGGATTAGCAGATGTTAAAAAAAAAATATATATATATATATGCCTTTGTGACTTGGCAGTTGTGGTCGCAGTCAGTGCCAATGCGGCGGTCCAACAGGCTGCGCTAAAAACGAAAAGCCATCTATCACCGTGGCACAAGGACGCAAAGGTGTAAAGCTGGCCTCAGCAGAGTGCTTTACGCATTTTAATCTGACCTTGCGAAAGACTTTGATGTCGTCATTATTCCCATTAGAATATATCCAGGACTGTATAGTCTGAACTCTGTTTTCCATGCCAGCGGCAGATTTTTTTTTCTTTTTTTAATGGCTCTATATCCTGATTTGGTGGGTCACTGCCCCCATTAGCCCCTGATGCAAGTGGACTCCGACCGCAGAAAATGAAACTCATTCACTAATGACCCACTCACTAGCTGCTAGCACTTATTCCCTCACTAAATTCTCACTCATTCCCTAAACTGACGTATTCACCAACTTCTGAGCTAACGAACAAAACCAGCACACCGTCTGACTAATTAGAAAAGTAACTGACACTGATTCACTTCAAACTACTCACCAGCTGACTAATGACCTCACTTGCCAGCTAGCTAACAACCAACTTACTCAGTTATTCATTTAATCACAGAGTGACCAAGTGCTGTGCTCCTTCAACGCCTCCATTTATTGTGGATTGTGGTTGTAGCGCCACCGTGATGACAAAACACGGAGAAACTTGAAGAAGCTTGAAGTACACCTCGAAGTGGTCTCCAAACAGCTTTAGCACACAGAGAGCCTGAACTCCCCGAGATCCTTGTTTGCCTTATAATTGGATGAAACCACTCCCTTTTTCTGTTGCTTCCTCGTTTTCGTTCAAAATAAAGTGAGGGCTTTTCGTTGTAACGCTGACAAATCCATATCACACCATCACAATTTAGTTGACAGCCAAACAAAGCTGCCTTGCGGTTTGAAAGCCCCGGAACTCCAGGCCAGGTTTTGGACACAATTTGTCATCCAGTAATGCTAGAAAGTGTATCCAAACCTTTGACCCTATCAGGTGTGGCGGGCTGGAAAGGAACGTACTGGCATTCTTGGTCGACCGTAGTGTGCCTTGTAGCTGCTGGGTCTTCTCCTCGTCACGGATACCGTCATAAGTAGGATGACGCCAAACCAATTACCACAAAACGTAACGCAAAGGTGGTGCATAGACCAACAATTGTGGAGTGTAGTCCAATGCTCCTTGCCCGCAGCACCGGTTTCAAAATAGGAAACAGTGCCTATAGCATTAAAGTGAATAGAATGACACTTTTCATCTGCCACTGCACAATAGTTCCTCCCATCATAACACCTCCGTCAGTCTTTTGTTCACCTGCCGTCAAACAACGCCAGTATGTAATTCAGTCACCTGTTCATAACTTGCCGGGCGCCAGGTTTGCGCGAAACACTTTTGTGGAGGAGACAATGACGACTACGGGAGGCTTTTCACGAGCGCGTCGCGCCCACCTTGACGGCTTTTTGTTTACACTTTCATTACATCGACACTATATTATCTGATATCTACACGCTGAGTCCAATCTGGCCGTCCCGTGCCACATCGGGCGCCCGAGAGAGGGCTTATATTACAGCGCATGAATCAAGGCGAAATGAAATGCACTCCAGTTGCTTTCAGGTGGTTTGAATTCATGGCAGAGGTCCACGGACACAGACGGGGAGACAAAAAAGAAAAAAGTATTGCATGTAATCTCATCAATTTATTCGTTGCTCACTTTATGAGCGACCCAACTCTGTCGGCCCGCTGAGTGATTTTTAAAACAGACACGATCATCTGTTCAACGTAACGTCCTTGAATCATATTGCACCTCATGGATCAAGATACATACTGAATCATCTTTCATGAAAGTTGTACACCAGGTAGAATCAGTATAAATCGGTTTCATGTCGCTGATGATATTTTGCATCTTTAATTTAACTTGTTCAACGCCAAGGACGTTTTTTTCAAGTTTTTTTGTTTTATTTTTTTTATTTTTTTTTAATAATGCAGGTATTCTATGCTCTGCATGTACTGATGTATTTTTAATTGTTTTCTTCACATGCAGTTGTACCTCTACTTACGAAGGTCTCTTCATACAAAATTTTCAAATTACGAAACGCCTCAACAGGAAAATATTGCCTCTTGGTACGAAAGAAATTTCAAGATACGAAAGTTAAACATACAATATGGGCTGCTACTCGCAACTCAGAGTTTCCTGAATCAAGTTTTTTGTTTTATTTATTTATTTATTTTTTAATAATGCAGGTATTCTATGCTCTCTCTGTATGTACTGATGTATTTTTAATTGTTTTCTTCACATACAGTTGTACCTCTACTTACAAAGGTCTCTTCATGAAAAATTTTCAAATTACGAAACGCCTCAACAGGAAAATATTGCCTCTTGGTACGAAAGAAATTTCAAGATACCAAAGTTAAACATACAGTATGGGCTGCTACTCGCAACTCAGAGTTTCCTGAATGCAACATAGTTATAGCTGCTCTGCCAATGGCTACTACTGAGCATCATCCTGCCATCCCATTGGCTAATAGGGACCTCTACCGTTTGTGTCGATGTGTATAGATGGATAGATAGGTGACAATGCAGCGTCCTCGGGCCATGGGGCGTAATCTAACTAATCTAATTGTAAGATGTATTTGTTACATATTTTGATTCATTTTTATCCATTAGAAAACATTTATGTCTGAACTATGGGGGGACTTGGAACAGATTAGGGCATTTACATGGAAAACACGTCTCGACTTACAAAATGTTAAGAAATTTCTTCCAGAAACAATTAGGTATTTATTTTGTGCAGTACGACCAGTCAATGTAAATAAAAAAATAAAGCCAAGTGTGTGTCCTCGTTATTCGCCCTCGAGCCATGGGGCGTAATCTAACTAATCTAATTGTAAGATGTATTTGTTACATATTGTGATTCATTTTTATCCATTAGAAAACATGTATGTCTGAACTATGGGGGGCCTTGGAACAGATTAGGGCATTTACATGGAAAACACGTCTCGACTTACAAAATGTTCGAGTTAAGAAATTTCTTCCAGAACCAATTAGGTATTTATTTTGTGCAGTACGAACAGTCAATGTAAATAAAAAAATAAAGCCAAGTGTGTCGAAGCAGATTGACGCGTTTCGTTTTCCCGGTGTGGGTTGAAGCGGGGATTGACTTTCACCGTCTCCTCTTTATTGCGGTCCGCGCTCCATTGACGTCTCAATTGTAAAAAATGATATCCCATCATCTGTCCTCCCGAGATCAAATCAATTTTCCAGTGTTGGATGTCTGTCGCTGGAGCCGAATCCATTATGGTCAATCCAAGCCGGCCGAAGCATTTAACTTGCACATTAACAGGTCCACAGACAGTTGTTCTCCGTCGAGGAGATGCATCAAGTTTTAATGCTGCGAAAGCCACAGAAACCAGTGAAAGATTAGTCGCTCCCCTGACTTGACAGTTATGACTTGTGGCTTTCAAACACGGGCGATGAATGTCAACGTTGAGATTTGTCTTGAGTGGTTTTGTGGCGTTATTAGCTGGCGGTTCCCACTTGGATTGCGTAGGAAGTGCATCCATCAGCAGTTTGGGGCCGTGTTGCCGAAAAACAAAATTGCCTCTTCCTTCCTTCCAACTTTGACCCTGGTGCAACCAGTGACAACTGATAAGCACATCTGGTCATGTGAGGATGTCCCCGTGTCTTCCTTCAAACGCAGCACGTTCGCAAAACTGGGAGTTGTATGCTCCTGCAATGGAATTCTGGACCGTTTCGCATGAAAAGCCTTTCTCGCTGTTTTACAGCCAACATAGGGAAATTGGCATCAAACTTTTGGCCATCTGCGCCAGTTTTCGTTATCACGTAACTTCCTCAGAAATGCAATGTCTCTTTCCTTTTTAGTCTTGTGAACTCGGCAAGTAAATAACCGATGCGTACTTGGCTAAAGCTAGCAGACAGGCACAACATCAGCGTATTCCGTGTCTTTTTGGTCGATGTGTACTTTCAAGTGGAAAAGGATTTGGCCCTTAACTCATTCAGTACCAGCCAATTCTGGACCAAGTCTGAAAAGACGTTTAAAAACGTCTTTGGGAGTGAATGAGTTTTAACTGATGATGTTTCAAAACAAGGACATAAGAACCGAAAATAACTCAGATTGAGAAATGGCAACAGCCAAACACACAAATACAAAAATGAGAAAACTTGCAATAAAATAATTAATAATATTAAATAATAATAATAAATAAAAGAGTAGGCCCAAACTGATTTATTTTTTAAATATAATTTCAATCAATATTTATTTACTTATCCATTCAAGGGGGGGGGATTCCAATTTTTCGCATAAAACGCTTATTGAGGATGCATCCCCATTTTTTTTCAAGATTTTTTTTTTTTTCCTCAACAAATAAATAATGATCGTCAATTACACAGACGATATGTCGACCTGTTTCCAGCCCGCTTGTTCGTTAGGGGCGGTGCTTTAGTCAGAGTGGATGAGTGAAATGTAAAGTGAATCTCCATCCAAATCTCGCTAGCATATTTAAAACCGCATACTCCCAATTTAAATAGCCATAACGTATAAATTACCCATCCTTTTTTTTTTTTTTTTTGCTAGCACCTCAACATAAACGCACTATAAGGCGCTTTGGAGTATAAGGCGCACCTTCAATGAGTGGCCTATTTTAACACTGCTTTCGTATCTTGGGCGCGCCACATTATAAGGCGCATACAATAGAAGCTACAATAGTGGCTGCGTTTGCTTTATGCATCCACTAGATGGAGCTATGCTAAAGGGAATACAATACAAGACGGCTTTATTGATATAGAACCTTCACAACCGCTGCAGCTGTAACAACGCGCTTTACAGAACATTTAAAATACAACTTCCAAGAAATCAGAATATTGATCCATATGTAAGTCGCATCAAAAAAAAAAAATCGGCTTTTACTTTTAGGTTCGCCTTATGGTGCGGGAAATACGGTACCCCAATCATGGTAACATCTGATTCACTTTAACGATAAGAAGATTCACTCCAATAACAATATAAGAAGTATAATATAAAGTAAGTCTGGTTGTCACTGTAGCACTATTTCAAAAGAATGAGGTCATATTTGCAAAGAACGCTTGCGATCAATCCTTTGTTTGCGTTATTTTTCCATCTCTGTGGTACCTCCGTATAAAAGCCAGTAATTGCTGGAGCCGCAGCCTCAAAGTGCTTCTTTTCAAGGGCCTGCCTGTTTGTCGGCACACAATAGCAGCCAGTTCTGTTTTGATATGACAACTGTCCAAGCACTTGATGGCAATTAGATAAACCAGCGTCCTTTTAAAACCGTACTTTCTCTCTATGCTTGCTTTCATTCAACTTCTAAGCCCCTGCAAAGTTTTCTGTAAACAAAGAGTCCACCATTCTTTTTGCATGAAAGTGAAACACTGAACGTGTTGAAATGGTTATAAGCGCTCTGCAGTTGACTCTGTGATGGAAAAAGAAAAAGGCGAGAAGAATTGGAAGTTCAGAAGACGGGCTGTGAAAAGACACTCTGGAAGTGGTCGAGGCAGACACCGTTAGTGCTGCGAGCGAGGCGGATGATTCGGCACATCGTCGTTTTGTCACAAAGCGGAGCAACTGCGATAAGAGAATGTATAAAAGGATCAGCTCGCCGTAGTGTCAAGATTGAAAATTTGAATTTCTTTGAGTTTTTTTTCCTCTTTCAATATCATCTTTGTACCCCAAAAACATGGGCGGTGTCTTGAAGCATTCGGGCTTTCCTATAAAGAGAAAAAAATAAATATTATGGCATTACAGTTTGTTTTTTTTCTCGACAAGGCATGCATTTTTCTGTTCTCAATTTAGATTAGAACTTTTTGAAGACCACTCTGCTAAATTTTCAAACACACGCAGTGAGTCTCGCGCTGATATCAAAATCAGGCTCTGCCGGCATAGATATTTTTTTCCCTCATTGCATTTTTTCCCCCCTTTCTTTCTATTTTTTTTAACATTGTAATTAATTCTAATAGAATTATGACATCTTTCACAAAAATGTTGATTATTTATTTTAATTTTTACCCTAATTCTTATTTTTGAACCAAAGATGACTTGGCAGGTTGTGTGTCAAGAAGTCCAGAAAACATTGAGTGAGACATGCGACTCGCTTTGAGAAAACAGCAATTTTATTTTTCAAAACAAGGTTATTATATTTCACAAAAACTAACGAAATGACAAATCTAAAACTTAAACAATATTTTCGTTAAGAAATTATATAAAAACGAGAGTGCTTTAAAAAAATATATCTAACTGAAGCTAGTAATATTATGGCATTGCAGGTTTTTTTTTTCTCGACAAGGCACGCATTTTTCTCTTCTCAATTTAGATTAGAACTTTTTGAAGACCACTCAACCTCAAAACGAGGTTATTATATTTCACAAAAACTCACGAAATGACAAATCTAAATCTTAAACAATATTTTCGTTAAGAAATTACATAAAAATGAGAGTGCTTTAAAAAAATATATCTAACTGAAGCTACTTAATTAATTTAATTTAAATTGTAGCAAAAAAAAAAAAGTCCGGAATTTTCTTCTTTGCCAATTTCGTAGATAAGCTTTGAGGGTTTGTTTTCAAATGTATTTATTTTGATATTTCTGTCTGGAAAATCCAAACGGCTGATAAAATGATAAGCCTGGCTGAAAATGACTTCATGACGCCTTTTGACCCGTGACGACTCTTTTTCCAGGTCCAGACAAGTGAGCGTTATGCATTGAGGGGCGCTAACAAAGGAGCTAAGGCTTAAGGCCAAGCACGAGCACAATGGCACGTTGTCGCCCATCAGACGCGGGCGCTGGGACCTAGGCCTTCGATAACGATACATATGCACAAGCTCGCAATGCCCACGGGTCATGCGCCAGTCCGGTGATGTTGCTTTTTCTCCAAGGAAAGATTTTTTTTCTCAGAAAAAAAAATAATCCCCACATTTATTCCTTTTTAATTTTGACTTTTTGCTCACAAGATGACCTTGTTTCCTGCAGTCATAACTTTTTACTTCAAGGATTACCTTTTTTTTTTCTTCTTTTTTTTCCCCCAAAAAACATTTGTCGAGTTTATGACTTTTAATGCTGGAAAAAAATCTGGTTTTATTCTTTTTTTAAAAAAAATTGTTAAAAGAACACATTTTCAAAGCTTATGAATTAAAAAAAAAAACTTTATTCTTGTTACATTAAGATTTTTTTTTCTCATAAGATTTCTTTCATATCCTTGAGAAAAAAATTATGCGCTTCTTTTCTTACAAAAAAAAAAAGAAAAAAAGAAAATGGCTCATGAAAGTACATTTAAAAACATATTTTTGGAGCATACGTTTTTTTCCCCAAAAAGAAAACAGTAAATCACAACTGAGAGTGGCATTAAATCGCTTGGAAAAAACATTTCAAGTTTGCATCAAAGTCAAAGCAAAAAAAAAAAATACTAATAATAACAATAATCTTCGAATTGATCATATCTTGACACTTCAAAAATCATATGACATGAACTTGATAGTGTCATAGAATGACTTCATCTCATGAGGCCAGGTGTCAGCGTCCTCGTTTCCACGGCCATCTGTCGATGGCCCGTCGCGTTGATCAGTTAACAGGAGGGAACGGGAGTCATCTCCTGACACATTTTTATCGATCTTTAACCTGGGCTTTAACCTGGGCTGCGTCAAATAAGCGAGCCGCGTCCCAGCTCGTTGTCCGTTCAGCAAGCGGTGGGGCCCAGAGAACAGCTGATCTGTCAAAGCGGCTGTCTTCTAAAGGGCATTCTCCATCCATCCTGACAGTAATGGTGGAGGTCAATAACAAACAAGTCCCTCACAGCGCCCCCCCCACCCCCAAAAAAAAATAAAAATACAAGTGTGACATCCGAATGCTCCCTTCGTGACCTTGGAATTTTCTTCCAAAGAGGGGAGAAAAAAAAAACTGACACTATACTACAACTGATAATGTCAGCGGTCAACCTTGAAAGTTTGAAGCGATTTGTTTTGACCAGAAACATATGCTTTGGGCGGTTAAAACATATCTATACTATCATTTATTTCGTTGTTTTTCCTCACTCTTTTTATAATGGCCTTCAATTATATTTGGATTTTTGCACATCGATTCTCTCGCCCTCGAATAGATTTCAACTGAAGATTCCTAAATATTTCTCATAGATAAACAATTTTTTTTCCTCATAACATTGAACTTTTTCACAAAAAAAAAAAAATGTTGCATCTGATACACGGCAACGAGTATTGTAGGATTATGACCCCTTCTCCGAATTTTTTTTCCCCCCAAAATTCTTCTACGATGTATATATGTAGCCTACTTGTTTGTCTTGAATAAGTAGTACAGAAAATGGATCGATGGATATTATGACTGTAATTGTAATTTTATTATATTATTATGTAAGATTTGTAATGGCTTCTTCATCAAAAAAACTCTTCTGCTGCCATCTTGTGGCATTTATAGGCAATTACAACAAATAAATTATTCAGGGATTTTTGCTTTTCGCTTCGTCCCGAATATTTCTTTTAAAAACTCTCTTAAGATTGTTTTCGTGAGGAAAAAAACAACTTTTCTCTTAAATAACACACCACTTTTGTCGTTTGTGCGTACAGCCGCGACTATTTTGAAAGCAGTTGCGCATTTGCGAAGCAGGTAACACAAATGTCACGGCTATATTTAACATTGTTTCGAATAAACTCGAGTTTCTATAAACGGCAAACAAAAATCCTCAAGTGACACGAACAGCCGCCGAAGTGTCACGTATTGCTAGCATAGCAGGCGGCGCGTGTGTGCGCAAGCCGATTGTTTACGAGCGGGACCTTCTGAGAGACGCCTCGCGTGCCCGAGCGGAACGCGGCGAACCGGTGAACCCTCGAACCTTGAAATGCAGATCTGAGGCCCGCCGAGGAGCGATGACAGCTGTCATATAGCTGCTGTGATGAAGCAAAACGAGGGGGAGCAAAAACAAAAAAAAAGAGAGAAGAGAGTGCGAAAAGAGGGCGAAAAAAGAGAAGAAGCAGCAACTTTTGTGAAGACACAGGAGGATTGTTCTCGTGTTTTTTTATTTTTTTTTTTATGATTGTTCTAGTCAGCAAAAAAGGTGGCAGATTGAGGACTAAATAAAATGCTGCGAGTGACCACTTGAAACGCAGAGGCTGCGCTGTGGGGGATTCTGCCTCCTTTGTTTAGATGCTAATATGCTGCTGTGATGGCAATATTGAAGGAAGGGGGTCCTCCTCTGCCTTTGATACCCATTACCCCCCCCCTCCATTCCCATCCCTCCTGTATCTTTTTTTTTTTTTTTTTTTTTTACAAGCCTGGCATAACAATCAGACAATCCCTTGGGGAGTACATTTAGTTTGTATTTTTTTTTTGTCTCCATCCACTGACCTAAAGGCACCGAGCGCCCATCAACTTGCGCCTAATGGCACCTCGGTAATCAGACTGCGTTGCGCATGCTTACTCTGTTGTTGTCCAAAGGAGCAATAATCTCCTCTTAATTCATATTTAATGTAACTGCAAGATTATTGGATTGTCCTGCAGCAGCCTTTTCTCACCGTAATTCAGTAGGACTCCACACCAACAAAAAAGACCAAAAAAAAGAAAGGTACTAAGTAGAAAATGCCCCATCTTCGACTTTAATTTCTTTTTAATAATGAATGCAATGAATGAATGATAAGCCCGAACTGCTTTTACATTGTGGCCTACTACACTCACAACTATACATTGTGCAGTCTAATTAGGTCCACTGTGTGTATATATATATATATATATATATATATATATATGTTTCATTTTTTTTTCTCGTATTTTTTTACTGTTGTTTATTTTTTCCAATTTTATTTAATTCACGTACAGTAGTTATATTCCTGATTTGAGTTCTTTATTGGGTGGCCCGGTGGTCGACTGGTTAGCACGTCGGCCTCGCAGCGCAGAGGTGCAGGGTCCGGTCTTCCTGTGTGGAGTTTGCATGTTCTCCCCATGCCTGCGTGGGTTTTCTCCGGGTACTCCTGTTTCCTCCCGTGTTCCGAAAACATGCACGGCAGGTTAATGGAACACTCAAAATTGTCCCTTGGTGTGAGTGTGAGCGCGAATGGTTTGTTTGTCTCTGTTTGCCCTGCGATTGGCTGGCAGCCGGTTCAGGGTGTCCCCCGCCTACTGCCCGAAGACAGCTGGAAGAGGCTCCAGCACGCCCGCGAACCTGATAAAAAATAAAGCGGATTAGAAAATGGATGGATGTCGGTCTTTATTTTGTTCTCTTAGGCTTTTCCGCCCCCAGCGTGACCGTAAACAGCCTGCCGTGAATCTCAGCCAGAAAGACCTTCAGTTTTTGTACGCTCGCCTACTAAATTTTCCCGTTGGTTGCGGCGGGGACGATGTCATAATAAGTGACCTGCTCATATCCTCTGTGTCCTCGGTCACTGTGTAAAATGAGCCCCCATTGCACCCCCTTGAACTTGGGGTTATAGATCAGGGTTCCTATATGAGCCAGCATGCTCAGTGCGTTCACGTGTTGTGTGTGTGTGTGTGTGCGTGTGCGTGCGTGCGTACGTGAGGGCAAAGTCACGTGAGACTGCAGACAGGAAATGGACAGGAGGGGATCAAAATGAGTGATGGGGGGGGGAAAAAAGAAAACAGCAAAGTAAGAGCAAGGACCTTCTCCAGTTTCATTTTAATAGCGGCGGGCCATTTTTCTCCCTTTACGCTAAGCACAGAGCTGACCATTATAGGGCCTCTCTGCAGAATGTGTCAAGCTGCTGCTATTAAAAACACTATTTGCACTGTCAGCTCCTATGAGCAAAATCTATGACCCCTCCTAACCTCCCCACCCCACCACCATCACCACCACTATCCTCTGTTTTTTTTCTTCCCAACTTTCGGGCCACAATAACTATCATCCGTTAAAGGCGGCAGGCCCATTACACTTGGACCGTTCACACCGGCTTGCATTAAGCTAATATTATCTATTCCCAGTGTGCCCCCCCCACCCCTCCACAACTTCTCCCCTTCCCCGTAGTTGCCCATCAATTATTAATATCCCTTCGCTTGCGGCTAATGTTTTGCTCTGCATTATTTAAGGCCATCTTCATTTATCAATAAACATAAATGTTAAACAAAGAAATGTTGATGAGCATGGAGAAGAAAAAGTTTATGAGATGATTTGGGGTGGAAAAAAAAAAGGAGGTGATTTATGGTGGTGATATTCCTCGGGAATAAGATCATTGTAAAGCCCAAGAGGCGGGGGGACATTAGGACACACGCGAGGGGGTGGTGAGGTCAGCTTGTTTGCAGTCGAGATAATGTTGCCAAGGAGAACTTGAGCACTTTTAATGTGATTTGTTTAGTACAGTGGTGTCTCGACTTTGGAGTTCCATGACTACCTCAAACCCCGTGACCCTCGTGAGGACAAGCAGATTAAAAAATGGATGAATGGATGGACACACATTGACAGATCTCAGAATCTGACTGCCTGCGCCTCAATTAAACCCAACAAAAATCATGTTATACCACCTGCACCACAACTTAGACCTTCTTTTATCTGGTCTATTGACAAGTGTACTCCCTGTCACCAAATTGCAATTTTTCTTCATGTTGTACTCAAAAATACTCCATATATTTAAAAAAAAAAAAAAAAACACTAAAACAAACACTAAAACTAATAAAACCAAAATAAAGTGAAACATTAAAAAATAAATCATAGACTAAAAAGTCAACTTAGAAAAAAATCTGAAAATGAAATAAAAACGATTATGAAAAATCAAAAAAAAAAACTATGATAACCCTGCTGTGCCCTCTTCATCACGAAATGTTGTGAATTCCACACAGCCGAGAGGACTGGGGTAAATATAGCTTCTGACATCTACTGTAAGCCGATGTGGAATTTAGGTGAAACAAAGGAGAAGATGGTGTGCCGTGTGGGTGGCATCGCGCCTCCTCCAGCAAAAATAAAAACAGCGTAGACTGCGCCGCACAATCCACTTGTTATTGTCCTTCGGTCTGAATGGACAGATTAGGACGCACGCCACACAAAGAGTGGCGGCCTGCAACCGCAGCGATACGAGCACATTTATAGCGACACCCGAGGGGCGCGTTCCCTCGTAGCTAAAGAGCCAAACGCACTGTCGTGCAGAACTCCCTCGTCAAGGCGCTTAAGTTGGCGGCTCGTGACAAAGCGCTGAATGAGTGATTTACGGTTTGCGGTGAGCGCTTTTCACAGTTAATTAACCTGCCGATGACAAAGGAGTGGAAGTCACGGGTTATAATGGAACTGCAATGCTGAGTTGGTTTTATATAAACACATACATATATAGTGTATATATAATTAAATTCTGACAGATTTTGTGTCTTTTTAACCACATTCCCAAATTTATCAAATTTTGAAAATTTAGCGAACTTGAAAATTTTAAACTTAGAATCTGAAGTGAAGTCAACGATTTAGTTTTCTTTCATATGTCCTTTGAGCCTCCACTAGTCTAAGATCAATATTCTGATTAATAGTGTAGAATATGGAATAAGATGAAAAATTCACACATTTATGTCCATCTCAGGGTGGCTGCAATTTTATCTTCTCCTGCCACCTGCTGTCGACTGAACCTGACGTTACAATGGCCACGGGCTCGGCGAGCACACGTGACCAAACCCAGAGAACAGGTGAGTAATGGCGTTTGCAAGCTGATATGTCTCCAAAAATCAAAAGAAAGAAAAAAGATATTTTGAAATTTGCGCAGTCTGAAAAATAGTCCAGTTTTATTCATGCAGTGTTTTAATTAATATTATGTGTGTTTTTCGACTGTTCACATCTGCTGCAAAATAATCCAGGCCCGACGTTGCACAAAGACTTTTTGCATATAGTCGCTGCTACGTTTTTGTGCGAAAACATTGCACTACGAGCTGACGATTCTCTCGCCATGTTTTGAAAACAGGGAATGTTACCGGCGGAAAGTCAAGGACTCTGGGATAAGTGCATGATTTGTTCTGGCCCGTTACGATTTCGGGCGGTGGGGGGGGAAGACACTTTGAATGTGGAACATTATCACTCACGAGGTGATTCTGTGGAAACTCGATCCGTAGCGCGTTGAAAGCCGCATCCTCACCTGTTAGCAGCGCAGGCTCTCGTCTCCGGGGTCACCGGGTGGTTGCCACCCAAGATGGAATGCGTTGTGGAGAATTGGTGTCTGTATGATTCATTCGCTGTGTAATTACAGGGTGTCCTCTCATTTTTAGCAGCTGACTATTCAAACAGGTGCTGAGGAGATGTGCCCAAGCAGGGCTTGCTTCCGTTTTTATGTTTGTGTCTTCGTATCAATGACATACAAAAGTTGTCCTATTTTGAATTGGAACATTTTTGCCAACTTCTTTGTGAGCGAATGACATGATTTGGAACCCACGACTGGTTCACTGCATTTGAATCACAACTGTTTGTGCCGTTTGACAAGAAGGATCACGGACACAAAGTTAGCTTTTTACACCACACGCTAGCCACCAAGGTTTTGTGAACTTTAGTTTGTACCTTCTGTGACAGGTGTTATGCATCCCACGACTCCTCCATTTGTTTGTGATGTTTGACAAGGAGAAGTAGAGTCAAGTTGTACGATGTTAGCTTCTCACAATAGCCGCCAGCTAGCCCGCTCTGGCTAGCTGCTCACTTTCTACGAACAAAGTACACGGGCATTCTGTACCAGGTGTCATACATTTGAGTCACATCTGGTTGTGTTGTTTGTCAAAAAGAAACACTGAGTCGAGTTGTATACTGCTGCTACATTAGCTTCTCAAGTTAGACGCTGACTAGCTAGCTGTATTTCAATCCTCTTCACTGTATTTCAGTCCTCTTCACTAACATTTAACTCATGTGAATTTCAAGTATTTTACAAGTAATTAATGGGTATAAATGTGTAGCCAATTCTCCATATAATCATGTGCACATTTGTAATGTAAATTCTTGACTAATTTACATCAAACCTCGAGGCTGTGTGAGCCAACAATTTCCCAGGGATGAAGTTAAAAAAAAAAAGAGGGAAAAAAAGAACATGTAAGCCATTACAGACTCTTGGCCTTTGATAACGGCTTTCCTAAGGACTACGTAATTGTCTATCCGGTTATATTTGTGGCTCTGGGTTGTTTCATAACGTGCTCTGATATGTTAATGGCTGCAATCTGTGTCGTTTGTGCATTTACAACGAGCACTAAAATGAGCAACGTGTATTTGGAATAATCAGTTTGTCTAATGCAAACCAATATTGTACTATGACTTTTGTTAACGGGTCAAATTATTTGTCACACATTCGCTCATAATTTTCTCTCTTTCTTAACAAATGTGTACGCGTGAGGGACAAATGTGTGGATTTTTGTCTATGGGGAAATACAACGGTGGTGTCGGATTGCACTGATCTATCGGTCTCAATGAAGCAGCCCTCTCCCAAGGCATTATGGGATGTACATAGACAAAACAATAGTGGTTGTATGTGTAATGACAGAAGAAAGATAAATCTATGTCATTAATCCCTTCTTCTCCCGGCCTGAGTGTCCCTTCTGAGGGAATTCGGACTGTAGAAGTACTTTTGTTGGTTACTCTGTGCATCATTACCAGTACTAAGAGGAAGGTTAGTGATTATGGGTGTCTGTATTATAGTTTTTATTGTTCTCATCAGGAAATTGCGATACAAATCATTGCAATTACAGCACAATAAGATTCACCACATTTATGTTTCGGGTCACATGACTTACAAAGTGATGCAGTTGACTTTGATTTGGGAAAAAATAAAATTCACTCAAATGCGATTCACTCCAATTGCAAGGCAATACGATTGGAAATAATTCACTCCAATCCTAATAAAATATTATAAAATATGATTCATTCCAATTACGACCAACCACAACAGTGGCTGGGGTTGAGTTATGCATCCACTAGATAAAGGGACTACAATACAGCTTTATTTATCTAGCACTTTCACAACCGCTGCAGCTGCAACAAAGTGCTTTACAGAACATTTAAAATATTTCACCCAAGAAATCTGAATATTGATCCATATATGAGGCGCATCAGATTATAAGGCGCACCGTCGGCTTTTGAGAAAACGGAATGCTTTTGCACACGCCGCACAGTGTGGAAAATACGGTACAGTACTCCAATTCCGGTAACATCTGATTCACTTTAACGATAAGAAGATTCACTCCAATAACAATACTATTCACTCGCGTTTCGGCCCCCACAGATGGATTTATTTGCGGATTGCGGATCATCACGTATTTTTGCCACTCATCGGGCAGTCCGGCCCATATCCCCCACAAATTGTGGGGGTCCAATGTAATACAATTAACTCAAATTCTAGCACGATACCGTACAAGTTTTTCCTCCATCACTCACATAATTATGACTCTGTTTTATTTCCCTTTGCAAAATATCACGCTCATGCCATATCAGAAGTTTCTCTGATTTCCATCCTTGTATTCTTTTGAACTTGATCAAGATCAAACTTTCATCCAATCCACGCCATCTCCCCTCTAATAAAGGATTGATGAGCTGAGCAGTCCTTGTCGTTTGGCATTGTATTATAGATGCCATTGATTTTTTTTTTTTTGGTTTAAAATTACATTGATTTTTTTTTTCCCCCCTCCCTCCATGTGAGATGTCCAAGGAGTCCATAAAAGAGATAAAGAGGTCATAACCATTTTACCAGCCTGTTGTCTCCCTCGCAAAGATTTAGGAGGCTGTGAAAAGCTGATAGTTAAAAATAAGGCTTGTTGAGTACGCTGCAAAAGGATAGAAACATGCGCCTGTAAAATAACTGTCAATACGTTTGGTAGATTTTTTTTTTTTTTCACGGGAGATTGT
Organism: Hippocampus comes; assembly: GCF_001891065.2. Taxonomy (NCBI): domain Eukaryota; kingdom Metazoa; phylum Chordata; class Actinopteri; order Syngnathiformes; family Syngnathidae; genus Hippocampus; species Hippocampus comes. The sequence goes on from NW_017805379.1 coordinate 673,279, forward strand.
ATTGAAATGTTTTATCTCTCTCAAGGAGCGTCGCAAAGGATAAAATTAGTTTAGACTCAGTGGGACTGAAACCCAAGTTGATTGCAAATTCAGTTTGAAGTGCATTCCTCTCCTCGTTTGAAAGGTTGGCGGACATTTGATACACCTGAAGCCAAATGATTTCCCTATGGATAAGGACACTAAATGTCAAGTTTGGGCCTTCAATGTTTGTTTACCCTTTTGCAAAGTTCCACGGCGATCCCTCATGGGCCATTTGGTTTCCAAAGCATTCGCCGGTTGATCTGCGTTTGGCCTCTACTCACAAGGAAAATGAGTTGGAGGGTGGATGTTGAGGTATTGCAAAGTTTAGAATTCTCAGCTCGGTTCCTCAATTAGAAAACGATATTTTTTCGTAGTGAGGAAAAAAAAAATGCCCCACTGGAAAGAACATGTTTGAACTCATATTCATCTTAACAACAAATGTAGCCCTTTTATGTTACAAATTTAATTTGAGTGCTTGACTGCTTTTTCTCTTAACTAGTCTGCCATGATAAGTCTTTCATGCCCAGTTTCAAACATTCTTTTTAAATTAGAAAACTAGCACTCGATAATATCGCACTGTGTTAAAATAAACTGTAACAAACAAAGAAATAGATTTGGAAACATTTTTTTTCTTTAATTGAATGGAATAATATTAGTCGTTTAAAACAGAGGAGAAAGAATACATGCGTCTGAGCGTTGTTTAAAAAGTTTCATGTACGGCAATGTCCATGCTAGTTTTGTTAGCTGTTAGCATTTAGCAAGTAATCATCGTTCAGATAATGTTTTGCTGCTATACTGTACTCATATTTAGTTTTACACTAAATGTCAATTGGAAATGGTGATACGCAGCCTGAAGCAATCACACTCGGCTTCTTTATTGAAGGACTGTTTGGCATCAGGCAAATTTCTCATTGCATTCGCCGCAAGAGCAGAATAGACATCATGGTTTGAGAAAAGCTCACTGCTAAGTCAGTCAAGCATATTTTTATGAAAACTTTTCAATGCAGCAACTGTATCGTATTTTATTGTTTCATGTTGTGTCGTTGACAGGAAAAACATGGTTACTAATTCATCTCCTCACCGTTCCACCTTGGGACGCCCTTGGGCCTTGACAAGGGCATAAGAGGTGATTTCAAACCTGTCAATGTTTCAATTCACCTGTCAGGATGACGCCGGGCGTGCAAGTGCTTGTTTGCACCTTCCCGTCCTCTTGAGCCGGGGTTCACGCATCTCTTCCAAAAAGTTCTTCCTCTTGAGATGTCATTTTCCTCACTTGTATACGAGTAAAGGGAAAGGGTGAAGGCTGCTCTCTATGAGTTTCACTGTCCGACTCTCAAGAAGGCTCCGTAAACAAATAAGAAAAATCCTGTACTGTATTTCCTCTAATAGCGCCTCCTACTCTGCTGTGTCATACCCGACCACTATTTGCACACATACGCTAGTCAACACTTTTTTCCCCTTTTTTTTTTTTGTCATGTGATCACTGCACATCAAGGAAATGATGGTTTGTATATTTGGTGAGAGTCACAGAAGAGAGAGCAAATAAGATATAGTGTGATGGGATGTGTGGGATCCTGTAAGCAATCTATGATTGCCTTTTACACGTTACAGATGCGCAAGATTAACACATGGAGGTAAAGAAGAGGATTTCAAAGCCAGTTGTTTCTCCGCATCTTCGCATCAGGTTATAAATACCTCAGAAATGCAAGAAGATAAATCTGTCTGCGTGTGGTCGGAGCGTTAAAGTGACTTTCTGTACGCATTCAACTCATTTGTCAAGAAGTTATGAGACATCCTGGCTGCAATTTGGAAGGATATTAACTGCAGAGCGCATGCCTTGTGATGAATTTTGGGGGCCATTTTTTTTTTTTCCAATCATGGGCACATTTTTGAACTCACTTCTGAATTATTGACGATCACTTGCCATAATTCCCACAGAAACGTAAAGGGATTTTGTTTTCAGAGTTTTTTAGGTCAGTATTTCTATTCGCCTAGGCCACAGGTGTCAAACTCAAGGCCCGGGGGCCACATCTGGCCCGCCATATCATTTTATGGGGCCCGCGAAAGCAAATCGAATATGTCAACTTTCATGATGCTTGCTAAAATTTGTACCAACATTTCAAATTCTCATTTGAAATAAATAAATGACACTGTAAGCATTTTCTTGCTCCCAACACCCTCATTACACTAACTTAAATAAGAAATGAATACATCGTTATTCTTGAGTTCTTTATATGGTTTCAGTCCTCACGATCCTCCAAGGGAAACTGTAACTAAAATCAGGCCCACGACAAAAATGAGTTTAACACCCCCGGCCTAGGCTGAGGGTGAGCAGAAAAATGAGAGAAAACACTCTTGAAACTAACTTATGAAATAAAGGGACATGGCAACTCTTTTGAAACCGACAACGGGAGGATTTCAAGTTCCTCGCAGCAGCCAGTTAGCAACAGCTACATTAGAGCGCGTTAAAAAAATAAATAAATAAATAAAAAATAAGCTTTGCTCAAAGACGTCGTCTGATTTTGATCCCAAAACGATAAATCGTTCAACCTTAGAGGAGTTTAGTTCTTGACTGCCACAATGGCAGCTCAACCACCAAGTGCATTTTTTTTTTTTTTTCGGCACCGACCATTACCTGACTTTGTGTTGTCAAGGTATCCTCGCGTGTCAGATATAATGGACTCATATGTTGCAGAAATGGACTATGACTGAGGGGCGAACTCGACGTCACCCCCGCTCTCGATCAGCCGACAGAAAACCTCCACAAGGGAACTTGGGCAAAAAAAAAAAAAAAATGCTTTGTGCTAGTCGACTATCCTCCTTTCTCTCCCCTTGTCATCCTTTGATCACATCGGGCTTCTTGTTCTGCTCAGCCCTTCCGGGCCTTATACCGCACACTCACCGCTATCACCTTCAAGCCCGCACCGCCCCATCCTCGGAAAGAGCCGCGGTCAGGTGACAGGGGCGCTGAAAATCCAAGGGGGGTACCCTGATGCTCGAGATCAGTGCTTTACCTCATATATTCCTCTTGAAATCCAAATGAGTGAAATAATTAAATCCAGGACACTACGTTACAGGGTTTTTTTTTTTAGTAAAAAAACATATTAATAATTCCACTATTAATAACAGAGGGGCCTTTCCCTGAAAACAGAAAAAAAAACCACAACAAATTTAACCAATAAGAAGAGTCCAGTTGCCTTGATTCAACAGATGACCTTCATGACGGAGAAACTACAAATATATAAAAAATAAATTAATTCATTCATTAATAAATTGCCAGCACATTCGTATTTTTTAATTGATGTGTTGCTGTAAAAAAATACGCTGGCAATTATGTTATTATCCCTTTGATGCACCATCTAACCTGATAACGTGATAAGCTGTCCACTGTAGTAACCGATGAAGGGTTAAACTAACAATCAAACTGCATTAAGAAAAACTATTTAAAAATATAACCCATGACCTCTGACCTCTAAAGTTGAAAGAACACTTGTAAAAGTGCGACAAACAGAAAAAAAAAATTCTGTGCCAATTGTTCATCTCACAAATGTTCACGTGTTGCATTCACTGACCTTCGCCCTGGCTCTGTGTGAGTGTTTTTGTTTTGTTGTTTTTTTCTAATGAATTCCACGACAGACCAGAGCAAATGTCCTCCGATTGGGGGTGTTTGGCCAGCCCTCACCATTCCAAACACTGCCCTTTCCTCCCGTGTATTTGCTCTGTCGCTGGCCCGCTTTTTAATGCCTCTAAACTCTGTCAATAGTATGGATGTAATCCGTTAGCGTGCCCCCCCCCCCACCCCCCTGCTGTCAGTGGGCGGCGGAAGGCCCCCGATCCAATCCGCACGGCGGTTGCCCAGTCCGCTCCATTGATAAAGTGTCACCGACTCCGGCGCTTTGATTAGCCCTTCGACTAATGCCATGCTAAGCAGAAACATTACTCTGCCTAGCGGGGAGGATGAGGAGCGAGCGAGCGAGGGAGGGGGAGCAAGAGAGAAAATGGACTCTACAGGGAAATTAAGCAATGCGGATGAAATGGCGAAGCGGGGGGAACTTGTTGGATAAATTAACAACGCAATTACATTACATGACACGGCAGCAAGATGGATGAGGAAAACTTGGCCGCTGTTATGTTCTGTTTTCCAAATTGCAATTTATTTGAGGGCTCTAATGGATGCTGTATTAAAACATCTCGGGCCGCGGTCAGATTTCATTGTGTGTCACCTCCAGGTGATTGATGAGCCTCTCTTCCACACCCCTTGACCCCCCTCTCCAGCCCTCCCCACATACACACGCCACTTTACTCCAGCGTTCTCCTCCAGGCTGCACTCACAACACATTTATTGGGAATTCCAAACACAAGGGTCCAAACATATTACACCGATATGCTTATTACTTCTTTAACGCCATCTGTTTTTCAACAATAGCAGTTGTGGCTTTGGAAATGATCAAATTATCGTTCTCCATTGAAATGAATGGGAACGCCATTAATGCAATCCAGCCACTCCAAAGACCCGAGCAAAAATGTTTGTAGCATGTTCTAAAGAAGGAAAATAGCACTTTCAAGGATTGCATTTTATAAAAAAAAGAACATTTAGGGATTGTGAAAAATAATCTAACTGCCATTTTGTTTTTCCCCCCCTCAATATTGCGATTGTAATTTAGTATGTGATTGTTTTTTTCATGGTCACTTGTTGTCGCATGTTTTTTTTTTTTTTAACAAACATAAGCGATAACCTAACTGGTATTACAATATCCGATGTATACATACAAACGTAAAGGATCTATTTGTGATTTGTGTTTCCCCCCCACCTCAAAATTGCGATTGCGATTTATTATGCCATTATTTTCCCAAGCCTTGTATTTTTTTTCACAAACAATACATTAATTTCTATTCCATAAAAACTCAGATTTACACATAAATCGTCAATATACTGCACATTGATTTGATAAAGACCATCACTACTAAGATGGAATAATATTAGTCATTATTTTTTGCAGATGATCAATAATATATGCCTGCCTGAATTGTTTACATTTTCGGTTTGCGTGTGCTGTTACCATTTGTGTCCACGGTGGCAAAATATTGGATTAAAGCATGCACCCTTAGTGGAAAACTGTCATTTAACCCTTCCAGGGACAACGGTTACTACTACAGTGGAGAGCTTTTCATGTTATCAGGTTACAAGGGTGCATGAAACGGTTAAATAAAATAGATAAAGCTATGGAAATTAATATTGGTTTGATATAACCAGAAAAAAAAAATGTCTTTGCCTTCCCACTAGGTATGGGCCTAATAATCGATGTCTTAAATCGTGACTGACTCTCCGTCTTTGTGCCGTTTTGTTCCACTCACGATGACAACGGCGGCTATTCGCCGCCATCCCGACTGTTTGCATAGCTGGAGAAAATGCATTAGCCTGTCGGCACATCTGGAAGTCATCGGCGGCTCGGTTACGGCGCTATCGTCGCGGCTTTACATCAGCGTTTGTAATGACTCACAGCGCGCAGGGGGAAGAAGCACATGCTATCTGCTTTGAACTGTCCGGCTTTTCTTCGGATGGCAACCCAATCCTTGACGGGCCCTTTCCCTCAAATCTACCTCCCGTTCCCTCTCTGAGAGGTTCACAACATTCTGCCGGATGACATCAGCGAGTGCGCTTCCAAAGCCACAAGGCCATAAACAGCTTTTGTTTTCTTTTCATTTTCTTTGCAGGTTTGCTTCAGATGTGAGCAAAAAAAGGGGGGGGGTGGGGGGGGGGGGGGGGGGCATAATGAATGAGGCGCACTGACGAGACACATATTTCATTTCGCGGAAATGGCTGTAACGCAGTCGGCCCCGATTATGATCCAAGGCGGCGGAATGAAGGATTAAAACAAACCCGCCAAGGGCGTTTAAACTCGGGCGCATCCTCGACGTCTGCGACCTACTTTCTGACCATAGCCAATCATCAATATGAAATTATTCATTCATTCATTCATTCATTTTCCGATCCGCTTAATCCTCACAAGGGTCGCGGGGAGCCTCACCCATCCGTCTTCGGGCAGTAGGCGGAGGACACCCTGAACCGATTGCCAGCCAATCGCAGGGCACACAGAGACGAACAACCATCCGCACTCACAGTCACACCTAGGGAGAATTTTGAGTGTTCAATTAGCCTGCCGTGCATGTTTTTGGAATGTGGGAGGAAACCGGAGTACCCGGAGAAAACCCACGTAGGCCCGGGGAGAACTTGCAAACTCCACACAGGGAAGCCGGAGCTGGAATTGAACCCCTGCACCGTGAGGTCGACACGCGAACCACTGGATCACCGGGCCGCTATGAATTTATTATCATTCGCGCTAGCATAATAGCTAAATGATATCACGTTGGATTTTGAGGGAATGGCACTCTTCAGACGAGATGATGAATGAGGAAAACTCGACGTGTCAGTTGCCATACGAGCTAAGTGACTTCGCTTCATATTCCCAACGTGCGAATGCTGTGATTATTTTTATTTTGAAACAGGAAGCTCATTCATATGCAGAAGCACGAATGTCCACATGACTCCCCTTCTTTTGTGCTATGCAAAACGGTACCGTCATTTATTTGTTTACTCAAGTCCCGGCGGTTTTCCCTTTGGCGGTTTTGTCGAAATTTGCCGTCATTTTCCACTTTCCCAAAGTCCGTCCGGAATGATGGCTGCAAGGAGTTCATTCGTTGGCTCTTGGAGGGGTTGTCTAAACAAAGTCGGGGGCTTGTAAAATAGCCGAGGTTATCTCTGCATCATCCAGATGACAGCTGAGGAAGACCACCTGCTCTGGAAATAGCCCCTCTCTGGTTCCCAAGACTCGTACAAAATCTCACATCAAATAATGAACTGGGCCTTTTGTGCTTTTCTTTTCGCATTTTTTTTTCCATGACTCTTAAAAGGTAGCCATCAGCACCACTCTCGACACTTTAATAGAACTTATTTAATTCCCGTAAAAAGCGGCCATGTTTTAACAAGTTTGCATGACAATTGTATTTTTTGGGAAATTAAAAAGAGCACACACCCCTGCAAGAAGCTTTATAAAACCAACACGATAATACCAAAAAGGCATTATTTTTGTCCACTGGGGAGAGATGCTCGCCGATAGTGAATGAGTTTTTTTTTTTTAAGAATTGGAATGATCGAGCAGAGGTCCAAATTGTTTGTTGGGGTTCTGATTTCTGTCTCCCAGGAATTCATGTTGGCATATCTGAATTAACGTGTGGATATCTTAATTTTATATATCTTGACTTATTCACAATGTTGAATAAATGCGTTGTATGAGTATATTATGTAAACGGTGTCACCCAATTGTCGGTTTTAGTCGTTGACTTTGACGGACAGGAGGCTCAACACTGTGTTTGAGGATCTCTCTCTCCCCCCTCCTGATTCATTCACAACAAGCCTTTAAGAGGTTACAAAAATGCCCCCCCGCCCTCCCTGCTGTACATCTAAACAGACAACGCGTCACCCCCGCCCTGCCACATCATCCGATATGACACGTGAGCGACAGTTCTGACCACAACAGTGGCCTCAGCCTCTTTTATGGCAAAATGGATGAGTGACTATTTACATGGAGCCCTACAGAATGTAGTAATACGTTCAAAACAGATTCATACCTCAAATCATCTTTTCCCTATTGCTGAATGGAAATGCCATGAATCCGTTCTACCTTCTCACAAATTTTTTTTTATATAAAATAGCACTCTATTGTACTTAATAAAAACACACAGTAATAACATAATGGAATTTAAATCATGAAACAGTTTGTGTATAACAATTCATTGTGATTGTGTGGTGCCTTGTCCACATGGGTGCAGTGTAACATCGGCATATGGAAATACGGGAAGGAGATACTCCCAACTGTTCGGTTACTAGCAGTAATATTAGTTGTTTTTCGCAGATGATAAAGAAAATATGCCAGTGAGGATAATTTTTTTTCTTGTCTGTCTATGTGTGTTGCTCCACCCTAAGTCGTGATACCCAGGTGGGAGATATATATGCATGTATATATCTTTGTTCAGTGCAGTTTATATGTTCAATTCCATGCATTTAATGTCAGCATTTGAGAATTTAATAATGAATTTCAACTTGAAAAATATTCATGACCTTGTAAATTAAACATACAAAAACCCCCACTGAAATAAAAAAATTAAAAATTATTTTAAATTAAGCATAATATAAAAATGTAATTATTTAAAAAAAAATAAGAGCCTCATTGCATCCACATGTAACTATTTCATTCTGTAATTCACTATGTCTAAATGAAATAAAATATATTAAAATGAAGTGCAGTTTATATGTTCAATTCCATGCATTTAATGTCAGCATTTGAGAATTTAATCATGAATTTCAATTTGAAAAATATTCATGACCTTGTAATAAATTAAACATACAAAAAACCCCCACTGAAATAAAAAATATTAAAAATTATTTTAAATTGAGCATGATATAAAAATGTAATTATTTAAAAAGAAATAAGAGCCTCATTGCATCCACATGTAACTATTTCATTCTGTAATTCACTATGTCTAAATGAAATAAAATATATTAAAATGATCCAAAACCCAAAACAACTTTTAAAAACACTAAAAAATGATGGGCTTTTTTTGATTTTACAATAAATTGTTTTCAAAAATACTATTCAAGAAGAATTGCACCATAAAATAAAATGAAAAAGGAATTTCAAAAAAGAGCAGCTATGTGAAGCACTTCGCGACCAAAGCGCGCTCGTAAGAAGGCCACGTCATCTGATGAGGCTTTCCTTACACCTTCTAAATAATTCATGCTATCAGCGAGTCGACAAGGAAATGGAGCTCCTGGTCCTCCCAGGAAGCCTTCGACAAGGATCATGTGCCCTTCCACTGGAAGTAAGGAAGTGTGAGCAACAGTACATAGCAGCCTCATAAATAAATATGATGATTGTTAATGGGGTTTAATGTTACGCAACGGGTGCCCCACTTGAACCGTAATGTGCGACCGCCGTGGCAACACGAGTGCAATGGAGGCTACATGTCTGTCCACATGGAGGCCAGAGTACCTTCAATAGCAGGCCGGTCTCCTGTTACACTTTTTAAGAAATATAAAGTGCGTTTATCATCCAACAGATTACCATCGAATGAGATGTTTGACCTTGTTATTCTTATTTTGTAACCTGAAGCAAAGGTGGCCATGTCATGTAGTTGATACAGCGTGAACATTTAGAGATGTAAAAACATGAACATGCAATACGGTATCAAAATGTCAATTTCGTGTGTACAGTATGAAGAAAAAAAAAATTTATAAGACGTGAAACAAATAACTGTGACATTGGCCTCAAACTCTGCCATGATTTTGTTGCCATGAGGGATGATTGTTGAAATCGTTGACTTTGCCAATTCGTGGTCTCGGCTGAGCGTCGTCTTTCAAAAGTGAGAGACAATTTCAGTCTTCGCAGACAGTGAGATTTGATTCCGTTTAGTAGTATTTTTCTGGACTCCAATTTTTTTTTTTTTTACACGTCTGACCTCCATGTCAGCAGTGATTCTTGCACTTTTGCTTTCCCGCTTGAATATTTGATTTAAAAATTCAAAATGATGCCGCCTTCTTGGAAATACTTCTTTCCCCCGCCCCCCTCCATTTTTTTAAAGCAATTCTGTGACTGCCTGGAACTTCCTTTTGCAAATGTAAACTGTCTGTGCTTATCCTGGCATTACTAAACATGGTGAAGTCAGGCAAGCATCTGGTCTTAAGAGCCGTGTTTATTTTCCTATTGTACAAGAGCGAGGTGATATTTTTGGGTGGTTTTTGGGACGTTTCTTCTTCTTCCTTTTCCAATAAATCACCGGAGACGTTCTATAAACGCACTTTAGCAGGACCGCGCACGTCCACTTGCACTGTTATGATTACGAGTGTGAGGCGGGAGTGTTAATATTCCGTCTGTATCCCGCTGAGGTGTAGCTCACGTCTGTCATCTTAGTTTTTTTTTTTTTTCTTCTCTCTCCCGCTCACCATGGCGTGGAGTGTTTCTGCGTGCTTGTATCTCCCCCTCCAGGACGAGCTTCATTCTAGTCCCCGCACTGCCCAGCACATTCCCATCTCCGCCCCTCGGATTCTCCAATCTGTCATTGCAATCACTGGAGGTCGACAAAAAAAAAAAAAAAAAAGAGTCATATAAATACATAAATAAATAAATAAATAAATAAATAGAACATCCCCGCAGCCAAATGACGCTCTGGTGTGTGACAAAATCGTCAGAAGCGGTAGGCCGGGGCAATTTGCCGGGAATCTGTTATTCCCATCCCAGGCTCTCCTTTGGGTTCTCCCCAGCGCCCGCCTGAGCTGATAACAAGTGTGCGTGTTCGGCAGAATGATGGATGGACTTTAGCCACGGGCTTGTCAGGAGGGTGCGGGGCCATATGGAAGCTCCGAGCAGAAGATGGCAAGAGAGAGAATATACACTAAAGACGCAGTTTTTTTGTTTTTGTTGTTTGTTTGTTTTTTTTTTAGTGCGGCTCCCCTGCTTGATGATGAGTTTCTTTCCGATTCGTAATTCATGACTGGAGCGGTGACAAGAAAATGATGGGGAGCTTATTTCGGAGTGTAGTGTACCATTTTTTTATTCTTGCCACTCCAAGTTGGAATTTGCTGTTCAAGTAAACATATGGAAATTTCTTCATCGTGTATTTTAACCAAACTGCACAGCTTGAAAGTGAAAAGTCTGCTAGCTTAATGCTAACACAGACAATATAATAATACCGGCGGCCATATATTCTTTATCTTCTGTGAAAAATAGCTCATTTTAATGCATTTTTTTTTCATATACCATGCAATTTTTCGAAAATAAGGGCAACTACAAAACTTGAGTAAATTATGTGTAAAAAAATAAATAAACACAAATACATTACTGCACTGCATTAATGCATTAAATACATGACATTAATTTACGTCCAATTGAACTAAGTGAATTAACCACAAAGGAATAAAGTAGCAACAGCAGTTTGACAAAAAAAGGGAACAATTCTGAAAAAAAGAGTATGCTTGTTTCAAGGTTTTTAATTGCCAATCCCAGTTTAAGTTTAAAGACTACGTAAACGTAAAGCAAACAGAATTATACACTCTTGATATAACCAAACTAAATTTCTGATCCTTTCTCAATTTACAGTTTGGGCAGCAAATACAAAACGGGATCCTTATTTTGACCTGATGCATCGCATTTTTGGATTCCACCTTAAGTTTTGTTATATACGTTGAGTTTCTGATTGACTCACATGGTGATTAGAAAATGATGGGGAAACAAGAGGCATGTCTAAAGATTGATGCTTATTTGTATATTTTCAGGATTATCAGAATTTCTGATTCACGCTTAATTTATGGCTCAAGTGGCAACTCGAAAATTACTGGGGAAACGGAAACACCGACATCATTGTTTTATGAAGTATCTTCCGATGAAGTCATCATCGAGCTATGTTTACAGCTGTGTGTGTGTGTGTGTGTGTGTGTGTGTGTGTGTGTGTGTGTGTGTGTGTGTGTGTGTGTGTGTGTGTGTTCTATCAGGGCACGGCTGTATGTGTGCACATCTCCGTCAGTCATTCCTAGCGGCCCTGCAGAGAGTCTGGGGATGGAGGAGCCCTGAGGAACTCCGTTTGATTGTTTAAAGCCCCCTTAATTGGCGCTTTGTCTGCACGCTCCTAAATGAGGCGGGACGCCCGCGGCTGCGGGGAGGGGGTTCCCGTGAAGACCGCGGGCCGTTTGACAGGCCCCCGTGGTGGGCGGGTGGGCGCAACGCCCCAGATCCCTCCCGCCTCCACCCCATCCAAACCGCCAGGCAGCATGACAGCGGCCCGTGCCGCACCGAGCCCGGCCAATTAAAACTCGCCTGTCATGACCAGAGAAGGAGAGCAACACTCTGTGACTGAGTGGGACTCAGTGTGTGTGTGTGTGTGTGTGTGAGTGTGTGTGTGTGTGTGTGTGTGTGTGTGTGTGTGTGTGTGTGTGTGTGTGTGTGTGTGTGTGTGCGTGTGTGTGTGTGTGTGTGCAGTCATCCGAAACTTATAAACCCTCTCTCCTTATAATTGTTTGTGTTCTTTCATTTCTGTGTCATGAAGGTGGACTCTCATGCCTGTGCTGTGTGCACGCTAAAAAATATGAAGTGTGTGCGTGTGTCTGAGTGCTTTGTGAACTCAAGTGCTCAGATTGGGTTACACGCAGACAGATTTGTAATTGGCAGTAATCACTTAGGACAAGCCCTTACAGCGCATGTTATCCGCTTGTGACTGACTGTAGGCCAAAGTCAATACTCATAGTCAAGTCATGAAGCGGGGGGTGCGAGGAGTCGCCCCACTTCCCCTCACAAATGTTTCATTCTCTTTCTATTTCCTTACCTGGTCGGCTCTTTTATCTCTCTCTCTCTCTTTGTCTTACGGTTTGTCTACATTGCATTGTCTTCTTTGACCTTTTTCTTGCTTGGTGCCTTCGTGAGCGCCTCAGGGGTGCCCATGCATGGTGACAACAGCAGCGGCACATTGTAAGGTTGCCCATATTTGCCGTTGGTTGCTAAGCCACCGAACAGAAAGTAGCCTGATGGCGTTTTCGGGGGGGTTTAGACATCAGGTAGGTCGTAGTTTGGCGATAGGTATTTGTCACTGTTATGAAGGTAAGCCCGGGCTTTGTTTATCAGGAGAAGGAGGCGTGAAGTAAGTGAAGCATGTGTAGCTTTGCTACATTGGAATCGTTTTCTTGAATTACTCAATTCGTTTCTTCCTCTTTCAACCAACCTGTTAGCTGATGTCAGTGTGGACATGAATGTGAACACCACATGAACGGTAAACCGACCGGTGCGTGACTGCGGCTAACTAGCAAAACATTGGACCCTAAAGCGAGTGTTTCTGTTCGTTAGTACAGGTAGAAAGCCAGTTTTAAAAGGTGCCACTGTTGTAAGGAGGTTGCCAAATCTCTGCCAATCCTCTTGCAATCGGCACAACGTGATAGCATTAGCATCAGCGCTAGCTAACGTTTAGCCTTTGCATGTATGGTAGCGTCGACACAATATTGTCGATTTTTGGGCTAGTCGATTAGTGTAGCAGACGTCCCAAATGGATACATCTAGCATTGAGGCTATCCTAAACACAACATGCGCTCAACTTCAACCTGCTTCATCAGACTTCATTGTTAGTCTTTAAAAATGTTTTCTGTTGAAAACTGCCATAATTGTGAGATGGTGGTATTAGCCTGGAATGTCAGTGATGAGTTCAACAACCCTTTGGCAGGTTCCACATTTGTAATTCGAGATTCCGGCGCCGAGCACAGATTCTGTTTAATCCTGGCCCAAGGCAACGCGGGGTTATTGGAAACTTCTCACCCCATTTTACCCACTTGAAGGGTTTCACCTCGCCGATATGAAGACTTTCGGACAAAAGGGAGCGCCTTACCTTTGGGCCTCGTTATTATTGAGTCGTCTACGCTGGACGCGTTTTGCGTGGAGTGAACAATGTAACACTGCCGAGGGGGCGGTGCAGCGACACACACCTTTTGGCTCGTCTGGACTTTTCTGATCGTTTGATTGACAGACAAAGTAATAAAGTCAACATTGGAACTCGCACAGGTGCTTATCCAGCTTGGCGCTTTCGTCTGAGTGACTAAAATGTAGACACACTGTATTATTCACAATTCTAAAGATTATGTCAATAAATGTACTTGAAAAGTTAAATACAACTGAGCTGATCTGAACTGTATTCAACAAATTTACTGGATGAGACAAAAAAAAAAAAAAAAAACTTTCAGCCTCTGTAACATTATTCTTTGAAAAATTAAATCGGTGTTTTTGCGTACCACTAAAGGTACCACTCATGGCAATTTGAATTTTTGGGATGTGCTGTGATCTTCTAAAAATGTGGCAATGTGGTTTCCGCATCACACACGTGTGGCATTTCTGTCTGTCTACATAGATTAAATAGGTGTGAAAAACAATTTGAAAAAGTGAAAAAGTATTTTGAAACAATTTTTTAATCTGTTAAGTAGATAAGCAAATATATTCAATTTTCTTGTGTATTAATATATTCATATAGTCATGTAAATTATTTTTATTTGCAAATCGAAACGTTTTATTGGTGTGTAAAAATCAACTAAAATATTGACAGAATGATTAGAAGTACCCACAGGCATATCTTCTTTATCCTCGACAAAACACTACTATTACCGCAGCCTACAAGAAACTATCTTCTTCATTATTTATTGCGTATTTATCATTTGGGTATGCCCCTCTGGTGGCCAACGTGCGCATAGCAGTAGGAGCAGCACCAGGAAAATGACGCACAATCTTTTGAATTCTTGATATTCGAATTACTGAGTGTCTCATCCGCCTCATCCTCATCCTCATCATGGCTGATGTCCTGCATCCCGACTGCACTTTTCAGTTCAGCTACTTCCTGTTCATTCTCTGTGGGATCATTTCTTCTTCTTCTTCTTCTGGGAGCTGGCCCTCATCCAGAAAGCCTCCACAAAAGCACCGCAGCTGCCTCAAAGCGCTTAAATGCAGCATATGCTAGCCAAGTACCATTGTTTCACCGCTAAACAGCCACTTTTGTTTTATACAGAACAAGAAGAGGCTATTTAATGTCACTTCCATTTGGGCTTGCTACAATGAAAAAAACTAGGCTGTGAGAATGAGCGATGAGCATGTTTTTTTTTCTTTTCTTTTAGTGTTATTTTCTCACTAATTATGGCAGTGATGACATTTTGATTCGCAGCCTGCGAGTTTGTGAAACAACACCATCTGTGTGCTTTCCTCTCATTAGCCTAATAGACGCAAAACACGCTTTGCAACAAGCTGTTCACGTTCCTATTTTGAGACTTTTCACCCAGACTGAAAGTCACACATTTGCACTTTGCATGAATAGAAGTGAGGAATATTTTGGAGGGGGGGAAATATATGCAGCACTTCAACCTGATGCATCGTTTATTTCGTGTGCTTATAAAACATTCGACTAAATATTAAACATGTAATGCCAGCCATAACGTGGACCTATACCATACGCAAATCAAATCAATGATAAATAACAAAAAAACTGTGGAAAACACAGGGGTGTGCAGAAATTTTTTTTTAATCCACTGTCATGTAATGAGGAGACAAAAGGAAAGTGACACTTTATGACATGTTTTGTCATGAAATCGCAACGAGAGCGCGACTGCAATTATATGACGCTTAACCTGCTGCGCACCTCGCAGACGGTGTCACGGTCATCATGCAAATATCATATCATCTCGTCCATCCCCTCGCTTCAATCCCTCCCGTCCACCCTTAAAAACAGCGACACGAACAAACCCAAGTTAATTTGCCTCTCTTGGAATGCTGCGGAAAGGTTAATGTTTCTGCTAATTTATAAATGCGGGGATGGGCTGTCAAAGGAGGATGGGGGGGTTGCTTTTTGAAAGGCCCTGACACTGTAAATTAAGCCTGTCACATCGTCTCATTGCAGTGCCGGTGGATCAGGAGACGCCACCGTCTATGATGTCAGACAGGAGGGAGGGAGGGCAAAACAGCCCTGAGGGACAGACTTCCAATGCCAAAACACCGGAATGGCGTGAAACGGGAGGGGGCTTTTGATGAAAAGTTAGCCGGCCACGTGAGCGGAAGGCGATGTCGCTGCGTGATGAGACTTAAGATGATTCACACTTGGGAGGGACTGATGTTGCCTTGTTTTTCCTGTGCGAAGCGTCATGGCGGTCCATTATCTGATCTGCTTTATCCTCACGAGGGTCACGGGCGTGCTGGAAGTCTTTGGGCAGTGGGTGGGGGACACACTGAACCGGTTGCCAGCCAATTGAAGGGCACATGTCAACAAACCATCATTTGCACTCACAATCACACCTATGGAAGCTCCGGCCTTCCTGTGTGGAGTTTGCATGTTCTCCCCGGGCCTGCGTGCGTTTTCTCCAGGTACTCCGGATTTTTCCACATTCCAAAAACATGCATGGCAGGCGGATTGAACATTCGAAATTGTGCCAAGGTCTGAGTGTGAGCATGGATGGATGTTCGTCTCTGTGTGCCCTGCGATTGGCTGGCAACCGGTTCAGGGTGTCCCCCTCCTACTGCACGAAAACAGCTGGGATAGGCTCCGGCACCACCCGCGACCCTTGTGAGGATAAAGCGGATCCGAAAATGGATGGATGGAATTAACCTTGTCATGCATGTTTTTGGATTGTGTGAGGAACCCGGAGTACCCGGAGAAAACCCACACAGGCACAGGGATGAATGCAAACTCCAAAAGCAGTACTTCTGTAATGTTATCAAATGAGCCAAGGTAGTCTTGACTCCCTGCCCAATGCCGAGTCATATGAAGAATAATGCATGTTATTAAAAAAAAAAAAAAAAAAAAAAAATCGTTATTGTTTGTTTGAATCACATTTTTCATTTGACTGCTCACCTTATGAGTGCGACTTCCAACATAATAGTCAGACAATGACGTTATCTGCTTTCTGTCCACGAGCTTTCTGTCCACGAGCCAACGACGATACCCAACTTGTTCTTGCAAGCATGCCCTGTGAAAGCCTCATTTGAGTTGGCATTAACACCAAGTCGTGATTATTATTTTTTTAATCTCCTTCACTTCCTGCTCTCCACCTGTCAACTCGCTCTCATCGCATGACTTCTCACAGCAAGAGATATAAATATATGGCCTTCGCATGCCAATTTTCTCCTTTTATGCCACCGCTTTTTAATCCGCACCCACTGTAGATTTAATGACTTCATCTTGCAGGACAAAGTGGAACAAAAGCGTCCATGGTCGCCGGTAATTGGCATTGTTTGGTTGGTCCGAGCTTTGGATTAGCACGACTTTCCTTGTCTGTTGAAAAAAAAAAAAAAAAGTGAGCGGATGATTGTGGGCGAGCGTCATTACCTGCAGCCTGTCAGGACCGGGCCTTAATGGTGTCTCACCTGGCAGACCTTTCAGACTCAACACCAGACATGCAGTACAAGATGTGCATGCGTGTTAGCTGGAAATGCCTGACGGGAAAAGATAATTAACAGCAAACTTGTTTTTCAGCGCAATGACAGGTGGGGCGTCGAATTTGTTGTGGGAAGGGAAGCATCGGGCGCGAGGTTTCAAAACGTGGGCGCCGGTTGCGATTTGCATGTTTTAATGGTCATCATTCACATGCGGCAAGTTTACAGAAGGTTGAAGGACAGCAATTGCAGGACAAATTGACGTCATGTGTAAATGTATTGGTTTTCTTTCTAATTTGATAACTTCATCTTTCTAATTTGCTAAAGACCAAGGCCGCAATCGAATGAGTTTAAAAAAAAAAAAGGTGATTTTTATGACAAGAGAATCATCTGACAGTAATTTTATGACAGTAGTGTGCTAATAATATGAGGGGAAAAAAGTTGATTATTTATTTATATTTATTAATCGTATCACTACTATTGTATTATTTCTGTAAAAAAGTCATAATTTTTACAAACAAATAAGAGAGAACAACACCCCCCCTCCAAAAAAATAAAATGAAATGAAATAATCCAACTCGGACATGATACATTTGTCAGGTGAACCGAAACAAATTTTGAAAATAAATCACAAATAGAAAAGTTGTAGTTTTAGGAGGAAAAAAAATGCGTGTTTGAAATCCTTTTTTGAACATGAGAAATATATGGTAAGACCAATATTGTATTATTATTTGTGCACACAATACTCCTCATATGAAAACAATACACACACAATTTTAAATGAAAAGTCTTGATTTTTCAAAATAAAGTCATAATTTTGCATGTTGTAATATTACTTATTATAAGATGTGTTTTCAGTAAAAATAAAGTCGGATGATGAGAATCTTTTGTTCCGGGAAAAAAATGGCTACATTTGCAAAAATTAAAAAAAAAAAAAAGAATGTTAAAATTGTACAAAGAAAAGTTGGAATATTTCATTGATAGAGTTGTAACATTACGAATTTTTTTTCAAGAGTTAAATAATATTGAGGGAATAAAGTTGTAATATATTGAATCATTTTACAATGAAAAATCATACTTTCGCCTGTTTAAAAATGTAATACTAGACATTGTCATGTTATTAGTCACCACCCACCCCAAAAAATATGGAATCAACATTTTGTCACATCAACTACATCAAAAATAGGAACGCTTTAACGTGCATGTGTGTGCACCAAGGTCACACGGGCACACGAGGAATCACGAGACGTACGAGAAAGCTTTGGTGAAGGTCACATGACATGAATGATAACACAGTGTCTTGATGCAGTTAAAAACACCGTATATGTAAGGCATAAACTATGAGGGAAGATAAAAGAGGCAGGTGAGAAAGAAAAACAGGAGTGTGATGAGTGCATGGGGAGGGGGGCGGAGTTTGGCAATAGATGACCTTTCCACAGAAAGCCCCCCCCCCCCCCTCGCACGCTGTCTTGGGCCAAGGTACACTTTTATTTGTAGAAGGTATTTATAGAAGTCATTTTCCCGAGGTTATCCTGCGCAAAATGCCACTTCTCATTACCGGCCCGGTCCGGCCTGTGCCTCATTTTACGGCTGGACGAGTCCAGGCGGCGGGCAGGGGACCCGGCGCGCAGCCCAGGGTCACCCATTAAATTTTTTGTGTCCGAGCCGGCGAGCGGTGGTTGTTCCGCACTGGGCGGGGCCACGTGTACGAGAGGTGGTCAGGTGCGGGTACACATGCGTGCGTGCTTTCCATTATGTGCCAGAGGTGATTTATCACGCTGGCTGACCGTTAGCGTGCCGCTCGGGCAATGCAATGGTGCCGAGCAGGGTTAGAATAGTTTCAGGTTTTTCAGTAGAGTTATTTTTTATTTTGTTTTGACATTTGTTCAGTGAGTTGTAATTTGTTTTTAGAGCAGGTTTTTATGTTTGACAAAAATGCTACATTTTAGATTATTTTTTGTGAGTTTTAGTATTAGTTTTTTTTTCTGTGAATATTTGTAAAGTGCAAGGTACACACAAAAAAAAGTTTGATTTTTTTTTTCCCATTTTCATTTGTTTCATTAGTTTTCACGAACTAAAATAATCTTAGACCCCTATTTACGAGTTTTTCAAGATGCAAGCCATCATTCAGCACCATTTTCAGTTTGGAAAATAATGACCACTTCAACGGTCTGCTATTTTAATGCTTTTGGAAAATGCAGTTCACATACTAATGCTAACAGCTAGCATCAATGAGCGTGGTTTTAGACGCAATAGATTTTGGAACACAAACGGTGGGGCAACACAAGTCCACAGAACCTATAACAATACTCGCAAGCATATTTTATCCTCTGAGCCACTTACAGGAGGGGTTTATCCAAAATTGTTGTCAAACTGCCCTCTGGCTTGTTTTACAAATATCACGTGACGTTCGCAATGTGAGCCCGAGGCCAGTTTGACGTCAAATTCAGTCAACAGCAGAGGGCAGTATTATCCCAAAAATGGGGATGAAAATTGTTGGCTTAAGGATTCAAAGTAAATACGTTAAAGTTAAACACAACTGAACGCTCCAGCACACCTGCGATCCTCGTGAGGAGAAGCGGATTAGAAAATGGATGGATGGATGGATGAATTGCACTTGGGTCCTGATTCTTTCTGTTTTCATGTCAGACACCTCCATCTAGATGCCTCAAAAATAAGGCAAATATATATATTTTTTTAATTAACTATATAGGCAAAGCTTTAAATAACATTTAAACACCTGTCACAAAAGTATCAAATGTAGGTTGATGACTGCTTACTTTTTCCATCAAGTCAAAAACAATCTGTCAGACTGTTTAGTTCCTCGTTAGATCTTCCCTGACATTGATTCTCCCTGCACGCCGCGCTGCTACTTAATCTTCACTTAGCCGCCATTTCCCTGCCTGTGGGCGACCTAAACTGATTAGCCGAGATCAGCTGACCTCCCCGAACACATTCGATATCACTTATTGATCAATTTCCTGAATGATCGCTGCCACCCGCGCCGGATCAAGGGCAAACCTGCTCATGGATTCATCCCGATTAGCCTCGACAAAACCTTGACAAATAAGTTTAGACGCGGCCCACCGGCAGGATATGACAACGTGGGATTCGATTTGACGAGCGCTAACAGTGGAATTGATACAGCCGGGACTGCGGCAACCGTTTGCTAATCAAGTAACACGCCGCGTTAATCTGCTCACACTTGCCCTTTAAATGCAGTTGAGGTTACGAGCAGTCGATAAAGTTGACCTGAGCGGGCTTTAGATTGCATGCAGGGTTCATTTTCATTTTAACGATGCCGCTATTTGACATTTTTCAATTTTAAAACATGCAGGAATTCCAAAGACAAAATTAATGTTGTCGTATCGGAGAGCTTGAAATAAAAAATGACGGACTGGCAATGAAGGATGGGTGCTCGCGCCGCTGACTAATGACGAACAGACAAAAATTGTCCCCCTCTGATGGCTATTGCGTCCTCTCAGTCTCCCACCTCCAAACTTCTAGAAATTTTTAAAACTTGCTCTCTTTATCAGAAGCCATTAAAGTGGTTCCAACGATGTTGAAACACACTTTTCTTCCATCAGTCGTCAAGCGCCGCTCATGACACGAGCACGGTCATTAATGACATGCGTGGTCCAAGCACGGTCATTTCCAGTCTGTGGAAAAGCACAAGAAACCATTTTGGTGCTGTCAAAGTTTTTGTTTTTTTTTTGTAGCTCTCACCGTCGACATTTATGCGCTCTGACACTTCGGGTCTGCTATTGTGCTTTTAAGAGCTCGGCGGGGGCACTCAGCATCACACACTGTCAACTAAGACCAAAACATACCTGTCACAAGCTGGCCCGCCAAGACTGCACTTAAAGACGTTCTCTGCTCATTTCACGTCAGCGACGTGTTGATCGCGTAGTCACATTTTTTATAAGCTAAAATGTCTTGCAGTCTTTCTTTTTTTTTTTTTTTTATATGGTTCTGTCATAACATACTCAACTTTTGAGTGTGCGTTCAAACTACATAAGGATGACCTGTAAAAATCGATACATCGAAGACAAGAGATCAACAAAAAAATTTTTTGGCACTGATAATAATACGAACAACTGCCACAACCTCAACCCTCAATAAAAACCCAATCCCGGTTTAAACAGGCTCAAAGCAGTTTCAGCCACACTCACATCCATATTCAAAAGGCGGACAATCTTTACATTGCGGTGTCACGTCACCCTTTCCCTTCGCTCCCCATAAACAAATGAGCCCACCGGCAGGGTCACAGTTCAAGCCTGACACGGGAAGACGCGGCGTGACAGGCTTAGGCCACTTGGGCTTCAGAGCAGATGTTGGCGGCGGCGTGATTATCGCAAAGGCGAGCGAGGACCAGAAGATGCTGGTAATTAGCCGGACTCCCCTGGGAGGGTGGTGACACGCGGCCGCCACTCCCGGAGAGCACACGAGTGTCATGAAAGCGCCGCGAACGGTCGCTAATAGAGGATCGAATCAAGGTACAGTGGTTCAGAGGTACCTCCGCTTCCGAAATTAATTGGTTCTGGAAGAAATTTCTTGACTAGAAAATTATGTAAGTAGAGACGCATTTTCCATGTAAATGCCCTAATTCGTTCCAAGCCCCCCCAAAATTCAGACATAAATGTAAAAATGCATCAAATTATGAAAAAAATACCTGTTACAATTTGATTATTGCCCAATAAATGAGAGCTGTGCATAATGTACAAAACAAAGAATAGAGTAGAGAATAAAAATGATGGTCATTTAACTTTTGACTGCGTCCTCATTGTTTTTTGCCCTGTTCTCTCTCAGAAGTGGTTTTTGCCTGGCGTTTTGTAAAGACCTAATCCTAGGACGTTTGCTTTTTGTCGGCTTTGAATAATCCTTTGAAAATATCCAAGGCAAACAGCCGCATGGTGAGCGATCGCCAATGGCAGAGCAGCTATAAGTATGTTGTGTTCAGGAAACTCGGAGCTGCGACTGACAAGCCATACTGTATTTTTACCTTTTGTATCTTGAATTTCTTTCGTAACAAGAGGCAATATTTTCCTGCTGAGGCGTTTCGTCACTTGAAAATTTCGTATGAAGACACGTTCGTAAGTAGAGGTGCCACTGTACACGGAATAAAAGGATACATTGAACCAGCTTTTAAAGATGACGGCAAAATCTATTCGTTTGTCACAAATTACAATGCTCATTTAGTTCGAACCTTAAGTTTATTCTTTCTTTTGGGCTTTCTTGAAAGCAGGATTCAAATCCAGAATGGAACGTATGGACTTGTGTGTTTGTGACAGGACAGCAGCGACATGCGTTTTGCTGTAACGTGTATCTAAAGTTGCATCCGCTCGCTACTCTAGGCCTGTGATTAAGACCACTTTCATATCGGATGGGAATATTCTGTTCTTACGTCACACTTGGAACTCGCTTCATCCACTTCTTCCTCTTGGAGTAAGTATAGCAATCCGAGGCCAAGATTTCATGGGAATATAGAGCGGCGCAGTTATGGAATGAGAGTCAGAATTAGGCTCCAATCAGTGCACAAATTCTCGGGAGACTATGAGGCCAGCTGCACGTTTTTCCCTCCATCCCCAATAAGTCCAAGTTTGCCATGACAAGAGCACTTGGACATCCGTACTCGTCAGAGGGTGACGAGATGAAGGCATGGATATATTTCTTGACTTTTTTTTTTTTTTTTTTTTGTCTTTTTTACACATTTTTACCCCGGAGAAGACTGAGGACAGCAAGAAAATAGAGCACTGCAGAAAAATTCATAATTAGCATTTGCATCTGCGAAAAAAAGAAAAACAAACCCTGACACATTTAAGCAGGTCGGAAACTTTAAAAGCTGTTTTTTTTAAAAATCCGGCTTTATTTTTATTTAAAAGGCAATATTTGGCATCTGTGGCATTAACGAGCATTATGAGGGAGGAGGGTGGAGGATTCATAAATATGCATGCAGATATTAGTGAGGTGTTAACAGTAAGCACCTGTCTACTTAGCCATGACAGGAAGTCTATGAGTGACTTTCGAGCCCCCCCGCCCCCCACGGAGCCACATGTGTCCCGTTTTACTTAACGTCCTGACACTGACAACCTGCATTCGGGGAAGGGGGGGGGCGTAGTTTTTGGCGAGCTGTCACCCAGCCACGGTGGAAGCTTAAGGTTGTCCAATTGTATGCCTGCCTCAAAATATTGGAATATTCCAGCATTATTAATGCATTATGGGATTGGAAACAAGGTGGGATAGAGAGAGCATCATTAGCCAGAGCAGATTATAAATTGACAATATAAACGTAGATTCATTTTTTTTATAGATCCATTTGTATTTTTTTATTTATTGTACGGATTCTATTTCTATTTCTTATGTACTTATTTTACATTAACAATTTAGCAATGGCCAAAACTTGAGACCTTGACCCAAATGAACATATGACCCCTTGCATACTGCATTGCGTCTGCTCTGTACAATGTCTCCTCCCTTTTTTAGCAAGAAATAAAGTCCAAGGGCATCAACTATTTCCCAGTGTTTATTACGGTAACAGAAATAGCAAAGATACGTTTTAGCCCAGTTATTCCATTTTGGTATGCGCGTCACTTGTTTATTTGCATTTTTCAAAGTGACGCCGCATTTTGTACGATATGGTAAGAAAACGAGCGGTAACGTCAACAGCTGTTCTCCGTCAGACGATGCAGACGATCACAAAACGTCACCGAACAGATGCAGGACGTAGTTGTTTACCGTCGTATAACTTCCCCCCTTGCCCTTCCCCTTGTCCTCCCATCACCTGTTTGCCACTACAGGAGACAGGCGGCTTCCTACTACTTGGAGTAAGGAAAAAAAAAAAAAAAAAAAAAAGAATGCAGGTTCGAGGGTTGCAGGCTTGTGTGGCGGGTCAGAACCCAACAAGCTGTGCTGGGACGCACTTGTGCTGCTCGCCCGTCCTGTTCTCCTCTTCGGTGCCAGCACCAGGTGGCGGTTGGCTGAGCGCTCGCCTGAAAATGTCACTCTGCGCAGTGAAGTTTACTTACCAAACACGAGGACACCTGCTACCTGCCCTTGTCACGGATGACTTTTACCTTTCGAATAACTTTGGTGACTCTCGCCAGAAACTGATGACACTTAAAAACCATGCGAGGATTCAATTCAAAACAGAATTTTGCAGAGTGATGTCACCAGTCCTGTGTGCGTGTTCAGCATGGCTGACATTTAAGTGAGCGTGGAATGGTGACTCTAGAATGTGACAGTGAATGGTTGTTTTTGAACGGATGGACCCAGATGTGTTCATTGTGGAATTTAGCTTAGCTGCTCACTCACAAACAAACAAGCAAACAACCTTCAAATGACTTTTTCTTCTCTGAATTGATTTCTATTTTGACCTTTTGAGGGATAAAAGAATCCCCCCCCCACCCCACCCCAGACTCATTCTTTTATAATCCTCTGCAAACCCGGAAGTGGTCTCAACAGTACAGTTTGGAATGCGCAGAATGAATGATGCTATGCTATGCTAGCTATGGTATGCTAGCTGTTAAATAGCTTGCTAGGAAAGACATCTATCAAATGTAATGGTCACTCTTGCCGTTTCATTAACTTTGCAGAATCAAAGTGAAATCTCTGTCAACTAATCTACTGATTTGAAGTTGCCCTCCATGTTTGAGAGTTCATCTATTCGATTGGCACAAAGACGAGGATGACAACAATTGTTATTGCATGCATAAGCAAACCACCCTACTGACTTCAAAACTTGACCATTTTTTCCCCTTCATTTAATCCGATTCGCTGTGTACTTTTGCTACCTTTCTTTTTTTAACTTAAGTTTTTTTATTTCTCTCGCTAAAAGACAACAACAGACAAATCTCTCGGTACCAGACAGAACCATTGAGACTCGACCGTGGCAGACTTACGGCGAACCTTCATGTTCAATCAATAATTCCTTTTCTTTGGAGTTCCCCAGCCTGCTGTCATGGCTGCATGATGAAATGGATCAAGCTTGTTGCTTTGCGTCAGTTTAGTATGAACTTGATTGCTTTGGAAACGACAGGAACAGAAGACACTTGCCTAAAGGAGCTTAGTCCCTGTCGGGGAATAGAACCACATCTTGCCCGTAATTGGCTGAGATACTATCCACTCTACAAAGTAGTAGGCGGTGGCAGGACAGCTTTCATTTTTCATCCAGCCATTCATTTTCTATCTCACTTGTCCTCGTTAAGATCACAGATGACCTAACTAGGGAATTTATACACTTGGTACACCCTGATTACCAGGCAGGTGCAGGGCACATACTATAAAACTGCCACATTTTCATCTCTATGGACAATTAAGGATATTCAGTCAACCTATGGAAGTTACTCAAAGAAAGCCATCACAAATTCCACAAGGGAGGCCCGGAGTCGAGTTCCAAACCCCAAACCTCAGAACTGTAAGACAGATGTGTTGATCGCGGGTTCACTGTGCTAGTTGCCATGGCGCAGATGTAGCAAATGCGCCAAAACCCGGTCTCTGTGCACATCTGTGTCATACTCAAACGTCCGTGGGTCAAATTCTGTCTTGGGACCATTCTGCGTTGTGTTTGCTTGCTCGACAGCTTGATTGACTTTTTCTGGATATGTGATTGAAGGAGGCTGATGGAGCGATGCCGACATTGACTAGAAACCAGTCCATGGCACCACGTCTCTTACGCAAAGTCCACTGGAAGTGGTTGCATCTTAATCATGACCTTGAACAGGCTTAACTGTCGTCGTCGTTGTTTTTTTTCCTCTGTCACCTCATGAGGTAAAGATGCAAAAATCATTTCCATGCTAGCGTCTCAGGGCCTGTAGACCGCGTGGTTCCATCAGTGCTGCCTGGTGTGCCGATTCTGTTTCATGCAATTAAAAAGATCCCCCCCCCCCCTTCTCCCACCGGCCATTCGAATCCCAACAAAATATACCTTCAGCCTGCAAGATGGATGAACCCTGGCTGCTCTGACATAGGTCAATGACTTCCCTTCCCATGTCAACCGAGAAGTAAACACCAGTGCGCAGGCGACTGTTCGGGTCTCCGTGTCTGGACCCGTGCACTCTGCTGTGAAGCTCAAGATCTCTATCTGGGAGGAAAGAAACAGCACAAGGTCCCATCCCCCCCACCACCCCCGTCCCCGTTTCTTACTCACCCATCGACTCCCTCCTGCGTGCTCTGTCCTCTTAGCTTCATTACACATTTTTTTTGTTTATGCTTGGGCGCAACTGTGGCTGCTCCTGATGGTTTGAGGTCAGGCATGACTGGCCACGGGTTACTCTGAATAAATACACACGGACTAGCCAGGAAGGAGCGGGTAGGCTGCGCTTGCCGCCAAATCGCCCTTGATTAATCAGCTGGCAGATTCAGGGTGACTTTTTGTGTACAGTCCCCCCACCGCCACGCCACCACAAGCCATTCCCCCCCCCGACGCCGGCATAGGTGATGGAATCAGGTCGGCGTGGACATGGAAATTCAAGCGGCTGAGCAGATGGAGCATTTCCAGCACGCAGTTTGTCGCAAATGCACAAATGCAATTCCAGGGCAACTACGAGACCCACTAGCCCAGCATGTGATCCGCAGCCGAAGTGACAGAAAGTCCTCTTCTCGAGACGCCCAGCGAAAGAACACATGGCCGGTTGTCACACTCGGTGGAGCTTTGAACGAAAAGCGACTCGGCGGTGAGACTGCTTGACTTTTAAATGCTTTTAGTGACACTGAACACTCCAGTTGATCTCTCCTTTCACAGCAGGCTGCAATAGTTTCTTCCATCGCCTCCCTCGGTCTTCCATCTCATGCCTCTGCCCCACCACCGCCATCATCTCTACCTTAGTGATGGTGCGGCACTCTCACCTGTCAGCTCCACTCAAGCATGGATCAGTAGAGCCTCAGCTGGACCATGCAGACCTTCCTCACAACCCTTGACCCCTTCTGGCTCCGCCATCTCTAGCCCCCCCGCTTCCTCCCCTCACCTCTACATTTGCCTCCCTGGGCCTCCCCTTCAGGCTCTGCCGTCTCAGCATCCTGTTCCCCCCTCCCTGCACCCCATCCACCTCCCCGCTCCTCATGCAGGCAGCCAACCGGCCTGGCCTTAACCCGCCCTCGCGGCCCAAGCACTTCCCTCACCCTCAGCGTGAACGGACCTATCCTCGGGCAAGGTGTGCCCCCATGTGGCATGCCTGTCCAGAATACAGGTTGCCCACTCTGATCGCCGCAATAGACTCCTCGCCAAAACCTGCTGCCCTGAGGGGATGCATAGGGAGAGAAGAAAAAAAAGGAGACACGCTGAGAGCATACTGTCTATCGAGCAGACAGTAGTTGATGAATGGAGGGAAGAGGAAGGTAGAAGAAGAGGAGGGGGGGTAAAAAATGAAACAGAGCAGAGATGGGGATGAAGTTTTGCCCTCAGGCAGGGATGAGGCAATGAGTACTCCTCAAAAACAAGCAGGCAGTTGGAGACCACCACAGGCACTGCTAGAAGGAAGAACATGGGGGCGTTTCAGGTGTGCGTCAAACACTAAGAGGCGTGCGCGTTCTGTGACCGGGTGACCATATCATTCTATATGCTCTCGTAGGTATTCTTTCGGTTTGTGTGATTTGATGCTGTCTGCTTTGACCCGCTACTTACCAAAAGAAGTAACAAACTAACCGGCTAGCTAGCTAGCTAACATCTACAAACAACTAGCCACCATCTTCTCTGTTTAAATATGCCAACTCAGGCTAATATGCAACCATTCGACAAGGTACAACCAACCACCAAGACAAATAATGATTAAAAAAAATAATAATAAAATTGCTTGTGAGATTGTTTTGGTTTCCTTTTTAATCAGTTTCAGACCCCTCACCTAAAGATAAGAAAAAAAAAAAAACATTTGGATTTCAGGAACAATTTTGATGGTACTGTGTGCTTTAATAATCTAAACACAGCACGCCACACACATAAAGATGCTGTTCCACCGCAGATCTTGAATCTAGTCCTCCAAGACAGAAATCTCACGTGATCAAATGTGATCCAAGAAAAATGAAGGGAATGAGAGAATGGTGGTGGTCTTGGGACTATATTTTACAGAAAAAGCCTCAACTTATTGTTTCACATCACAATTCACAAAGCCCTGAGTCGGTGTTGTGCCATTTTCCCTCACACGCGAAGATTTGTAGTTGTAAATATTGAACAGGTTTAACATTTAAAATTGTCACCTGACCCATTTTTTACCCTATTATCGGGACAAATTCACTCTTAACACACCTTAGACCACAGGATAATCTTAAAGGACATAAAAAAAAACGTAAAATTGTCTTGGGTTTGTCGTTCCTCGGTTGGGAAGGCACACAATCTGGACAAAAAAAAAACGTCTGATTATCTTTCATGTGTGTATCAGGCCTAACTTAATTACTAACTCCCCAACCACTTGTGTCCATTGTTGGTTCTCAGTCCAACGGATTCCACGTGTTGCCAGACATCAGCCCAACATGCCGACAAAGCGGATGAATTGTACGTTGGCAGTCCTAGCAAAGAGCGCCCGAGTTTCAAGCGTCATTAAGTCTTCAGCCGCTTGTGCCTCGCGTTGAGATTGCCCAGCTGTCAGCGAACGTCGCTACACTTCCCGGTTGCAGACATTGTAATCAGCCCCTCAATAATCACACTCCCAGAAAATAGAAATCGCCGGGGGCCCACGCCGTGGAGCTCTAATGCGGGGGCGGCATGGGCAGATGGAGGCTTCCATTAAACACACACCATCTCCGAGCTGAAGAGGAAGACATTAGGGTATGGAGGCAGGCTTTGCGGACGCTTAGTATCAGTGCAGGAAATTGATACTTGATTTCACGTGATAGCATGTGAGGCCCAACACATGTTGCTTGATCACCAAAAGGCGTTATGGAGATGTGAGTGATTTTATATATATATATATACACATTGTAACAGATGCAAGGAATGATAAATAAAAGTAAACGTGCTGACATTAGCCTAACCTGTTGCTATGTTGATATTCTGCACTTATTTACATTTTTTTTTCTTTTCATGACAATCATAAGAAGTGTCAATTATTTGTATTTTGTTTTTTGTTATTTGCGCTTAGGCAAAGCCTCTTTTTTTTTTTTTGGACAAGCTGCGCTATTTTCGTGTCACTATTTTACCCACGTTGCCCACCAGCAATTTCTTTTTCCAACAAGAATCTTTTCCTCTCACTTTATTCACGACTTGTAAAGAGATAAAATAATCCCCAACCATCTCTGAAGCGGACAGTAATGTTGTACTTAATGTGGTCATCATTGCAGAAAAGAAAAAAAAAAACATTCATTCCTTGAGAACCAATGTAGGCGAATTTATGGCCTTTCTATAAGTGAAGTGCTCCTTATTATTTCTATAAATCCTAAAAGAGCTCAGCAACAGAGGTATAAATGACCTTAACCACTTCATTAAATGTAATTAAAATGAATTGACATTAACCGCCATCATTTCTGGACCTTTTTTTTTTTCCATCACCACCCAACAATTGCAGATTAGCTACAGCCATGCTGGATACTGGAGAATGTTAAATACATATTGCATACAGTATTGCAGAGTTAATGGGACAGATAATTGACAGTGAACCATAGGAGGTTAATAATAGAAGCTCAATTGACTTCGATCAATTTGTCACACTGAACATGATTGTCTTAATATCCTCGCCGTGTGCCGAGAGCAGCCGCGCTCACATCCCAGTTTCCTGTATGAGGCTGCACACAAAGACTTTTGAATCAGTAGAAAATATGACAAATGTCTGTTCTTCATGTGAATTTTTTTTTTCGTGTCAAATAGGACATGGAAGCCTTTATATGTAATAAAGGAAGGGACCATTGTGGTAACTCAACCATTTTAATTGCCACATATGATTCCTCACGCTTCAAAATTTGCATTTGGCACTGGAAAAAAAAGTTCACTTATTCCCGATAGTTACCGGATATGGTTCTTGAACTCTCAAAAATTAGCACCTGACACTAGAATAGCCTCCCGATCCCCCCCCCCCTTTTTTTTTTTTCAAGCAAGGAATCATATTTGGCAATCAAACCGTTTTGGTTCCTTCATATGGGTTCCTACACATGAAAAGTAGCATTTGACATCAGAAAAAGTGGATGGAACCTATTATTATTATTTTAGAGGCAAGGAACTTAATTTCATAACTACTTTATTTACCAAATATCATTATTAATCATTATGAATTATTATTAAGGTAAAGGACCATATTTAGTTACTTCATCACTTGAGTAATTGTTGCCCATGCCTCCAAATTAGCATCTGACATTGAACACAGTTTCTTGAAATCTTCGTGTTCATGTCACTTTGGTGACACAATATGGTTCGCTGTACTTCCAAATTGACCCTGGTTAACACTATGGTGAACAAATACTTGATATTTGGTCACTGCATCACTTTCGTCACATGGTTCCCCACACCTCTAAAGTGACATCTGGCAGTAAGGTAAACTCACCTAATGTTTATAAACCTAACCACTTGAGTTACCAAATAATGTTTCAAACCCTTCAAAATTAGCATTTGACATTGATGCAAGTCCTTGTACCTCTTAAATATACCTAGCCAAAGAAACACATTTGGTATCTTAACTATTATAGTTACTAGATGTGGTTGCAGATACCGCCAGATTAGTATCTGACACTGCAGCAATTTCACCTCACACTTATTTAGCAAGCCAAATCAATAATTGAAAAATTGGAACAAAAGAAACAAGGTGAAGTAACGCCTTGGTCACGTCTCGTATGTGTTTTCACAATGGCGCCATAGTTTGTGACGCGGTGTTTGTGTGGATGGTTTTCTTTAAATACCGCTTATGTAGTAATATGACAGGTCAGCCACTGTCCCAGGCCCTCTGGCCCCCCGTACAACACGGCTGTTTATAGATTGTATTTCACCTTCTTCCTTCTAAACAATTAGCGAGCTCGCCAGGAGGAAACCTGCCCTCAGATCCTGACGCGCCGTCCGAGCCGACTGCAGGGCGGCCGGCCAACACAGACAGGATGAACGTGGGTAAACACTGTCGCATCCACGCACTTCACATGCACCCGCCACAGAGAATTGACCCCGCAGATGCTTCTCGTGACGCCATTCCATCGCCTGTACTATTACTGTCAAAAGATCCGCGTTGTTTTATGTCCTCGTAATTTAGACCAACGTGAAATGGCGTGCGAAGACGCTGGCCGTTTACCACGCGTCACTCGAGACAGATAGATGAAGGTTGAACTTGACTTAGAATATTAATCAGGGCAATTATTGAAAGTGTTTTGCGCTGACATCATTGCACTGGGTGTTAATATGTCAGGTGCAAGATTAACGTTAAATGGATACATTTAGCAGATTTATGTGGGCCAATAGCAGCAAAGGAAGCAAAAAATAACTGAAAAAAGTGAAATTATGAAAAAAAACTGGCATCTTCCAATCAAGAGGCAACCTGACCAAACCGCCCAATCAATTGACTCAGGATTAAGGTTGGGGTTAGGGGTTAGGGTTAGAGTTGGGTTTTGGGGTTGGGGTTTGGGTTCAGTTAGGGTGAGGGGGTTAGGGTTAAGGTTAGGGGTTAGTGGTAAGGGTTCAGGGTTAGGGTTTTAGGGTCTTAGGGTTAGCGGTTAGGGTTAGAGTTAAGGTTAGGGTTCGGGGTTAGGGTTAAGGGTTAGGTTTAGGCGGTTAGGGGTTAGGGGTAGGCTTCAGGGTTAGGGTTAGGGTTCGGGGTTAGGGGTTAGGGTTAGAAGTTAAATGTTAGGGTTAGCGTTAGGGGTTTGGGGTTAGGGTTAGGATTTGTCAATTCAGGCAAACAATTCAATATCTGACCAACCAAGCAATTAGTACCTTCACTCCTTTAGTTTTCAAATATGGTTCCTCACACATCCAAATGGAATATCTGACTTTGAAAAAAATCTTGTAAAGTATTTGATGAAGTAATCAGTGTGGTCGCCAACTATGCTTCAGCCTTTGTTTGTACGAAGGAAAGAAACCTTTTTTTAATTTCCCAAGTCAATGTCTTCACTGTTTTTTTTTTTATGTTTCCAACAGTACAGATATAGTAACATGATGCTTCTGTTTCCAAGCATGCTTCATCCGCCTCAAAATTAACCTTTGACACTTTGAAATAGGTTACGCAACCCTTTATAATTATTAAGGCAAGGATTCATGTTTTTCATTCAGCCCTTGAGCTACCAAATATGGTTTCCCATGGTTCCACATTAGCATTAGTAAGTTCATGTAAACCCTTTCCCTTTTATCGGGCTGTAGGTTTTCCCACCCCGGACAGAAATCCATTGTGCTGGCCCGCAGTGTGATTACACCCCGTGCCTTTTAGTTACAACAGGAAACCAAAGGACTACGCACATAAATTGACGGTGTCAAGAGATTCACCGGCAAGCAGTCTAAAAATATGAGACAAGTGCATGGATGTTGGCGCTCGCTTTGTCCTGAAGCAGGAAGCGGCAGATCCCAGGATCTTAAATAATGCTTCGCGAGCTGGGAAATATTTTTTTTTCAAGTCGACAAATCCTCTGTACCAAATCTTATATGGAGACGGTGTTCAGGTCGACTCCGGCATGTGTTCGTCCCACAGTGTTGCTTGCGTGAGTCATGCCTGACAGTGATTTAAACTATTTTGCTAACCATAAAAGTACCACCGAGCCAAACACGTTAACTGTATTCAACAGGATCTGACTACTTACTGTCTTTATTGACGATTACCATTCCAGTGACGCTGACATGTGGTCATCCCACAATGTTGTGTATACATTATCCTTAACAGTTGTTTGAGCTTGGTTGCTAACCCAAACAGCAGCACCTAGCAAAGCATGTAAACCCGCAACTTTTTTTCTGCAACTAATCGGTTCATGGGCGTGGGAGGTAGTGCTGACCAACATTCCTGCCCGTGGGGGTGGTGGGGGGAGTTGCTGGACCGGGAATATAGTCTGCCATTTGAAGATGTCAGTTTCATAGTGTAGTTACTGTATGTGTGTCTTCAAAGAAAGAATAACTTTTTTTTTTTTTTTTTTGGCTCACCTGCTTTTCACATGAATGTCTGCTTCTCCACGTATTTAAGATGTTATAAACACTCTGTCAGACGCTCTCGGGACATCACAGGGGTCTTAGGGGTCTCTTACGTCCTCAGTTCTTCTGGGCAACGGCCCAATTGGCTGACAAGTCTGCTTCCCTGACCGTGAACTCTGAGCGCGAGGGGTGAGACAAGGGTCTGCGTCTGATGGTGGGTGGTGCGCAGGCTGGAGGGTCGGGGGGAAGAAGACGTGAAGCGACGGCTATTAAACACAACAGAGGAAAAAGGGCCTGTCAGGATGTGTCTTTTATAGCCCGGCTGCCACTTGAAGGCATTGCGGACCACTCTGTCAGATGAGGGGCCAGCAGATGAATCCTGTAAAGGTGGAAATGATGGGCTCACCGTTATTTTTATTTCTTATTTTTTTTTTTTACCAGGTGATCGGGAAGGTGAGCAGAGGGTTAGGCACTCAGTGTTCCATTGCATTCCGTTTTTATTTTTTCCAGTCTGACTGTAAGTCTGTTA
This sequence comes from Hippocampus comes, assembly GCF_001891065.2. Taxonomy (NCBI): domain Eukaryota; kingdom Metazoa; phylum Chordata; class Actinopteri; order Syngnathiformes; family Syngnathidae; genus Hippocampus; species Hippocampus comes. The sequence goes on from NW_017805379.1 coordinate 706,772, forward strand.
ACTCAATTGCATCTCAAACAGCAGCACTCAACACATGTCAGCAATTGATTGAGTTCCAGGAGAGTAACTGTTCATTTTAAGGGATGTGAGTCCAATTTTGGAAGACTTTTGCCAGACAATTGTCAATAAATAAATAAATAAATAAAAATAATTATCGGGTGGTCCAGTGGTGAGCACCTCGACCTCACAGTGTAGAGGTACCGGGTTCGATTCCGGCTCCAGCCTTTCTGTGTAGAGTTGCATGTTCTCCCTGTGCCTGCGTGGGTTTTCTCCGGGTATTCCGGTTTCCTCCCACATTCCAAAAACATGCATGGCAGGCTGTATGAACACACCAAATTGTCCCTCGGTGTGAATGTGAGCGCGGATGGTTGTTCCTCTCTGTGTGCCCTGCAACAAGTGAAAAATGTCTCTCAGTAAGTCTCACTTATCAAGAAATATTAATTAAAACTTTCTGGGAAGGACAATTCAAATCTAGCCGTCCCTGCAGTGCAAATATAAAATCATCGATGACGCATTTCTTTTATTTGAAATTTTTGTGATTATTATTATTGTCTCTTTTTTAAGAATTGTAGCACTAAACCATCTGCCATGCCCACCCCAATGCTGCGAAGAAACACCCTCGGTGACAATTGCGTGAGAACTGGTTTCATTGCTGTTATATGTATTTTCACCACACTTCTCCAGCGGGTACTTGAACTGGTGTCCCCTTTTCCGAACTGTGGTGACAGCTCACTAAATCATCGTGTTTTAGAGGCCCCGCACCCTTCTTTTTCCACCCATTTTTTTTTTTATATACTTTAATCATCAGACTCCAGTAAGTATAGGAGTATTGGGCTCAGTGTGTGAAATTCTTCTCATAAAAGCTGAAGCAGGGCCTGCTGATGGGCTTCTCATGGTGAGAATCTATCTTGTGGTGGCGGTGGTGGAGAGCGGGCGGGGGCTGGTGCTGGTTGACAAGTCATCGCTCAGGACCAACAGGTTGCGGGTCATAAACTTGAGGTCATTTGTTGCGTCGTTGCAGGACGAGGCCTTGGATTTTGTTTGTTATTTACAGTTAGTCACCGCTTTAAAAATGGGCCATTAGAGGCCGTTCCCTACTTGCAGATCCACACAGCTGGGACACGCCACAGGTGGAGCAATCGAGTCACATGACTATGGTTCCAGAGGATCTTATTTCGTGAAACCACTTGACAAAATGAAATTGAATAATTCAACACATTTTTTTTCAGTTTACGGTATGTTAAAAATGTCATATACAAACTGTAAAGAGGCTTCTGTTTTTCTAAGGCCACTCCCAGTTGAAGTTACCTGTCAAATTAAACGTTTAACAAAGAGAAATGCATATTACATTGTGTATGTTTAAACAACTGTAAAACTTTTATTAATTCACTTGAAATTATTTTAAATTCCGCTAGCTTAATGCTAACCCATAACGTGTAATCCAATAGAAGGGCTAACAAAGATCATCAGTGTTGCAGTGTTATAACCCTCCAAGCTAGCGATATTTGAGCACAAACGACTGTACGTACCGAATATAACAATATTCACTGCCATATATTACTTATCGTCTGCAAAGAATGACTGACATTACTGCAGTTTACTGAGGAGCTGTGACCCTCTCCATGTTCAACTGTATGCCTTTCTGTATTATACTGCTCCTTGGAAGCCATAACACACACACCAGAAGTAGCAGTACAATAGTCACTGAATTGAAGCAAAAAAAAAAAAAAAAAAAATGTGGCCAAAAGTGATGATTTACATTCTGTTTACATGTCACTAATGTATGGTTTACAAAATAGAGTGACATTCTATGCCATTCACACATGTTGCCCCAACTTGTCTCCTTCAAAGCCCATCCTTATACCCCACTCTCACTTCTTCTCCAATAATCCTCCCCAAAAGCAATCGCTCCTTTTCCAACGGCACGAATGGCATGTAGCGCAAGTGTTGACATTGGACAGTGCGTCAAACCAAGATGTCCCGACTCCAAAAACCACAAGACGAACTGCAGACTTTTGAGCTCGCAGCGCCCTGGCGTCGATTTTGTCGGTCTGGCCGACCTGGCGCAGGTGACGTCGTGTTGCAAAAAGGAAACGAACAAAACCGCGAATGAGACGATGGAGAGATGAAAGGACGTGTGGCAACGAGAAGGAAAGGGATGGGTAAAACGGCTGGATTAATGTGGAAAACGAAGGAGTTGCATCATTGCAGTGGTGGTGACGCGAGAGATGGTGCTCTGTTTTTCTTTTTGAATATTTGCAGTCAAATGGGAGGCTATTTCAAATGTTGCTCACGTTGGAAATCATGGAAATACAAATAATCTTTACACGGGTCAAACCATTTCCATCAAATGGTGATTAATTGTACAGGCAAAGCAACGTTTCAATTTACTAACGGTAATAGAAATGTCAAATAAAGTTAAAATAAAAATAAATCTGAGCCACTGAGTGGGCTGATTAAACTTTTTGGGTCATTTTGGAAGAGTGCAATTTAAAGTTTTATAGCTTCAATCAAATCAGAGAGGAATCAGTTTCTGATCGAACCCTCCAAACTCTGCCTAGCAACAAGACACAACAAGCAGCTAGCAACAGCTAACTGCTAGCATAATCTTTGGTTAACGTGGCGCTGAAATACTTTGTTTTTTGTGTTTTGTGCGTCTCTTGTTGAGGCTCTCTTTAAAATACAATTGGTTAAATGCTAAAACAATGAGGAGTTAATCCTTTGTTGTTCACTAAGCTGCGACTTTTGGGGGATATTTTTCACACTTCAGTTTCACAACAGTTTTGTATAATTGTGGCATGAAAAATTTGACGCCACACTATTTTGTATTGTTAATGCAGATCAGAAATTCACAGTGTCATCTTTATTATGCTTTTTAAAAATGTTATTATTTTGGATGAATGCAACCTTTTTTTTGTTTCACAGTTATAAGTTGGCCTCTATGAACTCTGCCTAGCAACAGGAAATTGGTGCCATCCGAGCTGTTTTGTTGATCTGCGTTGGTGGGCATTAGCATTTTGTTACAGTTGGAAACTTTTATTATGAATCACAAATAATTTCTGTCGTCTAGGCAACTCATAACAGTCATACACAGTATTTTTTAAGCAATATTTTCACATAAAGTAAGTATTGCATTTGGTCACAAAGATATTTAGTCACCTAAATTATGATGATTCAATACAAATAAATTGTATTTTTGGAGAGCCTCACAGACTTTGTGGTGGTGGCAGCTTTGAATCCAGGTGACATCATTTAAATATGGAAATCCAAACATGGGGCCTTGTGATACACTCAACGCAGCAACATACCACAAATACAAACATGCGCACACACACATTCTCTCCCGAGATATGGGAGCTCATTTTTGCCAAACCAACTTGGCAGCCGGCGGACTTTTGCGGTCCAAGAAAAGCAAGGCGCAGCCAGGAGAAGGCTGAGGCTTTTGTGTTTGCTGAGTGTCACACTTGATCACCAGGGAGAGCCATAACAGGCCCAGGAGGATCTTTGAAGCCTTGTGTGTGTGTGTGTGTGTGTGTGTGCGCGCGTGTGCGTGTGCGTGTGCGTGTGTGTGTGTGTGTGTGTGTGCGCGCGTGTGCGTGTGCGTGTGCGTGTGTGTGTGTGTGTGTGTGTGCGCGCGTGTGCGTGTGCGTGTGCGTGTGTGTGTGTGTGTGTGTGTGCGTGTGTGTGTGTGTGTGTGTGTGGTGGGGGGATCAGCTAACTCTGATGTCAGCTCCAATATTCTGATTGCAAGCTACAGTAATACTGGATTGGGATCACATTTGGCGGATGTTGTTGGTAGAGTAAACTAATTACGGTGCACCCGATTACCAACAACGGCTATTGTTATTAATATAAATTGAAGGAATAAGATCTCAACTTGGGGGAAAAAAAGATTATGTGATTAAGTACGGATTTATTGATATGAAGATGTAAGCAAAATGATAATTATTATGAAAATAATAAACAACAATGATTGGGCTAACCCGGTGTCCATAACTGGGTGGTGTGAGTCCAGGAGTAATCCTCAAAACAACTTGAAAAAATTGATTGTTTTGTCCAAAACAACCCCCAAAAAATTGTTCGGCTCATCCTTTTGAGACAAAATTCGGGGTACGAATAACCCGAAAAGTGGAGTCAAATCAACCCATATGAGGTCGATCACTTTTTGACCCATAATTAGGTTATTTTTGACCAAACCGTGAGCATTTAGAAATACAAAGGATGAGCCAAGCGTGGATCTTCTTACATTAATTAATCTTGGGACAAATCAAAGGGTGCAGGAAATAGTAGATGGGCTTGTGCAATAGTTTTACATTTGTGGTTTTGAAGAGTGGAGCGGTGCGTGTCTTCAGGCGTCTTGGAAAGGGGCACATTCCAGAAGTGAGCGTCTCTGCGAACCATTAGCGTAAGATCTTGTATCAGCGTTTGGCTCAGGTGATGGCGGTGCGTGCAGTTTGTATTGGCAGCGTGATAATTATCGGGACGGGGGCCTACTTTCACGGACCACATCCTTTTTGGCTGTAACTTCACAGCGCCGAGGCTGTAATTTGGGGTCTCCGGGATGTTGCAAGGGATGCCAGAAGACTTCACATCAAGGACAACCGTCGAGGAAATTACATTTGTACCAAAGGATTTTTGGCTGGCCTGGACGCTGGAAAGTTGTCTTTAACGGATACGAAAATTATCACTTTAGAGAGCGTCGATGAAACTTGAAGAGTTAGGAGGATATTTTGGTTTCTCGTCTTTTTTTTTTTTTTTAAAGGGAAAAAGTAGTAGCGTTATTTATTCTTATTATTCTTCTTGTTATATGTTTGTATGGATGTATTATTATGTATTAAGTGGTCACATTTGTAGTAGTGGTCGTAGATGTTGCAGCTTGTAGTACTGTTTTATTTTTATTTCTTGTTATTGGTAGTAGCAGTTGTCATAGTAATTGTACTATAGTAATATTTTAAGTCTAATACAATATTTAATCCTGAAGCAAAATGTTGTTTGTGTGTGTTTTGTACATGGGGTGCACACGTTCCTAAACCCTCATGTTTATTATTTTAAGATAAAGAAAATGCTCGCACGTGTCTCACGTCAGATGGACTTTTTTCCCCAAATGCCAATTAGCCCCAAAATGATGTAGCCCGTAATTTAATTTGGCTGGCGTAGTAATGCTTTGTTTGCGTCGTTCGTTCATTTTCCATTATGCAAATAAACTGTGTCCCAAGGTTAAATGGAAGCCAAATTTGTTCGACTTATCTTAATATGATCATAAATACAAGAAGCATTGGTTTTCTTATCTAATTCCTGATTTTGACAGTGAAATAATAGTTAGCAAAAACCGGGGTGGGGGGGGGGGGGCTTTTAAAGCGAAACATTAATCATCTGCGTATATGTGAAAGTGGTTTACAAGCCAAATGGAAAGACGGCATCAGAGCCAAGCCTTCATGGGGCCACTGAGACCAAAACACCGTTGAAGACCATTTTGGATCCAAAGGCCTTTTTGACTTGATTTCACGTTGTCTCACATTTCCAATCAAGGAGCGATTAGCCCCCGACATTAATGGGCCTGCTAATCCGTTTAAGCCTCTCGTGATAACAGTTAATTGTGTGTAAAAATGTGTACAGATCCCCCCCGTTTGGGTTGTTTACTAACTGATTTGGATGCGGTTAGGCCCTAAAGAGGTATCATTATGTTGATGGTTCCGTTGCAAAATGAGCCCCTGATGGAGGCAACGTCAATGAGGGGAGTTAACAACGCCTGAGCAAATGGAATACGGGCTGAAGATAACATTTGGTTGTCATTAAACCTCATTCGGCCTCATTAATTTTTTTTCTTACGTTTTGAAACAAACTGCAGCAATATAAAACTTTGTAGGAATGTAAAGGCAATTTTTTTAAAGTAACATTTTATCAGTCTTACCTGTCATACAGTAGAAGTGTGAGAATATCGGACTTTACTCCAAGGGAACTTACAAATGCACAACTACGGTAAGGCGGAATGTTGCGAGAATAAAGTTGGGGTTTAGGGGGAAAAAAGAAAAAAAAAAATATATATATATATATTTTTTTTTTTTTTTTTACCAAAATATTGCAACCCTTAACTGTAAAACACAGCTGTAATGTAAGACAGAATGAAAGGTGAAAGGAAAAAAGTAAAGGAAAAATCAGAGCCTTGGAACAAATTTTCAATGTCGTAATCTTATGTGAGCACAGTTATTTTTTTCATGTGAAAGAAAATAACATTCTAGCAGTACAAGTGTAAACGTGGCTGTACTATTATTCCACAAAACGCTACGTTTTACAAGAATCAAGTCAATGTTATGAGCAAGTGCGTGCAATAATATTGACATGGAAAAAAAAATCACTGTTCAGAAAAAGTGAAGCATTGAACATGTCATAACACTAAAGCAAAGTTTTGACTCTTAAAAGTTCACTTTTCCCCCCACGATATTATTCTCGCACAAATGTAAAAATAAGTAAAAAAAAAAAAAAAAAAGAAAAAGAAGGGGGCAAAATGCATGTGTTATTTTCGAGTAAAAAAGTAAAAAAGCCAAAGAAAAAGCCAAATATAGGCACATAATTGATGCTTTGGTGCTTATTTGCTTCTATTTATAAAAATGGTAAACAAAGCACTATGATAGCGTGCTGAATAGGCACCTGCGTTGCCACGTCTTGTATTTCAAGATACTATGCGTGTGTGTCAGTGTGTGTGTGCCAACGCGTGTTTGTGCATGTGTGTATGAATTGAGGCCACCGGAGAGTGCAACCTTGGCCGGCCTGTTTGTTGTGACACTCAATTTATTGGGCGGTGATTTGAGGCGCGGCTTCTTATTACAAAACTTTTTGTGTCCTTGCACGACAGAAATTAGCTGCGGTGCGCGTGTGTAAATCACTTGTCATGTGCACAGGCTCTTTTAAGAAAAAAAGGGCCCAGGGTGTCATTTGACGCCTCGCCGCCGCTCTTTCATATTTATGCGTCTCATATTCACAACCAATGGGCTATCCATCAACACTTTTTTGTATTTATTTTTTATCGCCATAGCACCAACAATGCAGACATAAACTGTTTTTTTTTTTTTTTTTTTTACGTCAGCAAAAAATTGCTCGCGCAAGTGAAATTGGAGCCTCTTTATTTGTCTGTGTAATAAACTGTATAAATTAAAAACAATAAGCGGGGACATTTTACATTTGCTCACATCCTTGGGGCTCGGGGACCTTTCATGAAAATTGCCACACAGGCCATCGGGCGGGGAGGCAGGGGGGTTGCTGTTTTATGAAATGCAAGTGACAAAGTAGCAACAATATTGCAGCTCAAATAATGAAAAGTCAAGGATGACCAAAACCCAAGAGAGTATATCCCTAAAATAAGGTCATTATTCAAACATGTGTCAAAGGAGCAATGTTTATTCGAGTCAAGTCGTGTGTGTGTGTGTGTGTGTGTGTGTGTGTGTGTGTGTGTGTGTGTGTGTGTGTGTGTGTGTGTGTGTGTGTGTGGGTGTGTGTGTTCAGGGTTAAAAAGAACTCTTACCTGTCGAGCAATGTGTCTACAAAAACACATCTGACTTTTGGGAGCATGTATTCTTATTTAAGCCTCCTCGACAATATAAACACTGCGCCTAATGAAAGGGCTTACACAAGAGACCCAAGAAAATTGAGAAAATACATTGTTGTGCTCAACTGTACTTTTGGGGAATCCACATTCATTGGTTCTTTTCAAAAGTGATCCCGCTTCTCAGTCTTTGCAGTCAAATTCTGCTCATGTGCATCATTTAGATTTTGCCCCATATTCACAACTTTATTAAAAAAAAAAAAGTACAAGAGAATGCAGTTAAAAGTGCAAGGGTGAGGAGGTGCCTTCCTCGATTTTGTACACTCAAACAGAATCCGTTGCCTTTGGCCCGCTTAGGGGCAGAAGGTGAGCGGCGCACACGAAAGCAGCAGCAATTATTCGTCTCTGGCAAAACAACAGAGAGCAAAAGGAGCATCAAAGGCTTTTCCTCTGAGCGAAAAAGCGTTCCCTCAGAGGAAAAATACACAACCTATGTGTGCAAATACCAGCGCATGGACTTTTGGGGTCTCTCCAGAGAGATGTGAGGTAAGAGTGTGTCAGTGTGGGTGGAAAAGGTACGGTTCATCGCCACCTTGAAGATATGTGTGCATTGGTGCTCTAAATAATGTGGATGTCCCCATAGTCAGTTGGATCCTTCAAAAATCAACAGCCACCTTTGTCGGTTCCCATTAAAAAAAAAAAAAACAAACATTTTAAAAGATTTTCCAAAAATTACAGTTTATCAAAATACTGAGTCTAGCAACAATGGCCACTTCAACCTGAATAAAATGCACAAAGAATTTTGAAAATCGGATGATGGGCTCTCGAAAAAGTTATAAATTTTTTTTGGGGGGGGGGGGGGGAGTGGGGGCAAAGATAAATTGTTGGTGTGTTGGATCACCGTTAGAAAATCTAGACAAAAATGCCTTCAAATTAGAACAAAACAGTAAAACTTCATTTATTTATTTTTTATTTCTCAGCATATATATCCTGAACTCTATACTGTATCCTGAGAGAGAGAGTGTGTGAGAGAGAGAGAGAGAGAGAGAGAGAGAGAGAGAGAGAGAGAGAGAGAGAGAGAGAGAGAGAGAGAGAGAGAGAGACAGCTCAAAATGGGCTTTGGTCACGTATTTCCATCAGGCATATTTTGAAGCACACCCTTAAATGTGTTGGGTCCTTCCAACCCGGAAGTGTTGTCACGTGTAGTTGTAAACAGGCACTCGAGCACCGGCAGGCTTGGAATGTTACATTATTCAATATTACAGTGATACCTTTGGAATAAATACCGAAAGTATATGTGAAGATGAAAGTAGTCGCTTTAATAAGGTAAACGGCATGTCATTGCTCTCTTTAATGTTATTAAAATTTATTTGAAACTAGATATAGTGTATTTCATTTCATCTTCATCATTTAAACGGTAGGAAGTAATGGAACAGTCGTGACTGTACTTACTAAGTATTGGTGCTTCTTGGCACCTCTGCATTACTACCAATAATGCAGCGGTGCCAATAATGCAATAGAACACAATAATTGCTGAATTGTATTTGAAACAGGAACATGGCATGTTACACATTAATATGTGAGCTATTATGACACATACATACATACCTGTAGTGAAGATGCGGTTATTTGTGTTATGGCTCCAGTGGAGGCAAAGACAGCTGTTACAACATGATGCAGTGTGTGGCTGCTGGGCATCACATTGTCGCTCTGGCCAACCTACGCCCTGCACACAAAGGTGAGGATGCATTGTGTTGTTGTGGTTTGCAGTGGTGTAGAAGTGCACGTTCGAAAATATAGTTGCCTTTTTGGCTACATAAGAGGGGCAAAACATTGAGCAGAACATCTCTCCATCTGCAGTAGACATGCAGGTGCACTTAATGTTAAGTGTAGCAAGTATACATCAAAACATAATTGCTTTAAAAATATCAATTTTCGCAAAAATATTTCTTACAATAAAAAACAGCATAAAAAGACAAATACACATATTTAATCTATATTATTTATATCCATTCATCCATATCTCTTTTATTGATTAGTTGTCTACTGTGATGCCTGCGTTAATATACACATAGTATATTTAATGTTTTAATATTTTACTTTTACATTGTATTTTGTTATTTTGTGTTTGTGTGTGTTTTTAGCATGATTGTGACAACAGTCATTTTTTGTAAAATAGGGACTAAGGGCGGCTATCCTGGCCAGATTTTTTTTATTTTTGTTTGCATAAAGCTGGAATATTTGTATTTATTTTTAAAATATTATATTTAGTATACATGTTTACAGTATATATTATATTTATTTTTTATCACTCATGTTACTGGGATACTTATAACTCTGTTTTTGTTTTTCCTCGTGGCACGATTTTAATTGGCTTTTTTCATCGTGCCACTTGTCAGTTTGATCATTTTCTCGACAACTAATAAATAATAATACCTCATTTAAAAAGATGGCAGTTTCATTTAAATTCTTCACGTCATCACACCTTGTCTCCCCCCCTCCGCAAAACGTCACAGATGAACTGGACAGTTACATGTACCAAACAGTGGGCCATCAGGCCATCGAGCTGTATGCTGAGGCCATGGACGTGCCCCTTTACCGACGCACCATTCAGGGCTCCAGCTTGGACACCGGCAGAGACTATCGGGAGACGGACGGGGATGAGGTGGAGGATCTTTATCAACTGCTAAGCCTCGTCAAGGTACCTCTTGCCCTGCACTGCTTTGCCTTGAAACATTTGGAATGTGCCGCGCATGTGTGAGGTTCTGAAATCAATTCCCAGTCATGCATATGGAGAAATCATGATGTATTCTTTTTATAGAGACACTAAATTTGCAGTCTTGTTGACATGGAACAGAAAGTTTCACAGCACACCAAACGCATGTAACTCTTCCACTTCCAAAGCATGTTAGCTGACATGTGCTCCGCTGACCGCTCTTCACGTTTGTCGAGCTCTCCGAGCGCCACTAAAACTTCTCCCGGCAGCCTAGGTTCACGACACATGTCACACCGCTGAGATGTTTTACAAGTCCTCCTCCTCTTTGGATTTTTACTCACTTAGTAGCCCATTAGTGCCGTCTCAGAGGGGTCTTACTTGTCTGATTCCATTTGGGCCCGCTCAATGGCCACGGTACTTTTCGCCTATGTTATAAGTGCTGCTAAACTGCACGGTCAATGACAAAGTCATGTCGGTGCTCTGAATCTGTCGTACTAGGTAAGTCACTCTCAAAGTGCTGTATTGCGTAATTAAAGTTTTATCTAGAAAGTTGGAACTCAATGCTTTCCACGACAAAATGATGATCCCTTTACAAAAATAAATTCACATTCTATTTAATTTTGCCCTTTTGGTAATATGACTACATATGGGTTTTTTTTTAGGATTTGGGAGTTCACCAAAATCGTGGTTTGTAAAAAACTACTTTTACAGGATAGGCTGTCACTTACGTGCCATTTCAACCCAAGCGCTTTTTAGCCAATCAGATGGACGAAGAAAGCAATTTCCAGAAGGTGTCTCGTGACAATCATGGCCAGTCGAATGGACGTGGGAATACATTGAAGTGAAAAGTGATTAATCTTGAACAGCGTACAAAATATACGTGCGGACTGGCTAACCTGAGCTAACAATAGCCTCCTATTAACATTCCCCCGACCAGGCCCTTTCTTTTAAAGACACACACATTCAAAGTCACAGATGCTGCTGTGTGGATTGTGACAATGGCGACCCCAAATTATAAATGTATACATATTATATTTTGTATTCGTATCAGTAATGATAAATATTTTTTTATCGGATTAATTGGTGGGATAAAAATAATGGATACTTAAAACCATTCAGTGTCTGCTACCCAAGTCCACACTGTCGCTCATTTTTTCTGCCAACATTAAAATTTCTTTCGAGTCGTCGTTGTGAATGAGAGAATGTGTTAGCGGGAAATTTGAAGGGGGGGAGCCCCCCCCCCCCACACACACACACACACATTTTAATGTAAGTTTTTCTTTTTCTTGACACTTTTTTTTTTCTTGACACTAAGCTTTTAAAAATTCTAGATGCTGGGGCTGACCGAATTGTGATGTAAATTCCAACTTTGACCCTATTTCTGACAGCGTTGTACGCATGCTTTTGGTATACGATATACTGTCATCCCATCTTCCTCTTGGTCAGGCCTCTATAATTGCAAAAAGGCTGCTAATTTCACCATTCCCAAGGCTTCTCAGCGCTGACCCCTCGGTCACACAGGCCATAGATCACGGCAGTTGCAGTCCCGCGGGTCCCCCTGGTGGGTTCTCAGACCTCCAGTGATCACCTCGTTTAGCCCTCGCGCCGTCATCGGCAGACCTGCAACCATAAACAACGGGCTGCCTCCATCTTTTGCTTGCTCTTGCTGAGTGAAGTCAGCCAAAAGGACAACTTTGGGATTTTGGATGTCAGTCTTTTTTGTTTTTTTTTTTTTGTTTTTAAGTTTTCACTCACATGATGGTAAATTGGATGGTTTGCGGAATACATTATTTCAAATAAGTCTTTTTGCTATGCTCAACACATATGCAGTAAAGTTGAGAAGTGAGAACACCCCCCTCCCACCCCCCACTCCTTTTAATGACAAGCTGTTGACTGGAATAAGTTATATACGTAGAAAAAAAAGGAGTTCTGTTCATAAAGTGTGATGTTTTGAAAGATTCACGAATTAATTAGAAGTTACAAGATTATATTTGGCAAATGACACCACAGCAAAAGATGAAAGATTTCTCCTGCAGTTGATGAGTTTCAGTGTCACAGCTTTCTTCCCGCCTTCCTCCTGCTTTTTTTTTTTTAATTTTTTTTTTAATGCCAACGTGAGCCAACAGTGCCCTCTATGGACCCAACAGGGAAGTGGATCCTCTCGAGTTGCATGTTTGGGGCCATTCAAAAGGAATCAAAGGAAGAGATCATATTCTTCAGAACCTTTTGTTGACAGAGAGGAGAGGAAGAAGAATCCCAATCATAATAGCGGAGGGGGTCAGGAGTAGGGGGGCCGCGGGGTCGGGGGATGAGCCATCCATCTGCTGGCAGCGGCGCTAATGACAGCAGGACAATGCGGCCCTATCCTCGGCCTCTTTGCTCTCACCGCTGGCCGTGCATGGCGGCGTACCTTTGAACTATGTAACCCGATCGATGTGCAGTGGGCCAGCCGCCCAGCCCATCCTATCCTATCCGATCCCATCCCGCAAGGTGCTCGTCTTGTTTTGGGGAAGGAAAAGGAGACGGGACAAAAAAAGAACCCTCTCTTTCTCCTCTCGGGCTATATTTTTGTTTATTAGATGACATTTGTGTGTCCTAAGTAAGGATAGACGTTTCGGACTCAGTGTCCTAGATGAGGAGAATAAATCAGCAGTTAATCAGGTAATTGTTTTTTTTTTTTTTTTTAATGCACTTAGAGTGCACTTAGTTGCCGGGTTCAAATAATTTTAGATTGCAAATAAAATAGTAAGTACAAAGGAGTGTCTGGGAGACACAGAATAGTAAAAGTGAATAAATGTCGTAATCATATCAGAATAAGTTTTCATGTTGTCATTTGAATGTCTTCATTCCTGACATCAACGTAGAAGTCTGAGATCAAGAGACCTGTCAAATATTATTGGGTGGTATTCTTAAATATTTATGATCATAATGTTACAATTTTATCATTGCGTGGCTTTGACTTTATTCTTCTTAGATCCATTTTTTTTTGTTGTTGGAAATAAATGAATATTTTTGTAAGGTAAAAATTTTTTTGTTTCAAAAAAACGATTACCGGTACTTTTATTTCTCTGAAAATTGAAAATAAATTCTCTGATGGTTAGATTCACTTGATTGTTGTTTTCGTACCACACGTGTAAATTTATTAAAATAGTATGGCTTTAGTCTCAGAAAAAAAAAAGACTTTATTTAGGTTTGGGACTTTTTGCTTTACTTTATTCCCATTACAGTTTTGTTAAATAGAAAAATTGGACTTCTGGTAAGATTACAACATTTTTTTAAATACTATTAGGACTTTTTTCAAGTAGTATTCTCACAAAGCATTTTTTTTAATCTTCAATAGTACAATGTTTTTCCATGTCTTTTTGATTCTTTGAACAACACTCAAAAAAAATGTATCTTTTCTAACAAAACAGAGTGGCAGGGGGAAGTACAGGTGGCAATGAAAGTGGGTAGAAACTAGAACGAGAGAGACTCAATTGAAAGTTTTCAACTCCCGATGATGTAGATTACTATTGCCCGGAGTAGTTGAACCGGTGGATGTTGGTCCACGAGCGACGCCGTGCTTTATTTTGCCTCAATTGCTTCAAGATGCAGTTAATCCATTCATCCTAACTCTGCCCATCCTAAATCTGACGACTCTTACAGAGCTTTGCTTAAATATTCTTATTGTGGATTTTAATGGGGGCGGGGGGGTAAATCATACCACGTATGATTCCATACTCCACGGGTGTGTGATCCGCTCTGATGTGTGATACAGATCAGCAGTGTCAGTCACCCCTGGCTGTAACGCTCAGTCCCTACTCCCCCCTCCCCCCTCCGCTCCCACCCCAACCCCCGAAGGCCTGCAAAACCCCTCACATTAGTCGTATCACATCCCTCAAATCCTTTATCCTTCTCGCTGTGCTCTGTGACCTGACACGGGGGGCTTTTTGTGCCCCATGACCCCCTGCTTGTGCACATGTATGTGGATGTGTGGATGTGTGTGCTCAAGGTCAGGTAAAAGCTGAGCTCTCTTGTGTGCCGACAGATCCAGCTCGCCTGTGTGCTCACTCGCCCCCTACTTGTCTTCTTTATGTGGCTTATGAGCCTTTCATAATCGGTACGGTATAGCGTATATACAATTTTTTATTTTTTTTAATGAGATTTTTTTTTCTTCTTTTTGACTTTGTCAAGCATGAATACAGTGGCGGAATTACACCCGAAAATACAAAACTGATTCCTTTTGGAAGGCTACTGTATTCCATTTTAGTGAATATCTCGATAAGGGTGCAAGTCCATGAACATATTGCAACCGTTTCATTTTGCTGTAATCCATTTTTACTCCACCTGCCGAAATCAAGTCACCGATGGAGTTAGATGACCAAATTGTCCTGGAAATAATCAGTTTCTGGATTATTTCAGGTTTTCATTTCATTGTTTTGGCCTCAAAAGGTTTTTCATGCAAATGTTTACCGGAATCATGACTGCATTCCCGTGCTAGCATAGGTGAGTGATCGTTTATGACACATTCCGACTTTCTAATTTGAGGTTTGTCAAAGGTTCCTTCATGTCATAAACAGAGGAACAATCCTGCTTATGCCACCACATTGTGCTGAAAGCGATGTTGGTGTCCAAAAAGCATTTCATTCTTGCTGACCCTGACGTCATCACGCATTTGCCATGGACACACTCCAGTTACTAAAGTAATCCTGCATTTGCTTGGTTCTTGCACAAACAGCAAATATGACGAGGGATTTATTTGTATAAGATGCTGATAACATATATCGAACTGTACCAAACCGAAACCTGAACCCCAAGTCCACAACGCAGGAAGTAATCCTAACGAGACTTTTATTGGTGGTACCTATCCTTCTTTTCCTGTCATGGCATGGCGAAAGCTACCAAACTAAAACTTTTTGCATTGCATTTGCACTGCTGTTCAAGCTTTAGAAGCTTCTTTGCGACCACACAGTGGCAAAAAAAAAAAAAAAAAAAATGCAACACTCGTGTTACAATCTAAGTCGCCGCCAACGCGCCGGTGACTGTATTACTTGGTAACCTTTGAGCTGACGACTGCAAACAAAGACATTTAAGCTCATTAGAGTGATGAGGAACTATAGATGATCTGCGCGCACGCGTTGCCATCCGCCAGCTTTAATTAAGGCGGCGTGACATCTCTGTCGCACTGAGCGGCGCGTTGGGGAGGATGGAAATGTTACCTTCGAGTTGAATTTGCCGCGCTGAAATGCATTCGGCGCAACATTGGAAAGGATGGCCAGGTTTACACTCGCTCCATTTGCATATGATTTCGTTTGTGGCGCTTGCTCTCTAATTTTGATTCTGACCTTCGCCAGAGCAACATGAGAAAGTAAGAAAGCTTACGTGGATGTACATTTGCCCTGAGCTGGGGGGATTCATCTGGCCCGCCGGCGGTCTCCGGTCGGCCCTCACGGTCCCCATGAAGTCAAAGCATAATGTAAACTTTGCTGTGCTTTTATTTTGAAAGTCGTGCATTTGTTTCATGGGCACACATGTGGACGTTAGTACAGTAGCGAGCAAGAGCTACAACTTGTTTCATCTTAGGTACGTTTTCGCTACGTCAAGTGTCTCTTCTGACCCTTCTAATAACAGCAGAGGGGAAACACCAGCGAAAACGTGCCTGAGCATGATGGAAGAAATTGGCCTTGTGTGATAAAATCTCGTTGTAGTCTACTAGTAAGTAGTAGCCCTCCAAAATTCAGTCTTTGTAAAATGTTAGCGTCAGACTAGGCTGTGACTAAAAACTCGAGAACTTGTCTTTAAATGTGAGTAAGGGTGAGATTAACGTTTGTTTCCAAATCTTGTACAGGTAGCCGAAGTTGTATTATTTAGGAAGCTGAGTTGTCACAAGTCACAGTTCATCCACTCAAAGGCGGGGGAATCCAGTCAACCAAATTTCAGACACCCTAGAAATGTACAAGCGATCAGGAGGAGGAGCTAATTGTCTTCCGGACAATACTGTACACTTCTTGCACGTGATACCCAGTCAAACCTGGAACTGTTTTCCGGTTCAAAAGTCAACTACAAATGTCCTCAGTTGCTACAACGCATGCTCAGCTTTAGATAACAAAAACTTCAAAATTCCAAATGTCCTTACTGGTCCTTGACTTTGTTTTTATTGCGTTGTCGTCACACATTTTTCTGGATCAAGATGCTGCAAGGGATGAAGGGAAGCTGTAAAAAGAAGGCTGTCGGCCAGGCGGAGGAATCTCTTTAGTTGTATCGATTAGGGAGCTGAGGTGTTGGAAGACAAGTCGGAGTGGTGTGAACTGCTGGAGGAGGGCGGGGGCGGGTGTCAAAATCAAACATACAGCCCTTCTCTGATTACCGGCGCGGTGCCGCATTAGCCGTTCATCGGGGGGGGGGGGGCCGGCTCAACAGAAAAATGGATTTTTTCTTAAAAGCGGCTTAATACATAAATCATGACCTCAGGGGTCACAGGCGAGGGTTTAGGATAGACGATCGATAACCGAGCTAATGTGAGCTTGTTTGCGGTTCAGGGGTACCGCCGAATGCTGTTCTTGGAATGAGCTGACAAGCAGCCAAAACTTGTTTCCATATCGGTGTTTTGGTCCCTGTACCTTTCACAGCAGCTAATGTTAGCTGTATGCTCGTGTTTTTACCATGAGTGCCAAGAAAATGGCACACAGTCCAGGATATTTGTCATTCCCTGCGTGGAAGTGGCGGCAACTATTAGAAAGAGACCCATTTTCCATCCCCAAATTGATGCTAGCGGGCCCCCCGCAAACAACAGGATAAAGAGCCTCGCCTTTGAGCCCTTCTAATTTGTTTATATTTTTCTGCTTAATGTACTTTACTCTGTCGTGTTTAGCGATGATGGAAGCTGATAGCCTTATCTTGCCTGACCAAGGGCATGAGCCATTAACCACTGCTGCACTAGCATTTGGTTCCATGAGCTCAGCTCTGCGTGTTCATCGCCCTCTTGAGCACGTTTTGATTTGGGCATTTGCGTCAGCAAGTTCAATGACACATTTTCAAAACACATTTATTTTTTGACAGTTGGCTTCCCCAGGTGAATTTTTTTTTTCATAAAATAAAGTTACATTTGTGCATTTTGACCCCCCCCCAAAAAAAAAAAAAACACACACAATTCCGCCCATGTTTTTTGCCTTTATTGGCTGTAAAGAGGCTAATTTTGGATTCATTTTATGCGGGAACACAAATGATATTGTTAAAAGTCATTTTGCCCTTGTTGGTATTATGATACATCGACAGTTGCTTCAATATTTTTACCTTTCTGCAGTCAAGTGTCATCTTGGTCCCTTACACCTGTGTTTTATTCCACGTACCATATTTTCCGCACTATAAAGCGCTTTGGAGTATAAGGCGCACCTTCAGTGAATGGCCTATTTTAAAATTGTTTTCATATATAGGGTGCACCGCTTTATAAGGCGCATAGAGTAGAAGCAACAATCGTGGCTGAGGTTATGTTATGCATACACTAGATGGAGCTATCCTAAAGGGAATACAATACAATCCAGCTTTATTTATACAGGGCTTCCACAACCTCTGCCGCTGCAACAACGCATTTTACAGAACATGGCCAAGAAATCTGAATATTGATCCATATATAAGGCGCATCGGATTATTAGGCAGACTGTCGGCTTTTGAGAACATGGAATGCTTTTAGGAGCGCCTTAGAGTGCGGAAAGAACTGGCTATGACCAATGTGTGTTCAGGGGCATGATCGAGTTTTACAGTTGCTTGTTTTTCAGTCAGACAGCTGAATCTTGAAAGCTGAAACTAGTGTAGACGTTTCAACATCACTTATTGGCTTGTTATTAGAGAGGGGGAAAAAAAAACGAGTATCAACGGCCAGTCAGGCTAAGTATTTTGCAACAGACAGCTGAGCGGTCCAAAACGATTTCCTTTTATGTTTTATTTTGTGAGCCGTTCCCCACAAGAAATATTTGTGGCAGGCCCCATTACCTTTTCGAAGCTTAAGTCGTAACCCACCGTTGGAAAAACACCACCTGCAGTCTGGAGAATCGGTTAAACCAGCATGTTATCCTGCAGTCGCTCTCCGGGGGTGGGGGTGGGGGGTTGGGGTAGTGAAGAGTCTGTGATGGTCGGTTGGAGCGACGAGCTGTCGACGACAGAACGGACAGAGCGGGCCAATATGCCAAGAGCCTGGAACCTGACCTCAACAGAAAAAACATTTACATTGGCGAGTGTGTATGTTTAGAGATCAGCGTAGGACTGTGTGTGTGTGTGTGTGTGTGTGTGTGTGTGTGTGTGTGTGTGTGTGTATGTATACATGGATGTAAGTACATGAGTGCGCATGGACCCTCTGCGGAACGGCCGGTCGATGCGCACCATGAAAAGCAACTGACGTGGTTTTTTTACCTCTCCACGGCATGCGAGACTCTTACTTTCTGTCTCGGACACTCAGATTTCAGCTGTGACTTCATCTTGCTTTGTGCCACACACAAAACGTTTTCCTTTTATTGGTGACACGCAAAATCCGGGATGTTTGGAGGCCGCTGCATGGCTTCCTCTCTTTGCCAAAACAATCTCAGCTGAAAATGTGAAAAACAAAGGGACATTGTCCCACCCTACTTAGAAAATGACGTTGCTGTGTCGGTTTTCACGGCTTGAATTGCAAGTATTCATAGGCCTACGGTAGTTTGATAAACTACCTTCCGTCCAGCCTGCCGCCCAGGATTTAGTTTTCCATCCATGTTGATATGGAACGCTTCCTTCGTCCTTGGGCTCGCTGAAACCTGGTCTTTGTGCTTGTTTGGCCGTGGCTTTCTCCCCCCGGCCCAGCCTCGCTTCTGGCAAGGCCCCGTGTTTACGTATCCGTGTATATCCGAGAGGAAACTCTTGAAACATTAATCTCTTCACTGTATATTTTTTCTTTTACATGATTTCCTACATTCCTGTTATTCTATATTCACTTAGGCGATGTGTCTGAATCATTGTAAGTGAACGATGAGTGTGTAACATAGAGTATAATGCAATAAGCCTTTACTAGCCCGAAGGGGGAAATTCTTGTTAAAGAGCTGTAAGTGGACAGAGAGTAGCGGCACATAAAGCCACTATGAACAGTGGAGAATAAAATTAACACCAGCACTGGAGTGACAGCAATACGACGTGAAATAAATGACTATACAGTGGTACCTCTACTTACGAACGTCTCTTCATACGAAATTTTCAAGTTGCGAAACGCCTGAACAGGAAAATATTGCCTCTTGTTACAAAAGAAATTTCAAGATACGAAAGGTAAAAATACAATATGGGCTGCTGCCTGTCAAATCCTCACCCATTGCGTCGGTGAGACCATACCGCTGCGTCGAGACTACGATTTTACCTCACCAAATTGCAAGAACCCGTTTTGTGAGCACTTTGTTTTTCCTCATCCTGCCAAACTGAACGGCTGGGGACCGACGCGTGACACATCACGAGCCCGTCCGTGAGTTCACTTCAGACCCGTCTCTCAACAGCTGCTCGGGAAAAGAAAGCCTGGCTAATTTGCCAACGAGAATGACTGTGAAAGATTCCCGGAGCTTTACAGAGACAGCTGCTAAGCCTGCATGTCAAGTCGTACATTGCCGCATTGTACCTTGATTTGAGGTTTTTAGTTTTTTGTTTTTTTTGGGGGGGTCCCAGCTTTTGCACAGTTTACAATGTGCAAAAAGAAAAACGTAAACCTTATTTTGTGTTTTATATGTTTTACAATTTGCCATTTGTCGAGTATATGTGATTTAAATTTGGTCGAAAATCCCATTTTTGAAGAACACCGAGAAATGGAGAACATGACTGTGACCAGAATGAGAGTCAGAATTGATTTTATAGACATTCTCAGTGAAAGGGACAGTCACACACACAACCAAAACCAAACGTAATTTTGCAGGTGGATTTGATGAATATTCCCGCAATAAATTAATATGGAAACACTTCAGCATGGTTATTTTGGGGACCTAAGAATCAGAACGTCTTCCTGTCACGTCTACTATTACGCCTTGTGTGACTTTGCGAGTAACCTCAATGCATGTCCACCATTTCTTTTTTTCAAGGACCCCTAGAAAGCGAGAACATTACCTTAATATGTGCGCTTCAACCCTGAACAGCATACTTGCCATGTCTTTTTACACCTGGTTCACTCATGAGCCTACAAAATCATCCGCGTCACCTTGGCCTCAGTCCACCTTTCACCGAATGACGACAATGACGCTGATTTAAAACAAAACAAGCCAACAACTAAGCTTCCCCGTCGACGTGGCATGTCTGGAGTTGTCGGGACAGCCAGCCACGCCCCGGGACTGTTCGTCCTCATCGCATTAAACACAATCACTTGACCCAAGACGGCCCGAGCCCCCACTTATTACTCCGTGCACTTGAGCGAGCCCGGCCCCTCTCTCCATGTTCTCACCGTGTCATTACATTACACGACTATGGGCTGCCGAGCTGATCTAATGGAGAGAACATTAAAAGTGGCCAGTCACTTACTTACTTGATGGGTCCTCGAAGAGCTGGATGGTGAGGAGGAGTGTTTGACAAGAGGGGGGGTTAGGGGAGCGGGGGGGTTAAAGGATATAGGTTAACCGTGGTGTCGATATGATGACGGCAATACAGCGCGTGATGGTGCCCTGATGCCCTTGAGCAAGCTGTCATTCAAAGCACTTTAATTAATTTCTCTATCTTGTAACCTTCCGCACCCCCTCCTTCCCCGCCAATCACACTCAAGTCCGCAAGAGGCAATAACATAATGGAAAGAGTGCGTCAACAACTTTGGACTCGATAAAAAATTTTTTTTTCTTTCCCCCACGCGCTCTTTTGCATGGAAATGTCTGTCAAGGCGGCGCATAATAGTCAAGATCCGCCAACTCGGGCATCACACCATTGCCAGAATAGGCTGAAGGAGGCATTTTGGAAACCCAGCATTTGGCTAAATGGAGCTTTTGTATTGTTAAGCAGTATAATTAAGACGTCACACTGACAGCCATTGGGAGGGAGCTAATGAGGGTTCTGATGTATTCCGCCAGAATATAGAATTTTTAATATTTCATGGTGTTCTAATGGTCTTGGTTGCCGCTTAATGGCTTGTATTTCTCAATATTGCACTGTTTTGCACGCGGGCATAAGGCTCTGTTAGGTCGGTAATTCATTCCGTATTACTAGTTACTGCCACTCAAAAGTCCATGTGGCCATTTTCCATACAGGGCAGACAGTATTTATTGGAAGATAGGGACAATCGCAGCTGACAGGAGACAGAAATCCTGGCATTGCTGTCACAAGTCACACATTTTTGTTTTGTTTTCACCTGTTCTTGTCTTCCGGGTCCCTTGTGTTCACCAATCAGCTCCCGAAACTCTTTGTGTCTTGTCCAGGTATTCCTTTTTGTCTCATCACTTTGCTTGGATTTAGTTTCCTGGTTTCTGACGGTCCTTGTCGGATCATTGTGTTACGGTCATGTTTTTTTTTTTTTGTTTGTTTGTTACTTTGGTTTATTGCGTTTTTTAGGTTTTTTGTTTGTGTTTTGAGGATTCGTTTTTACAATGTACCCCTGCAAGTGATTTTTGTAAATACATTTTGCTCAGTGCTCCCTCATTCTCCTGCCTCCCTGCTTTTTTTTTGGGGGGGGGGGGGTCCACTGCCATCACGCAACATGACACAACGTCACTGACCCGAGTCGTCACATATTCCAAAACAACACGCTCGTTATTCCTGCCGGAAATGGAAATAAAATTAAAGTTGCTCTAAAATCCTGTCACTGTCAGCCTACTACATAATCGTATGTCTTTCTCTTCAACATTTTTAACCTAAAAACATCAAAACAAACGAAACTCCAATAAAGCAATTTGTGGTGCTGTTGTAATGGTTGATGGGCCTGGCGTCTAAAGTTGCATCATCACTGCGCACAAACAAAACAGTCAGACAGTGCAGGAAGGCAGGACTCAAACTGGAACCCAAGTGAAAGGATGAAACTGAACAATCTAAGACACAGGTGTCAAAGGCAAGGCCCGGGGGCCAGATCCGGCCCCCCACGTCATTTTATGTGGCCCGCGGGAGCAAATCATGTGGGTCAACTATCATGATTCTTGCTAAAATCTGGACCGAAATGTCAAATCATCATGGGTAATAAATAACCATGAGATTTTGCACCGGCTCGCCGAAGGAAGCCATAACTCTGAAGTGGCCCGCGACAATAAATGATTTTGACACCACTGATCTAAGACGATCCGGGATTATTGAAAATTGCCAGCATTGTCGCATTTTGCATAAAATAGGTGACCACTCCATTAAGTGTCAGTCACGGCGAGTGGATCGTACTTCAGACATTTGAATGAATCTTCAAAATGTATTGATTCGCTTGAAATGTCATCTTACAGAGAAATTGTTTGGAAACTTCTACTACCTTGAAGTCAACTTCAATTTCATTTTGGAGATCCCACTGTACAAGGGGACCCATTTTGAACCATAAATGGGATATTTTTCCTCCCGTCCTACAGGAGGTCAAACAAATATCGGTCTTACCTGAAGGCAGCGTGACCGTGAATACAATCGAACAACTCTTTTACGTCCCCTACCAAGACGAATGTACATATAATTACAAAGTATATCACGCACACAACCTTGCGATCGAGTTTAATGGCCGTGTCGTTTCTTTGTGAAGCGTGCCTCCTGGCCTTAATCTTCCCCCGCCCCGCAGGTGACATCTTAATAACTCAGCCCTTTTCCATCCATTTACATGGGAGACCATCCGGATGCGGGGGTAAGGAGGAGTTTAATGAATTTGACAATTAGTAACAGGAGTTAATGACTGCATGAGGCTAAGTACCCTAAGTACCCTGATGGACATGGCTCGGGGACCGAGGCTTCCATTGCTCAGGGCCATAGATCCTCATTAATAGCTTTTTTGTGCCTGATGGAGAGGACAGGAGGGAGAGTTAGCCTTTGTTTCGTACAGTCGCCCCTCGACAGGGCTTGCTGCAGGGTTGTGCAGTCACACAATGCCGGATTTTAATTCGTCCAGCTCGGGGCGTGAGTTAAATGCAGGGTCTTGGGTCCAGCATCAGGTGAATCCGCCTTTCACGAAGCGGGAAGCGTGACATGGAAATGGGACGCATCTGCCACCGGTCATGTAGATACAAGGTCAGAACCCATCAGACGCTTAGCCTGATCGTGCTGATTATTTATGGCTCGACCTTGCCTCTTTTTCAGGTTTTATTTGGATTTCTTTTCAGGCCTCTCGCAAACGCTGTTCGCAGTAGTCTCCTGAAGAATGAAGCACCCCCTGGATGCCTCAGCCTCGGGTATCCCTGGATATGAAACTTTGTTTTTTGTTAGCTTTATTCTTCTTCTTCTCCTTTCGGCACGTCCCTTTTCAGGGGTCGCCACAGCGAGTCATTAATTCCCATCCGTCCCTGCAAACCGCCCTATCAACTCGCATGTCCGTCTTGGCAAAAGTTTTACGCCGGATGCCCTTCCTGACGCAACCCTCCCCATTTTTCCGGGCTTGGGACCGGCACCGGGGAACAGTGTACCCCCAGGGGAGGGCACTGCTCCCCAGCGGCTGGGTTTTTTTGTTAGCTTTATTCAAGCCTCAAAAATGTCCTTAGATGTGAATGTATGACTGATTCTTTGTCTGTACGTCTCTATAAATTGGATGCCCTGTGATTGGTAGGATGTACGCCGCCTTTCACCCAACGCCAGCTGGCATAGACACGAATGAGTATAAGCATTTGTATTGGGAGGCCTGCCATGAATCGCTTGAGGACTCCTGCCCGAAGTTGAAACAGGAAGTTGGTTGTTTTTGCTTGAAGCCGCCATTTTGGGCGAATCCCAGGCCTTGTACCAAAGCTTTATGCTTAAATGGCGTCAAAGTTTGACGGTCACATCGGGATTTTGCCATGAAACGATGCGTGTGAAGCCATGTTCATTTATGCTCGCAGCTCCAGTTCTTTGGATTTCTTTAACTATCATTGCTAGAGCCTTCTGTTTATCCGAATTACCTTTTGGGGGTCTGGACATGCCTGAATACTCATCCATTTCTGAAAAACGGATGTATCCTGATTACAATGTATGTATTAAGTCAGTCAGTCAAGAAAGTGGGACGTTAGGAAGAAATGAGCGCCCGATATCAGCTTCACTGATCGACCCAATCCTGGCTGGGTGGGCTGTCATTCGCAGACGCACGGAAAGGTTTCAAGGAGGCTGGCCCATAATGCTGACAGGAAGTCTTCCGTTTTGGTTTGAAGGGCGCTAAGGCTTCGTACTTTTGATGAACCTTGAAATTATTTTTCCGCGTTGTTCAAAATTTGAGATGTTCTTGAATGGACAACTGTTGATATATTGGAATCCCTTGTGATGGAGTGTTCTCAACTTGTCTCCCGGTCATCACTGCAGTTGTGATGTCAAACTCCCCAAAAGAAGTCATCTTCCTAAACTGTCTCCTGAAAGATCGGTCTCGTTCCACACTGCAACTTGGCCGACGAACTTCGACGTTATGCAACCTCAGTCTCTAACTCATTCAGTTTCAAAGCCAACCAAATGATTTTTTTCCCCCCTAATGGACCATGGATGGTGATTCACTCGATACGGCCAACCTCGATCGCTTATATTCTTCTATTTGTCCTTCCTCATCCTAATCCGTGCCTCCTAATTGGCCTCTTTAGGAAGTGACAGTTGCATTTAGGCAAAAGGGTTGTCATTGCATTAGACGAGAGCGCCGGCCCCGAGGCTTACCTCGAATTACACGAGTGTGCCTGCAGCCCCCTTAGCCGCGACGCCGGGACTGAAACGCTATCAGTCCAACTTAATTACTGTCACCGGCCATTGGAATTGACTGTAATGTTTTTTTATTTTCACAACGGAAGGATATTAAAGCCAACTGAATCCTGAGGCCCGAAGATGTTTAAACCTGAGGTCACACAATGTGATCCACGTTTATCTGTGTGTTCCTGTTTTTAACTTGGACACCGCGCGGTAGTTTGCATCAAAACGCTCCCACACGCACACAACGGTGCATCTTTTTTTTTTTTTTTTTTTTTATCTGATTAGCAGTTAGCAGGCATGCCTCCTTGCAGTTGTGTGTGTCGGTTTGTGTGCAACGCAGCACAGCATCAGGCCCCAGGCAGGGCATGGATTTCATTTAGGAAAGTATCAAAGGTTTACACGCTGCTCGCTTTAATCAGCATGTTTATCAGGCAGAGAAAAATTGCAGGAAGCAAGCGCGGGCGGGCGGGAGGGAGGCGGAGGAGGAGGACGACCGCCAGGGTTATCTTAAGGACCAGTAGCCAGGGGGGCTGCGGAATAGAATGGACCGCGCTTGCCGAGAGGCAATTTGGACCTCGGGGGGGACCCACCGGCCATTTGCCTCATTGACCCACTGACACTGGAAGGTAATTCTCGTGCGATTGTTCGTTTCATTTTGAAATGACAATGTCAACATTGTGGGACTCTGGTTTGGGGTCGAAACGATGACGAATCCAAATAATTGCCGAAGAATTGAATCGATTGTTGCACTGATGTATCGTCTCAGACAGAATAATGAAATGTTCTTTCAGCAGACGGCAGAAGGTACTTTTCATCTCTTTTCAAATGTATAATTTGCAATTTTTTTTTTTTTTTTTTAATCATAAAACGCAATGCAGACTTTCAATGAGTCTGAATCTAATTTTGCGGCATGGTTGAACTCTTTAGCTCTGCAACTTTAGCGAAACTTTTGGCACCCCTGTAATCAACCTCCTCTCCCCCCACTTTCATCCCCGCACCA